>NC_057721.1:83026998-83057981 GCF_004010195.1 Chiloscyllium plagiosum
TGCGGTCTCTAGAGAAGGAGGCCATCTGGTGTGTTCTATGGTGGAACCGCTCCTCCTGGGAGCAGATACGGGGGAGGCGGAGGAATTGGGAATACGGGATGGCATTTTTGCAGGAGGTAGGGTGGGAAGAGGTGTAATCCAGGTAGGTGTGGGAGTCGGTGGGTTTGTAAAAAATGTCAGTGTGAAGTCGGTCGTCACTAATGGAGATGGAGAGGTCCAGGATGGGGAGGGAGGTGTCAGAGATGGTCCAGGTAAATTTAAGGTCAGGGTGGAATGTGTTGGTGAAGTTGATGAATTGCTCAACCTCCTCGCGGGAGCACGAGGTGGCGCCAATGCAGTCATCAATGTAGCGGAGGAAGAGGTTGGGAGTGGTGCCGGTGTAATTACGGAAGGTCAACTGCTCTACGTAGCCAACAAAGAGACAGGCCTAGCTGGGGCCCATACGTGTGCCCATGGCTACCCCTTTGGTCTGGAGGAAGTGGGAGGATTCAAAGGAGAAATTGTTAAGGGTGAGGACCAGTTCGGCCAAATGAATGAGAGTGTCAGTGGAAGGGTACTGTTGGGGACATCTGGAGAGGACAAAACGGAGAGCTTGGAGGCCCTGGTCATGGCGGATGGAGGTGTAGAGGGATTGGATATCCATGGTGAAGATGAGGCGTTGGTGGCCGGGGAAATGGAAGTCTTGGAGGAGGTGGAGGGCGTGGGTGGTGTCTCGAACGTATGTGGGGAGTTCCTGGACTAGGGGGGATAGGACAGTGTCGAGGTAGGTAGAGTTCAGTGGGGCAGGAGCATGCTGAGACAATGGGTCGTCCAGGGTGGTCAGGCAGGCCAAGTCAAAATGGAGTTGGACCTGGGCAGTAGTAACTCAACAATCAGTTAATTGGGGGTGTACACTCCTTGTGCTTATCCTTCTTTTGAAAATTGCATCACTTTCTGGAGATTACCTCTGGGGATGAAATTTTCAAATCACATGGGTTGGATTTTCAAGTGCTGTCAAAGATGTGTACACCCCATGGTAATGGAGAAATTTGGAAATAAAATAGGTCTCTATCTTTTTCTCATCCCAAGTATGCTGTGTTCACATATCTGCCTTCAAATGATTCTACAAACAGTCATTGAGTTATCCTAGTGCAGTGAAATCTTGCAAATCAGAAGGGGGTAGGTAACTTCTTTGAATTGCATAGGTGCTCCTACAGTATGGTTTAGTAACCGCTTGGGTTTTGCCATTCTTTTGGAGTCTTCCAGAAGACAAGGGGTAACCAGATATTCTGCAATCAACCTACTGTCAGTATTGCTCTATGAACAAGTGTGTAAAATTAAACAAAGAAATGCAGATAACAGAAAACAGAAATTGCTGGAGAAACTCAACAGGTCTTACAGCATCTGTGGAGAGAAAACAGTTAAAGTTTTGAGTTCAGTGACCCATCTTCAGAAGTATGTAAAATTGCCTGTTGATTTCCTCTCACCTCATTGTGAAAGGACATTACTTTTCTTGAACACATGTCATTATTAAAATCTGAGGTTGGAAATTCATTATATGCATTGAGTGTATGAACCCATACTGTTTTAAAAAACATACCATCCATAAACCAAGGTATTGTTCTATGGCATTACTAAGCATAAATCTTGCTAAAGTGCTGAATGCAAATAGAAATATAGTAGAAAAATACAACAAACTTCTTGGAATCTTCAAAAGGTGAACACGTTATGAGTAGTTTCTTTGAACCAAAAGATTTGCCTTATCTAGTTGTAGTTTTTGTAGCAGTAATCATAATAGTGAACTGCTCAAGGGCAGATCCTCTGCTCATTTCTCTTCACCTTAAGCCTGGCAATTTCATTTTCATTTTCTCATTAGAACTTAATTTTCAATTTCAAGTTGTCTAACATCATCATTTTATTTCTTCTTTTTGGTCTACATCCCTTTAATCTTCTTTCTGTCATCTCCTGCAGCAAGTTATCATGTCTTAAAATATGATCAAACTAATTTTTGTTGTGAATATCATAAAGAAAAGGAAACAGTCTTTCTTCTTCCACTATCCTGAGAACTTTTTGACTGCTCGCGTTCTCTCTAACGGACTTGCTAAGCCCTTCTCCGGAACAGCAATAGCAAAGAATGTATTTTCCAAATTTGAACTATTCCTCAGCATATTAATAAGAAGCTGAAACCTGGATTACAAGAAGAGCAGGAGAGTGGTGATGTCCCGTGGTAAAGATTCAAAAGGCACAATATTCTAAACTTTTTTAAAAAACTGAACAGCAAAGACAACTCTGTAGTGGTGCCATGTGGTGAAATATGAAGTTTCTGGCTGGTGGCCAATTTGTGTTCTTTAATGCAAGGAAGGCAAATGGTATTTTAGCATTCATGTCAAAGGGAATGGAGTATAAAATAGGGTCATATTTACTACAATTACACAAGGCACTATTCAAATTAAGCGAAAATACTGTCAACAGTTTGAGCCAGTTATCTAAAAAATGATATATTTGCATTGATGACAGTTCACAGAAGATTCACTCAGCTGACAACAGACAATGGAGGGAACTATCTGAAAAGGACAGGTTGAGTAGGTTGGACTTGTACTCATTTTAGTTTAAATGAATGAGAGGAAACTTTATTGAAATGTAAAAGATTCTTAGGGTACTTGATACAAAGACATTGATCCTCTTATGGGAGTGTGTAGGACCAAAGGGCATAATCCCAGAAAATGGGGTCACCCATTTAAGGTAGAGATGAGGATGAATTTCTTCTGTCAGAGGATACTGAACCTCTGGAATCCTTTACCGCAGAGGGCTGTCAAGGTTGGTCATTAAGTATGCTGAAGGCTGAGATGTACAGATCGAAAATCAATAAGGCAATTAAGGATTATAGGGGAAAGGCAGGAAAGTGTACTCGAGGGTTAACAAACAGATCAACCAGGATCTCACTGAAAGGCAGATTAGACTGGATGGGCTGAATGGTCTACTTCTGCCCCTATGTCTTCTGGTCTTATCTGCATGATGAACTGCAAAAACAGAAAGCTCCTTTAGACAGCACATTCCAACCCATGAACTCTACCACCAAGAAGGATAAGGGGAACAGATACATGTGCAAATTCCCCTTCAAGGCACTCACCATCCATACTTGGAATTCCATTGTCGTTCCTTCATTGTTGCTGGGTAGAATTCCTGGAACTGCACCATGATTATTCTACACCTCAAGGACTGCACCAGTGTGAGAAGGCCTTTCCTTTTAGGTCAAGGTGCAACACAGTCTTTCTCAGGCAATTAGGGAGGGTCAATAGATGCTGGAAACCAGTTTCTGGATTAGCGGTGCTGGAAGAGCACAGCAGTTCAGGCAGCATCCAAGGAGCAGCGAAATCGACGTTTCGGGCAAAAGCCCTTCATCCGGAATAAAGCTTTATTCCTGATGAAGGGCTTTTGCCCGAAACGTCGATTTCCCTGCCCCTTGGATGCTGCCTGAACTGCTGTGCTCTTCCAGCACCACTAATCCAGAACCAATAGATGCTGAACCATATCCAAGGAAATTTAAAAAATCCTGTCATTTAGCCAACGACCAATTCATGCTGCCACTGTCCTTTAAATTCAATGGGCTTTAATGTTGTTTGCAAGCTTGTTATTATTGGAATGCTTGCGGGAAAACATAAAACACGCAGGAAACTTTTAACTTTCATTATTATTGACTGAGGGAGCATAATTTGCTGATTTAGGGCAAGATAAATGCTTTGTTTTGATGATCACAAAATTTAGACTCCCATTTCTGCTTGTCTTACTTTGCCGCTTAAAAGCTCAAGGGCTGAAAACAGATTTTAAACAATGGAATGACAGCTACCTCCAGTAGTGGGCAGAGTCTCAAAGCAGGGCCTCATCTGAAACGATTTTTTTTAGATGCAATGGTGAGCAAACCAGTTATTTCACAACCCTCTTATTTTCAATGACACTGTTGATGCGCGTCTCATCGTAATACAATACACTACAATGATGGTCATTCTGGTGCCCTTGGAGCAACATTACAACTACTACCTCGTCTAAAGCTGTCATGATTTGTACACTTCTCGTCTTCGAAAAAGCGCCATAAGCCACATCTCGACCTGCAGTTGACAGGTTATTAATATATCAGAACACTGTCAGGGTTATGTTATCGCTTACATGTTGTACATTTCAACGATTCTATAGGGTTGATGTAAATAATCTCTATTATAGCAGTGATTTAGTGCTTTGAAAACACAATTATGTCGTTACGTTGTACAGTTATGCACAGACAACTTTAAAAGCTTCGTCCTTGGCAGGCTTTTGAACCCAGGCTATATTTTTTCAGCACCCCAAGTGGAAATAAACAGCCTCCTGATCGCCCGCTTTTAAAAATAATCAATGTTTTGCTGGCGAGTTTAGTTTAGCGCTAATTCCCGGCTTTGTATTCTCAGCAGCTTCTGTAGGGCATTCCGCCGCCGCCTCCACGAAACTACCTGACAGTACGTGGTTAGGATGACTTGTTCATGTTCAGAATATTACACTGCTTTAATTTCGCACCGTCCGAAAGGGCATTAGCAACGCAAGCTTAATAAGAATCAAATACATTTTTTGATCCTGAAAAATATATATTTTAATAATTGGCAAGAATTTAGGGGTTGGAGGAATGGGGGATTGCAAACAAAACTAAAGCGACAGTTTATTTAAACTTGTTATGAAAGAAGGTAGGTAGAGGAATTGCACAGCTCCTTACTTCTACTGACGCGGGGGTCACTCCTGGCCGGACTCCACGCCAACTTAGACCTTGATCGGAACTTCACCCCCACCACAACTACCCCTTAAAAAAAGTGGTCTCTGTACCGCCCCCTCCAGGCGGCACCTCGCACCTATTGGCTCCCCGAAGCCGCGCCGGTAGTTCGATTGGTTAACCTCTCTGACAATCACAACCCCGCATCCCACCTCCAACCCGTGGTCTGGTAAGCGCCCTCACTCTCTCCCCTGTCAGCCCACACCACGAGAAACCAACCCATCCCCCAAAACAGCCTGACCCTCCAACTGCACCACTTTTAAATACTCCCTAAAGGTGGTGCGACACCCCAATCCTACCATAAACGGCAGCGGCAAACATAGATAGCAGCGAAGATTCAGGAAGATGGTCCCACAGGCTAATTTGTATGCGGGAACATCAATTGCTTCGATTAAAAAAAAACAACCTGGTGTGCATATACATGTGACAACTTAAAACACCGTGCGAGCATTCTTATCACTTATTTATACTCCCCGTGAAAAATTAAAATTATCACAAGAATGCCATTCCTTTCACGGGGCGCTTTTAAAATTTGATTTCTTAATGGTTGATATCGCGTATCAATCCAGCAGGTTCGGGAGCCTTCGGCCCCGCCTCCTCATTTTGCTCCACCCATCCTGTCACCGATTGGCTGCGATGTGAGGGATGGGACGCACGATTGGTGTAGTGTGGTGTCGATCAGGAGCCGGAGCCCCACCCTCCTCTCAGACGCCGCTCTCTCTGCAGGTTTGGTTGAGCGGTGCGGAGCCGGGCTGTCAGCGCGTTCGAGACTCTGGGCCGTGCATTTGCAGTAGCAGCAACGGCAGCAGCGCGAGTGACACAACAGCGCGAGAACCCAACGGTCGGATTAACGAACCGGGCGGGCGCTGAGGTAAAACAATCATCAGGGAATTTTAAAGAAAACCTCTAAAACTGAGGGGAGAGAGAGAGATATATAAAAGCAACTGTTTTTGAATAAATTGTTCGAGATACATGTTCGGCGTCAAAATTGAAATACATGATCATAAATATTGAGAGGTGAAAATACATTCCCCTCGCCTCAGCCCCCATCATCATCACCACCTCTGGATATCGGCAGCTTCGTTGATGTGAGGAGGGAAAAAAAAAGAGGAAAGTAAAACGAGAAAGAAATACAAATAAAAGGAGAGGAATCATGCTCACCAAACAGAATATGTCCCTTTTCTGCTTGTACAGCTTCTGTGGATTTCTTCTTCAACTCCAAGGTAGGAATAAACTTTATTTTTATCCTCTTCCCTTGGAATATAAAAAAAAATTCGGATATTTTTGATTGCAAATTTTAAAGATTTGCTTTTGTTTACGCTACTGTTATTCTTTTCCACTAATTCCTTTGGATCCTTGATGCTAACTGGCTTTTTGGGAGACGATCTTCTTCCTGAATATTTAGATCTTTATTTGGGAAAGGGTCATTATAACATTTTGAGAAAACTTGAGATTGGAAAAGATATCATTTGTTAAATTAGGTATGTATACGTGTGTATATATATTTGTTATATACACGCATGACATTTTGTATTACTGACTGGTGAACACAAATCTAGGAAATTATATGAGAATGTGTTAAATCTTGTACATTGTGCATCGGTGTCTGTTAACTATAGAAGCTGATTTTCTTATTAGTTAAAGGTGATTTTATTTTTGGCGTTGTTTACGGCAATAAATTAGGAAGAACAGGTACGGTTTATATTGCAAAGGAATGTATATATATGTATATTTTTCGATCTGATTTGAAGAGCTCAGCCTTTTTGCCAGTTACTCTGTACGTATATGTACGTACATGAATGTTAGGTACTTGCAGTGGTCTGCATCTTGGTGTCGTCTTAGTTCAACGTTTTATTTAAGGTTTTGAGGATTTCAAATTCTTGTCACAGCCATAAATGTGGTATAATGTGATGATATTGGTCATTTTATGTATTAAATTCCATAATGCAGTCATAATTACACATTCATCATCCAATGTTGCTGCTAGTTGTTAATGATTTGTTAATATTAAGTTGTTTAAAAAAACTTGTTTTGTAGTTGCTTGTTATGGATATATAGCCACTGATCAAATGAAAAAAAATTAAAATGATTAAGTTTATTCTCAGATGGTCAAAACAATGTTATGATTGCACATTTTACATTGGGAAACAGAGTCTCTTTAATAAGTATATTGTGAACAAAATCTATATTTACACGATAGAAAGTCTGTTTTAAAAATGGCATTTCAATTCATTTTTAAGCAAATGTTTGGATACTTGCTGAAATTAAATATCTTGTTCTTATTCACAAAGCAACTTACTTGTACTATGTATCAATAAAGTCCTCATTTTGTACAGCAGGTGGAGGTGTTGGTATCTAAATAACTGCTAAATATATTAGTCTCAGCAGGTTGTAAAATCACTTGTTAAAAGAGTTACTATTTTTACGTGTATACATGAAATTGTACAAATTTTCTGCTATTGGATTGGTAGTTAACATCTTTCATGAGAACAGTGGATGTTTCGCAGAATCTTTTGTAATCGGGATAATAAATTGGAGGAGTAATGTTAATTAAAACAGTATTATGTTCATCAGACAGATTCTTTCACATAAAAAACTTCAAAACTTAACTTGGCTAACATAGTACAAATATAATATTTTGATATTGCCCCTCAAGTCTATTTTGAACATTCATTTGATCATTCAAAAGATTGTGGAGGTGTGATTCAACAAATATGAACAATGAGATGAATCTGTCAAACCTGACTTCAACTCTTTCTTGTCCAGACAACAAAAAGAAAGCATTAAAGCATGTGTATTGGAGAACTTTGGTTAATTCATATAATAAATAGTGGGAACAATCTTGTTGTTATATTTCCAATTCAAGCACACATGTAAGTTTTGCACAGCTTGTTGAATGCAAGCAAATTGCTCTCTCATCATTTGTGACAAATTTGAAATCCCAGTGTCAGAAGACCATCCCGTACTGCACTATGGTGACATTTCTGAATTTCTTTTCTGTACACCTGCCATCTTTGTGGATTGTCTTGTTAATGCTGTCTATTATTCCAATCACAACACTCCTACTTTGTGAGGCCACTTTGTTCATTCTATAAAGAGTGCCACGGAACACAGTGGAGGCCAGGACGTTAAATGCCTTCAAGGCAGAGATTGATAAATTCTTGATCTCGCAAGGAATTAAGGACAATGGGGAGAGTGTGGGTAACTGGAGTTGAAATGCCCATCCGCCATGATTAAATGGGGAGTGGACTCGATAGGCCGAATGGCCTTACTTCCACTCCTATGTCTTATGGTCCAACTTGGACCAGTAACCAAAATATTATCTTATTGCTTACTTAAGTTATACCTTACTTGGGGGTCAGTACAGTATCTAATTTATCTTGCAGAAAGCATTTGCAAGCTTTATAAATATTCTTCAAACCTCTCGCATTTAAATTTTAGAAAACTTCTTTTAAAAGTGTGCACTTCGTATTCAGTAACAATGTACGGGTGATTTGGAAGTAAGGGAATGGGTATAAAATATAATTCAAATAGTCCATCACGAGGAGAGGGGAGATTACATTCTTTACCAATTAGACTTGTTGGGTAAAAATGTCTATTTTGGTACTGTTAACTCAGTGTTGGTCATCAGGCACATCCTTGCCCATTTTGCAAGTAGATTTGATGTATCTTCTTATGGAACTATTTTGTTTTTGTTCTCATTCATGTCAAGAATTTCAAAGCTTTTTATTCCTACAACTTTTCTCCTTTGTCTCTCCTAAATTTGTTACTCATTTCAGGGAATGGTTATATTCTTTAAAACTTATTGAGGAAATAAGTATCTTACAAATGGATGTAGATAGGCTAGGAGAGTGGGCCCAATGTGGCAGGTGGAGTTTAATGTGGATAAGTGTGAAGTCACAAATTTTGGTTGGAACAATGGGAAGGTGACCTGTTATCTAAATGGGGAAAGACTTTGGGATGCTCTGGTGCAGAGGTGCCTAGGTGTCCTTGTTCATGAGTCACAGAAAACTAGCATGCAGGGACATCGGAAAGCGAATTGAATGTTGGCCTCTATGGCTAAAGGAATAGAATATAAAGGTAAGAAAGTATTGTTGCAACTATTCAAGGCATTGGTGAGACCACACCTGGAGTATTGCGCACAGTTTTGGTCCTCTTATTTGAGGAAAGATGTAAAGGCACTGGAGGCAGTTCAAAGGAGGTTCAGTAGATTGATCCCAGAGATGAGGGGTTGTCGTATGAAGAAAGATTGAACAGTTTAGGCCTGTACTCTCTGGAATTTAAAAGAATGAGGGGAGATCAAATTGAGGTAGTCAAGATGATAAAAGAATGGATAAAATATATGTGGAACAGATGCTTCCGCTTGTGGGGCATTCTAGGACAAGAGGATCTTAGGATAAGGGGTAACCAATTTAAAACAGAGTTGATCTGTGGAATTCGCGACCCAAAAGTGTGGTGGATGAATGTAGGTTTGCTTGCTGAGCTGAAAGGTTCATTTCCAGATGTTTCATTACCTTAGTAGGTAATATCTCCAGTGGGTTTGTGGGCTACCATGATGCCAAAGGGTCTGAGTAGTCTGGCAATCGTTGCTGAGATGTCTTTGATGTAGAGGAGAGTGGTTAGGGTTTCTGGATATGTTTTGTCTGCTTGTTTGGGTTTGTTGCTGAGAGATCAGTGGTCTGTGTTCATTTGTTCATTGGCATCATGGTAGCCCACAAACCCACCAACACACTAAAACAGCAGCGAATAAACATATAAACAGAAAGCAGGAAGTTTCAGCATTGCTTTGCCTAAGGCCCACTGAAGATTCCCTGAGCCATGATTGAATGGCGGAGCAGACTTGATGGGCTGAATGGTTTATTTCCGCCCCTATATCTTATGAACCTATTGTCCTGGCTCAAACATAAATGGATATTGACAGGTTGTTCAGTAGTTATATTTTTACAATGGGGAAGGCGATCTCCTTTCCTAACCTGGTCTGGCCTACTGGTGATTCCAGATCCACAACAATGTGGTTAACTCTTAACTGCCCCCTGAAACAGTCTAGATACCCAAGTTAAGAGTAACTAGGAATGGGCAACAAATACACCTTACCAATGGTGTCCATATTTGAACCAAGCAGTCAAAACAAGCACTAGGCATTTGTTTCCAACTGGAGTAGCTGGATAGCAATCAGGAATGAGCAAGCAGGAAATATGGCTAGCATCCACAATTGCCTGATCTAATGCTGTTAATGGCATTCTGAGTAAAATCAGCAAATTCATTTGAAGTAAGGATGGAACCTCGGATTGTCTGGTCCGAACACCAGATAGGTGACTCAATTTTGCATTTGTGCAGTAGTTTGCAGTCATTAAAATTGGTAATAATGTGCTAAGTAGACTGTTTAATTTTATTGAGAACAAAGTTGAAGTTCAGTGCATTGATATGGAAAGTCAATAAAGTAATTTTGATTGCTCTACAAAAAGGTAATATGAACATGATGGGTTGATAGTTTCCTTCTGTGATGCTAACTTCTGGTGAAATGTCCACATCCATGTTTGTTACTATTCATCAGCATCCTATCTGAAGTAGACATATACATACTGTGTGTATTGGTCAGAATTTTGCGGTGAGTAAATCACATCCAGACTCCCCAGAGTCTGACCACCAGCTGCAAGGAGTTTGGTGGAATAATCTCCACGCCTAGGTGATTGGAGTTCCCAAAGCACTGTAGAAGTGTGACATCATCGAAGACAAAAGAGCCTGTTTGATCCATACCCATCACCACCTTAAACATTCACACCCTCCAACAACATCGCTCAGTGGTAGCAAAGTGTACTACATGCAAGATGCCTGCAGCAGCTTGCCAAGATATCTCCAATAATGCCTTCAACAAGTGTGAGTTTTATGACCTAGAAGGAAAAGGTCTACAGGCTCATTGGGACACAACCACTTGCAAGATCCTCTCCAAGCCACATAGTCATCCTGAATTGGAACTAAACCACCGTTCCCATACAGCCACTGGGTAAGAAACCTGGAACTCTGATCACTGACTAGTCTCTATGTAGCTCCCTGACCGACTTACCATTAATCTCAGACTGGTGACCTTGGACCTGCAGAACCAAGTGTGGCCTACCCCCTGGTCTGCAGTGATAGGGAACCCCTTACACGAACTGACCCGAGATGCTAACTGACCATATCCAAGCCGTTGGACTGAGATGGGATGCTGCCTTTGACTGACTGTGGGTGACATCTCTGATAATTGACAGACACCCTTAGTATGACTGAGGACTATGTTTAGACTTTGAAACATTGCATGTGTTCCGGCCATATTTGCTACCAAAACTGTTAGCATATGCTGTAGCTGCGACATTGATGTAGAACAGTGCTATAGAGCAGCATGTCCACCTTCTTGACTGATTGTTGCTGACAACCATGACAAGCTGCCTGGCTTTGTGTCTGCATTGAACAGCATGGCAACACAGAACTACTGTGAGCTGTAAGTTCTGAAAGAAGCGGCAGAGAGCAGAAAGGCAAATAAGATATGCTGTGAGCATTCTGGTGAGCGTAAAATTGGTAAGCATTAAGAAAGTAAGTGAAGAGTCCTGATATGCACCCTGCTTCAGAGCAGGAGATAAGTGCCTGTCCCTGTGCGCATTGTGACCTGGCAGCAGCAGAGTAATATAAGGAATAAAAACAGAAATTGCTGGAAAAGCACAGCATGTCTGACAGCATCTGTGGAGAGAAATCAGAGTTACTGTTTTGGGTCGAGTGATCCTTTCCCAGAACTGGTGTGTTCTGCTGGGCTCTTCCAGCAAATTCTGCTTTTATTTATGACTTATAGCATCCGCAATTCTTTTGTTTTTTATTTAGGATAATGTAAGGTATTGGTGAGCTTCAAAGTGCAGCAGTAAAGTTGCAAACTGTATTTCAAGTGAGTTGACGATATGCCATGATAACATGGTAAGGCTGGTGTGTGTCTGTGGAAAGGTTGTGTCGGCAGTTGCTATCTATGGAACGTGCTGTGAGAGGGAGTGTTGGCCAAGATTTGGATTTGGATTTTCAGAAAGTTTTGATAAAGTCTTACATAAGAGGTCACTGTACAAAGTCAAAGAACATGGGTTGATGGGTAATATACTGACATGCATCTAGAATTGGTTAGTAAGCAGGAATTAGACAATGGGAATAACTTGGTCAATTTTTGGAGTGGAAGAGAGTGAGGAGTAGGGACTGCACTTGTCACCTTGGTTCCAGTTATTCACAATATATACCAATGGTTTGGATGAGGGAATTGAGGTAATATTTCCAGATTTGCTGATAACGCAAAACTTGGTGGGTATTATGAGGAGGATTTGAAGAAACTTTAACTTTGGACAAATTGATTTAAGCTGTAAAAACATAGCAGATGCCATGTGGATAGTGTAAATAATTACGAAGTTATCTAGTTTGCTAGGAAAAACAATGGCAAGAACTATTTCAATGGTGATAGATTGGTAAGTGTGATGTATAAAGGGATCCGAGTATCCACATATTCTAGTCATTGAAAGCAAGCGTGCTGGTGCAACAAGCAGTTCAGAACACACCGAGAGACAGAGAGGAGGGGTATATAAAGAAAAAAGGTAAATGATATGTTGATCTTCATTGTAAGAGAGTTTGCAAGAGTTCAGGAGCAAGGACCTCTTATTTCAGCATCAAGGGACCTTGGTAAGACCACACTGGAATTATGTATGCAGTTTTGGTCTCCTTACTGAAGAAAAGTTAGAGTTGTCACTGAGGGCTTGCAGTGAAGATTCACCTGACTGATTCCTGGGGTGGCTGATTTGTTGGACAGGAGAGATTGGGTTGACAGGGCCTGTATTCACTGAGTTTAGAATGACTGAAACATATAAAATTATGAAAAGCTTGGACAGAGTGGATGCAGGCACAATTTTTCCCTTGTTGAGGATGTCCTGAATGAGCGGTCACGGTTTCAGGATATGTAGTAAGCTATTCCAGAAATTTCTTTACTTTAAAGGGTGGTGAAGCTGTGGAATTCTCTGTCACACAAGGCTGGAAACAAAATTGCAGAGTATATTTAAGAAAGAACTAGATTTTTAGAGGTATAGGCATCAAGGGGTGTGGGGAGAAAACAATAATATGGCATTCAAATTGAAGATCAGCCATGATCATGTTGAATGTCAGAAGAACGGGCTTAATTTTCTAAGATCAAGGCCTAGAAGATCAAGCAGCGATCTGGAGCCACCATGTATCCGCTCTGACTTTCATGTCTGGAAAGGTATTCATCTAGTTTTTCTCTTCTGCATGGGAGAATAGCAAACTGCATATAAATGAGGTACAATTGATACTGATGAGATGTGAATACAGACACTTAGACCTCTCACCACTCACTAGCAAGATACTCAAATTGTCCTTCAAACCTTGAGTTGCAAAATAGAAATCTTTTTTTCTCAATAAATCATACCAATAGACAAATCTCCAGCGCCATATGAAATGTATTCCAGGATGTTGAGTGAGGCAAGGGAGGAAGTAACAGGGATGATGGCAACAATTTCCAGTAGCTCTCTTGCCACAGAAGAGGTATGACAGGACTGGAGGACAGCCAATGAGGTACTATTTATTCAGGATGCGATAGAGGAATAAAGCAGAAATCTATGGACCAGTCAGTCAAATTTAGTCCTGGAGAAACTATTGGAAGCAATTCTGAGGGACAGATTAATCTGCATTTAGAGAAGCAAGGATTAATCAAGAACAGTCAACATGGTTTTGATAAGGGGCGGTCATGTCTGATTAGCTTGATTGAAATGTTTGAAGAGGCGACCAGGTGTGCAGATGAGGTCACTGCAGTTAATGTAGTTGACTTGGACTTCAGCAGGTCCGCATGAGAAACTGATAGTGAAGGTAAGAACCATGGGATGCAAAGAACTTTGGCTAATTGGATCCAGAATCGACTGCGTTGAAGAAGCAGAGGTTGGTGATTGAGGGATGTTTTTTGCTACTGGAAAGCTGTGCTCTTATGGGGTCTGGAGGGATTGCTGTTAGCTTCTTGTTGCTTGTGGTACATATAAATGATTTAGAGTGGAAGATGGGAGGGTTGATCAGTAAGTTTTTAGATGATACGAAAGTTGGTTGGTGCGAAGTAGTGAGCAGGATAGCCTTAGATTACAGGAGGACATGGATAGGGTAGTCACATGGGTTGATCAGTGGCAAACAGAATTCAATCTGGAGAAGTGTGAGATGCTCCTCTTGGGTCCTAGGCTTAACCATTTTCAGCTTTCTCATCAATGAACCACTCCTCATCATAAGGTCAGAAATGGGGATGCAGGCCAATGGTTGCATAGGAATAAATAATGAACAACAGAATATTAGAAAGCACCAAGGACTAGAGGGACCTTGGTGTGCATGTCCACTGGTCCTTTAAGGTAACCAGACCGGTAAATGAATTGATTAAGAAAGGATATGGTGTACTTGCCTTTATTAGCTGAGGCATACAGTTTTAGAACAGGGAGGTTGTGTTGGAACTGAATAAAACATGGTATAGACCACAGCTAGGGTATTGTGTGCAGTTCTGGAATTCATATTATAGGAGAGATGTGATAATAAAGAAGAGGTTGCGGAGGAGGTTTGCCAGGACGATTCCATGATTGGACAGTTTTACTTATGAAGCCATAATTTGGAGGTGCTAGTGTTGGACTGGGGTGGACAAAGTAAGAAGTCACATGACATCAGGTTACAGTCCAACAGATTTATTTGAAATCACAAGCTTTTGGAGTACTGCTCCTTTGTCAGGTGAAGTCATGAAGGAGCATTTCCCCTTGGCTGAGGCAGTAATGACCAGGGGCTGGAGGTTTGGAGAGGATATGAGGAAAATATTTCAGCCAGAGTGTGATAGGAATGAACCTCAATGACTGTAAGGGTGGGAGAGACTGCAGCCCTTAATATTTAAGAAGTATTTAGATGTTAACGTGTGATGCCAGGTCTCTGGACTAGACAGAACTGAGTTGAGAGTGACAGCCCTTGACATAAGGGTCACGTTTGATTAAATGTAGCATCAAGGATCGTGAGCAAAACTGGAATCCGTGAGTATCAGGAGCAAACTCTGCTGGTTGGAATGACACCTGGCTCACAAGATTGTTATCTTTGTTGGAAGGCAGTCATCTCCGCTCCAGGTGATCTCAGTAGGAGGTCCTCAGGGTAAGGTCCTAGGCTTAACCATTTTCAGCTTTTTCATCAATGAACTACTCTTCATCATAAGGTCAGAAATGGGGATGCAGGCCAATGGTTGCACAATGTTCAGCACCATTCACGCCAACTCAGATACTGAAGTAGTCCATGTTGAAATGGAACAAGACCTGGCCCATATCCAGGCTTGGACTGACAAGTGACTAGTAAAATTAGCACCACACAAATGTCAAGCAATGACCGTGACCAACAAGAGATGATTTAACAACCACCCTTGACACTTAGTGGTTTTACCATCACTATCAACTTTGTGGGGTTACCATTGACCAGAAACTCAACTAAACTTGACATATGAACATAGTGGCTAAAACAGCAGGTCAGCGGCTCGGAATATTGTGGTGAGTAACTCATCTCCTGATTCTCCAAAGTCTATATGCCATCTACAGGACACAAGTCAGGAGTGTGACACATTACTCCCCACTCACCTGGATGGGGGCAACTCCAACAACACTCAAGTTTGAAACCATCCAGGACAAAGCAGTCCACTTGGTTGGCACCACATCCACAAACATCCACTCTCTCCATCACCAACACTTAGTAGCAGCTCTGTTTATTATCTATAGGATGCACTGCAGAAATTCAACAAAGGTCCTGAGAGAGCACCCTGCAAAACCCATGTACACTTCCATCTAAAGACATAGGAACACCAAGTTCTCCTCTAAGCCATTCACCATTCTGACTTGAAAATACATTGCTGTTTCTTCACTTCACTGCAGGATCAAAATCCTGGAATTCCCTCCCTAAAGGCATTGTGGGTAAACCTACAACAGGTGGCGACTGCAACAGTTCAAGAAGGCAGCTCCTCACCACCTTCTGAAGGGCAATTAGGGATGGGCAATAAGTGCTGGCCAAATAGTGAAAAATATTTTTAAAAGTGCTAGGAAATGGCTTTACAACAGTTTTGTGCTGTAGACTGTAAGCTAAGATACGTACTCGCGGCAAGAGAAAGAAAGAACCAGGAGCAGTAGAGCAGCGAAAACATGAAGGGAGCTTAAAGAAGAAAAACAATTTAAAATAATGTAAATTGAATCCAGTTTTCTTCAGTTTCTTATACTTTGTTTAGTTTAAAGGATTCTGGGTCATCCAAGATGGAGGAAAGGAAAAAGTTGTGGCTGTAAGACCTGCTCCTTTTTTTGTGGTATTTTCAATGTTGGAGCTGATTTCCTTGAATTCCAGGAGCAGTAATTACTATTTTATAAGCTATTGCATTGTTTTGGAATTCTGGGGGAAATAAAGGTGAAAACAACAGCACTTTAAAAAGGAGGAAGAGAGACAAGGCAGTGAGCACATGGTCAGTGAATCAAATGAGAAAGAAACCTACACTGCTGTCTGACACAGCAGTGAATCTGCACAGCTACTGCCATTGTTGTTTGAGTTCAAGTATTTCTGGACATTGGAGTGCATCTAAGAAAAATTAACAAACAGTGACATTCACAGCTGACCTTGGAGGAACCTGTGTGGGGGAGCTCACAGCATGGGAGCAGCTAAGCGCATTGCTTTTAAGTGTAACCATGCTGTTTTGTTGTAAATCTACAATAATGAGTAGAATGGGTTCTTTTATGATCATATGTTTCATAGGGATCTGTCTCTTGATTAAATTTTAAACATATAAAACACAAGTACTCAGTTAGTCTGGACTAGTGTTTTTTTGAGCAGTAAGACTGTGCTATTTTCTGGGTCTGTAGATTGTTAAGGTGCAAAGATGGCCTTCAGTAGAGTAATGTGCTCTTCCTGTCGGATGTGGGAGGTAAGGGAGAGTATCCATGTTATTGATGATTATGTCTGCACTAAGTGTTTGCAAGTCCTATCCGTTCGCATGGATCAGTTGGAGCAGCAGTTAGAGATAATGAGGAACTTACAGGAACTGGGGCTGTGATAGGAAGGGAGAAAAACCACAGATACAGTCAGGTAGATGGGCTACCTCCAGGAAAGATAGGAGAGGGAGGTAGGTAGTGCAGGGGTTTCCTGTGGCTATCCTCCTCTCAAACAATTAAGCTATTTTGGAAAATATAAGGGGAGATGGACTCTCAAGAGAATGTAGCATGAACAGCCAAGACTGGCTCTAATGTAATAAGGGGTGCTTCAGGTTCCAAATGATCAATTGTGATAGGGAACTCTGTAGTCAGAGGCACAGACAGATGTTTCTGCGACCGACAACGAGAAATCAGAATAGTGTATTGCTTCCCTGGCGTCAGGATCAAGGATATCTAGGAGAGAGTGCAGAATATTCTCAAAGGATAGAGGGACCAGTAGGAGGTTATTGTAGACCTTGGAGCTAACAACATGGGAAGGGAAAAGGATGAGATTCTGAAGGGACAATATACAAAGTTATCTAGGAGAAAGTTAGGACTGCAGATGCTGGAGATCAGAGCAGAAAATGTGTTGCTGGAAAAGTGCAGCAGGTCAGGCAGCATCCAAGGAGCAGGAGAATCGGCATTTCGGGCATGAGCCCCAACCATGAGTCATTCCTAAAGAAGGGCTCATGCCCAAAACGTCGACTGTCCTGCTCTTTGGATGCTGCCTGACCTGCTGTGCTTTTCCAGCAACACATTTTCAGCAATATACAAAGTTAGGCAGGAATTTAAAAAGAAAGGTCCTCGAGGGTATAATATCTGGATTGCTCCCTGTACTATGAGCTGGTGAGGGTAGGAATAGGAGGGTAGAGCAGAGGAATGCATTCTTGAGGAGCCAGTTCAGGGAAGGAGGGTTCACATTTTTTGGATCATTGCAATCTCATCTGGGATAGAAATGACTGTATAAGAATGACAGATTGCACCTGAATTGGAAGGGACTAATATACTGGCTGGGAGGTTTGCTAGAGCCGCTCGGGAGAATTTAAACTAGTAAGGTGGGGGAGTGGGACTCAGAGAAATAATGAGGAAAGGGATCGGTCTGAGACCGGTATAGCTGGGAAAAGGAACAAGTCAAACAGACAGGGCAGGCAGGAACAAAGCGGAGAACAAGGTAGGACTGATAAGTTAAATTATTTATTTCAGTGCAAGAGGTCTAACAGGGAAGGCTGATGAACTCAGGGCATGGTTGGGGACATGGGACTAGAATATCATAGCAATGTGGCTCAGGGAGGGACAGGACTGGGAGCTTAATGTTCCAGGATACAAATGTTATAGGAAGAATAGAAAGGGGGGCAAAAGAGTAGGGGGAGTTGTGCTTTTGATAAGGGATAATATTACGGCTGTACTTAGTGAGGATATTTTTAGGAATATGTCCATGGAAGTTATTTGGGTGTAACAGAAATAAGAAAGGGATGATCACCTGATTGAGGTTGTACTTTAGATAGACACACACACCCCCTCCCCCCCCAGTAGTCAGCAAGAAATTGAGAAATAAATTTAACAGGAATCTCAATTATCTTTAAGAATAATCGGGTGGTTACAGTAGGGGATTTTAACTTTCTAAACCTAGACTGGGACTGCCATATAGTTAAGGGTTTAGATGGAGAGGAACTTAAGTGTGCACTAGAAAATTTTCTGATTCAGAATGTGGATGTGCCTACTTAGTGCAAAACTTGATCTACTCTTGGGAAATAAGTGACTGAGGTGTCAGTGGGGGAGCACTTTGAGGCCAGTTTTAAAATAGTGATGGAAAAGGATAGACCGGATCTAAAAGTTAAAGTTCTAAATTGGAGGAAAGCCAATTTTGACGGTGTTAGACAAGAACTTCAAAAGTTGATTGGAAGCGGATGTTCGCAGGTAAAACGAGAACACCTCTGGGACACCTGCACCAACCAACCCAACCGCCCCGTGGCTGAACACTTTAACTCCCCTTCCCACTCCGCCAAGAACATGCAGGTCCTTGGCCTCCTCCATCGCCAGACCATGGCAACATGACGTCTGGAGGAAAAGCGCCTCATCTTCCGCCTAGGAACCCTCCAACCACAAGGGATGAATGCAGATTTCTCCAGCTTTCTCATTTCCCCACCCCCCACCTTTTCTCAGTCCCAACCCTCAGACTCAGCACTGCCTTCTTGACCTGCAATCTTCTTCCCGACCTCTCCGCCCCCACCCCCTGTCCGGCCTGTCACCCTCACCTTAACTCCCTTCCACCTATCGTATTCCCAATGCCTCTCCCCCAAGTCCCTCCTCCCTACCTTTTATCTTAGCCTGCTTGGCACACCCTCCTCATTCCTGAAGAAGGGCTTATGCCCGAAACGTCGATTCTCCTGATCCTTTGATGCTGCCTGACCTGCTACGCTTTTCCAGCAACACATTTTTAAGCTCTGATCTCCAGCATCTGCAGTCCTCACTTTCTCCGGGAAGATGACTTAGCAATGAAATTCCATTCAAGGAGCAGATGGTTTCAGTACAGTCAAGGTATATTCTCTTTAGTGCAGAAGATATGACAAACAAATCCAGAGTTCTCAGGATGACAAAGGAAGTAGAAATTAACACCGAAGAAAAGATTAATCTTTGCCAGATATAAGGCATAAAATTCAATTGAGAATCAATAGGAATACCGAAGTATTAATGCGGTGGTGAAAAAAACAGGAAAAGCAAAGAGAAATAATGAAAAAAGACAAGCAGCTAACAGAATGCAATTCCATAATTTTGTATAGTCATATAAATAATATCAGAGTGGTTCAGGAGAAGTAGCCCATCAGAAACTGGAAAATGGATTTACAGATGGAGGCAAGTAACATGGCTGAGGGATTAAATGAATACTTTGCATCTGTCTTTACAGAAGAGGAGGATGCTGCTCAAACCATGTTGACAGAGGAAGAAATCTTGTCACTAGAAGGGATCAAAATTAGTAAGGGAGAACTCTTAAATATATTGTTGGCGCTTAAAGTTAACCAGGTAATGGGACTGGATGAGATGTGTCCAAGGGATTTGAAGTGAAGGTAGAAATTGCAGAGGCACTGCCACAATATTTCAGTCTTCCCTGGACTCCATGGAGGTCCAGAAAACTGAAGAATTGCCAACATCATGGCTTTGATAAAAAAAAAAGGTTATAAGGCTAATCTCAGCAATTACAGACCAGTTAGCTCAATTTCAGTAATTAGGAAAATTTTGGAAACAGTTATTTGGGATTACATCAGTAATCGTGTAGAACAAAGCGGATTGATTAGTAACAGTATGGATTTCTAAAAGGAAAATTATATTTAACTAACTTGTTGAGAGTTTTTTTAAAGAAATAACAGAAAGGGTTGATAAGCATAATGCTTATCACATGGCATACATGGATTTCCAAAAGCCATTTGACGGTATCTCACAACAGACTTGAGCAAAGTTGTATGTCATGGTGAAAAAGGAGCAGTGGCAAAGTGGACACAAAATTGGCATAATAGAGAGAAAGAGTATCGTTAATGGACATTTTTAAGGTTGGTGGAAGATTTGTTTTGGAGTTCTGGGTTGGCATCGGGACCTTTTGGTTTTCATGATATATATTAGTGATCTAGAATCTTGGTGTGCAGGGAACAATTTCTTGGTAACATAAAACTTTGATGGATTGTATGCTGTGAGGAGGACAGGGTAGAACTCCAAAAGGACACTGACAAGTTGATGGATAGGTGGCATAAAGTTCAATGTCAAAGTTCAAAGAGAAGTGTGAAATGAGGCACTTTGGTCAGAAGAGCACTGGAAGACAATATAAATTAGAGGGTACTGTGGCGTAGTGCAGTGTCTTTACCCCTGGACAGGAGGCTTGGTTCAAATCCCATCTCCTGCAGAGGTGTATAATAACATTTCTGAACAGATTGATTACAAAAATAGATTAAATAAAAACATATGAAGAGTACATCTCTAAAGTGGTTGCAGGAGCAGAGGGACCTGAGTATATACACAGATATGCACAGATCATTGAATATATCAAGACAGGTGGAGCGAGCAATAAATAAAACATACTGTTCTTGGCTTTATTAATGGGGCACTGAGTATAAGAGCAATGAGGTGATGTTGAATTTGAACAAAAACCTGTTAGACTTCAGCTGGAATAATGTATACATTTATGGGCACTGCATTATAGGAAAGATTCAATGCATTGGAGAGTGTGCCGAAGTTTTTACTAGAATGGTTCTAGGAATGAGAAATTTCAACTATGAGGATAGATTGAAGAAGTTCGGACTGACTGGAGAGAAAAAGGCTGTAAGATCTAAATGAGGTTTTCAAAATTATGAGTGGGCTAAGTGGAGTAGGTAAGATGAAGCTGTTTGTGCTTGTAAAAGAAACCAGAATGAGAGGGTGTAGATTTAAAATGATTTAAAATGATGTGCAAATGAAGCAAGGGTGATGTGTGGAAACTGGTAGTTATGATATGGAATGCTCTGCTTGGAAATGTAGTAGAGTCAGATTCATTTGAGGCATTTGTTAAGGCTGTGATTATTTTTCTCTCTTTTTCTTGTTTTTGGTTTGGAACTGTGAGTTAGAACATAGAAAAGTACAGCACAGAACAGGCCTTTTGGTCCACAATGTTGTGCCGAGATTTAATCCTAATGTAAAATATAGTAACTTAACCTACGCACCCCTCAACTCACTGCTATCCATGTGCATGTACAGCAATTGCTTAAATGTCCCCAATGACTCTGCTTCCACCACCACAGCTGGCAACGCATTCCATGCATTCACAACTCTCTGCGTAAAGAACCAACCTCTGATGTCTCCGTTATACATTCCTCCTAATATCTTCAAACTGTGACTTCTCGTACCAGTCAATCCTGCCCTGGGGAAAAGTCTCTGGCTATTGACTGTATCTATTCCTCTCACTATTTTGTACACCTCGATCAGGTCTCCTCTCTTCCTCCTCTCCAGAGAGAAAAGTCCAAGCTTATTCAACCTTCCTTCATAAGGCAAGCCCTCCAGTCCAGGCAGCGTCCTGGTAAACCTTCTTTGCACCCTCTCCAAAGCCTCTGTACCTTTCCTATAGTAGAACAACCAGAACTGGACACAATACTCCAAGGTAAAAACAATGACTGCAGATGCTGGAAACCAGATTCTGGATCAATGGTGCTGGAAGAGCGCAGCAATTCAGGCAGCATCGAGGAGCTTCAGCAAAATCGACGTTTCGGGCAAAAGCCCTTCATCAGGAATAAAGGCAGAGAGCCTGAAGCGTGGAGAGATAAGCTAGGGGAGGGTGGGGGTGGGGAGAGAGTGGCATAGAGTACAATGGGTGAGTGGGGGAGGAGATGAAGGTGATAGGTCAGGGAGGAGAGGGTGGAGTGGATAGATGGAAAAGGAGCTAGGCAGGTCGGACAAGTCCGGACAATACTCCGAGTGTGGTCTCACCAGGGACTTGTAGAGCTGCAGCAAAACCTTGCAGCCCTTAAACTTGATCCCCCTGTTAATGAAAGCCAAAACACCATATGCTTTTTGAACAATCCTATCCACTTGGGTGGCAACTTTGAGGGATCTATGCACTTGCACACCCAGATCCCTCTGTTCCTCCACACTGTGAAGAATCCTGTCTTTAATCCTATATTCAGCATTCGAGTTCGACCTTCCAAAATGCATCACTTCGCATTTATCCAGGTTGAACTCCATCTGCCATCTCTCAGCCCAGCTCTGCATCCTGTCTATGTCGCGCTGCAGCCTGCAGTAGCCCTCGTTACTATCGACGACACCTCCAACCTTTTGTGTCATCTGCAAATTTACTAACCCACCCCTCAACCTCCTCATCCAAAACATTTATAAAAACCATGAAGAGCAGAGGCCCAAGAACAGAGCCCTGTGGGACCCCACTCAACACTGACCTCCAGGCAGAATACTTTCCATCTGCAACCACTCTCTGCCTTTTGTCAGCCAGCCAATTCTGAATCCAGATAGCCAAATCTCCCTGCATCCCACACTTCCTGTCTTTATAAATGAGTTGCAGTTGAGAATTGAACTTTGAACGGCAGCTTCTTTATATAAAGCAAAATATTAATGTTTGCAGTTGGGAACTGGCCTGGAAAGATAATGTACGTTAATTATTGCTCAAAGAACAGATGTTGTTTTACTCAGGAACTGGTTGGATATTGAATTGTCAATCATGGAAGTATAATGCTGGCCAGCTAACCCTAGAATGTTGAAAAAAGCAGAGTGAATGGTGATGACTGGGTTTTGGGCAGCAGACATTTTGCTTGAGAAGCTGTCAGACTGGGAAACTGTTTCTTGGTTTAGCTGTCTGTAGCTATTTGGAGAAAATAGGACTGCATATGCTGGAGAGTCAGCATAAAAAATTGTGGCACTGTAATTATTCTCCAGTTGTTGACTTATTGAAAATTCTAAGAACCCCAGACTGTAAGGAATGAGTAAAAGTTTCCAGGTATTGACCAGTGATTCAGAATTCAGGCAAGATGCTCAGTCATACCTGCCTGTAATACAGTCAGGAAAGGATTTAATGAAAGCCGAGTATTTATCAGTGAAGTCGTTATTGAACTGGTAAAATACAATTCTTTTATTTTCTTTTTAATTTATCCTTTAACTGTGTCTGTCTGTCAGTGTGAGAATGGGGTTTATAATATTTACGACTTGGGCCGTAAATATTAACTAGATTATCTTATTCATCTGTAGTGTTTTTCTGAAGGTGCACTCCTAGTAATGAGTTAATTTTTGTTTAAGTTATGGACTCAGTATCCAATTTCTGTTATTTGTAAAAGTCTGGTTAGCAACAATTGAGCAATTTTGAGGGCCGTTGAATGTTTTATGATCACTGTGTGTCATGAATCTAACAATACTGATTGATTTGATTCAGCTTCCTATCCCTGTGTCAAAGCACATTCAAATGGCATTGCATTTTTTAAGATAGTAATGGTATGCAGGAATGTTGGGAAAAGATTGGAGATTGTCACTACGTAATGTAGCTGATTTAGATAACAGAGCTGAAATGATGGCTAAATGACCATCTTCTACCCTGTAATAATTCTGTGTCAGTGGAGAAGGGAGTGGCTGCTTTGAAAGTGATGCTAATTAAGCAGTCTCCTTTCTCCTGGATGGTGTTAAGCTTCTTCAGTGTTGCTGGAACTGCACTATCCAGGCTGGTGTTGGGGGTGGTGGTGGGGAGGTGTGGTGGTGGTGGTGAGTATTCCATCACACTCCTGACTTCTTTTGTAGATAGTGGACTGGCTTTGGGGAGTCAGGAGACAAGACACTGCTGGGTTCGTAGCCTTGGAACTGTTCTCACAGCCACTGTATTGGAATTGTTGGTCGACATCAGATTCTAGTTATTGGAAACCTCAAGACGTTGTTAATGTAGGATTCAGGAATGATAATACCATTAAATACTAAAAGGTGATTGTTAAACAATAAACTAGAATTAGAAGTACCATTGGAATATTCTAAAGATTTTCTCTGTACTTCAGATACTTTGGCTGGATTGTTGCTCTTATGTCATCTTGGCATCTGCTATGTCATTTTGGAAATTCCTCAGTCCAAGATGTGATCATCCAGCCAAAGAAATGTTGCATACAAATATTGCTTCTGCATTGGAAGCTACCCATTCCGAAAAATGCATGTAATTCTACATTAAGAGAACAAAAAAAACGCTTAGAATATATGTGTCGCATATAATGTTTTCATTGCTCAATTGTTACATTTTACTGGCATTTGTTTTCCTTTCACAGACATCTTGCATATTTTATATAGAAAAGTATTGGACTGCTCCCCTTGCCAGTATTAAGCACAGATAAATTGAATGACTGATGGGATTAGAGAAGGCAACAGGAAGCATCTATTCACTCAATCTTGGCATCAGCTGTTTTGGTTACAGTGGCAGAAGAATCTGGAGTAGGGTAACTCTGAAGTTTTATATGACTTCTCAAAGCCTAATTTTTGTTGGGCATTTAGACCACTGATTTATTTACGTATGGAACTTAGACAACTTCCCAAGACATCCAGAAAATTTGTTGGACTCCATTTTGGATCAAATGTTTTACAAGTATCCTTGGATAGAGGATGTGAAAAATAAGTGTAGTGGGGTATAAAGTTTATACAACCATTCTTATACACACTGTATCTTTTTTAAAAAGGTTAAATCCTATTGATATTCTTAAATTTAATAATGAAATTCTGTTTCTCATGCCTCTGACAGTGATAATCATCATATGTTGAAGCTCAGAAGAGTGAATGCATTTGTATATGGAGTTACAAAGTCATACAGCATGGAAACAGACCCTTTGGACTAACTAGTCCACGCAGACCACGTTCCCAAACTAAACTAGCCCCGTTTACGTCCGTTTTTCATATCCTTCCAAACCTTTCCTAGTCATGCTGTAAACGTTGTAACTGCACCTGTATTGACTACTTCCTCTGAAAATTTATTTCACACATAAACCACTTCCGTGTAAAAAAAATTGTCCCCATGTCCTTTTAAAACTTAATCCTCTCACCTTAAAAATAAGCTCCCTGGTTTTGAACTCCCCCACACGAGGGAAAAGACTCTTGCTATTCACCTTATCTATGCCCCTCATAATTTTATTAACTTCAATAAGGTCACCCCTCAACCTCCTACGCTCCAATGAAAAAAGTCCCAGCCTATCCAGCCTCTCCCCACAACTCAAACCCTCCATTGTTGGCAACATCCTGGTAAATCTTTTCTGAACTATCTCCAATTTAATAATATCCTTCTTAAAGCAGGGTGACCAGAACTGCACACAGTACTGTACAAGAGGCCACAACAACACTCTGTACAATTTCAACATGATGTCCCAACTCCTAAACTCAAAGGTCTGAGCATGCAGAACTTTGGGAATGTTTCTAATTGACATCTGGTAGGTTGGTCAGGTTAATAACAGTTAACTGTAAGAGAGGTTAGATAGCCACATGATGAAACATTCAGTTGAGATTTAAATAATGTAGATTAAATATTCTTTCTTTGATCACCTGACGTTATCCAGATGGGCCACATTGACCTTTTTTGTCCTGTACATTCCTATGTTTCTGAAATGAAAACAAAATCTTACCAACTGTTTTAATTTTAATTAAGATGACTATATATCTTCCTTTAGTAATAGCAGCTTTGTTGCTGTAAACCATTAAAATTGTGTTTTATCTGAAGTTAATTTATTTCTGTTGGTTAATGCTAGGATAAATAATGTAATCTTTTTAATTTTCTAAATCTACTAGATGCCTTAAAACCTAATGATCTAGTGAGCAATAACATTAATTCATACTGTTTGATAAATATTCTATCGTTTAGTTATTGTGGGTCTGATACAGTAGTGAATACGTCACTGCATTAGAGCTCTGTAGGTCTTGAAATAATACAAAGAAATTGAGGTGATATCATCATTGTATTTTAGAGAATTCGAATTAACTTTGTGTTTTTAAGAAAGTACAACTGGATTGTTAACTTCAGTTTTGGGGAAGAAAGCTGCATTCATTACCTATTTTGGCTTATCTGAGAATAATGTTGCACAAGTGGATTACTGTATATGCTTTACTTTGAATTGCCATCTGAAGTGGATTAGTAGGACATTCGGTGATTGTATCAATCTGACACAAAAAGTATTCACAGATTTCAGCCTTCAAGAAGCATCATTGCTACTTTCTTAGAGGGACTATGCATGGAAAATAAATACCAGCCTTGATGTACATTACACAAAATAAATATAACAAAATTATGCTTGTTCACTTGAGATTTAAGATTTTGAAATTATACTTTGCAGACTTGCTAATTGTTGGGTGGCTAACTCTCTTTTTAATGTAAATTCTGGCGATTGTGTACATTTCTAAAGCTATTTTGGTTAGTATATTTTAAGTATGATATCTGATTTGATTTATTGTCACATTTATAAGTACAATGAAAAGCTTTGTTTGCGAGCAGTACAGGGAGATCATAGTAATCATACAGATCACAGGGGGAAAAAATCTTGAACAGAGTGAGGCATACACGTTATACCGCACAGAATGTGCATGAAGCAAGATCAACATTATTTGAAGTTAAAAATCACACAACACCATTTTTAACTTTGTACACCCCAGTCCAACACTGGCTTCTCCAAATCATGAACATTATTTGAAGTAAGAGAGTGCATTTATCAGTCTAATAACAGTAGGAAAGAAGCTGTTCTTGAACCTGTTGGTGCAAGTGTTCAAGTATTCTGTACCTTCTGCCTGACGGAAGAGATTGTAAGAAAACTTTACCAGGGGGGATGGGTCTTTGATGATGTTGACAGCCTTTCCACACAATGCCAGGTGTAAATGGAGTCCACAGATGTAAGGTTGGCTTCGGTGATGGTCTGGGCTGTGCATACAACCTTCTGTCATTTCTTATAGTCCTGGACAGAACAATTATTTGAAGTCCACGGTGTGGACTTGTCGGGCCGAAGGGCCTGTTTCCACACTGTAAGTAATCTAATCTAATTGCCACCTGGACAGTATGCTTTCTATCGTGTATTTGTGAAGGTTGCTAAGGGTCATTATAGACATGCCAAAATTCCTAAACCTAAGCAAGAAGAGGCGTTGCTGTGCCTTCTTGACAGTTGCATCTACACGGGAAGTCCACAAAGTCGGTTATTGTCACTCATAGAAACTTGACACCGTTAACCCTCTCAACCTCCACTCCGTCGACGTGGGTGGGATCATGTTTCCTCCTTTCTTTCTGAAATCAGTGATCAGTTCTTTTATTTTGCTGACATTGTGTGAGAGAGAGAGAGGCTATTATCATTGCACCACGTCATCAAGCCCTCTATTTCCTTCCTGTATTCTGACTCATCATTGTTATTATATCCGTCCTACCACGGTGGTGTCAGCAAACTTGTTGATGGCATTCATTTGGAATTTGGCTACACATTTGTGGGTGTACAGGGAGTAGAGTAGGGGCTGAGAACACATCCCTGGGGGCCTCCAATGTTGACAGTTGTCATGGAGGAGGTGCACTTGTCTATTTTAACCGATTGCAGTTTATGGGTCAGGAAGCTGAGGATCCAGTTGCAAAGGGCAGAGCCAAGACCAAAGTCTTTGAGTTGAGATCAATCTGGAGGGGATATTAATGTTGAAGTTGGAGCTGTAGTCGATGAGCGGGAGTCCAACATAGGTGTCCTTATTGTCCAGATGTTCCAAGGGTCTTAATAACTCACTGAGTAAAAAGAACCTTCTAGTTATCTGGTTTCCAGCATCTGCAGTCATTGTTTTTACCTTGTTCGGACTTGTCCGACCTGCCTATCCCCTTTTCCACCTATCCACTTCACCCTCTCCTCCCTGACCTATCACCTTCATCTCCTTCCCCACTGACCTATTGTACTCTATGCTACTCTCTCCCCACCCCCACCCTCCTCTAGCTTATCTCTCCACGCTTCAGGCTCTCTGCCTTTATTCCTGATGAAGGGCTTTTGCACGAAATGTCGATTTTGCCTGTCCTCGGATGCTGCCTGAATTGCTGTGCTCTTCCAGCACCACTGATCCAGAATCTGGTTTCCAACATCTGCAGTCATTGTTTTTACCTTGTTATTATATCCGTCCTACCACGGTGGTGTCAGCAAACTTATTGATGGCATTCATTTGGAATTTGGCTACACATTTGTGGGTGTACAGGGAGTAGAGTAGGGGCTGAGAACACATCCCTGGGGGCCTCCAATGTTGACAGTTGTCACGGAGGAGGTGCACTTGTCTATTTTAACCGATTGCAGTTTATGGGTCAGGAAGCTGAGGATCCAGTTGCAAAGGGCAGAGCCAAGACCAAAGTCTTTGAGTTGAGATCAATCTGGAGGGGATATTAATGTTGAAGTTGGAGCTGTAGTCGATGAGTGTCCTTGTTGTCCAGATGTTCCAGGGGTGAGTGCAGAGCGAGGGAATTGGTATCTGCTGTAGACCTGCTATGTCGGTAGGCGAATTGCAGGGGCTTGAGACAGGCTGGGAGGTTAGAGTTGAGGTGGACCATGACCAGCATCTCAAAGCACTTCATGATTGTGGAGGTCAGAGTCACGAGGCGGTAGTCATATAAGGCACATTACATGTGCTTTCTTAGGTACTGGGATGAAGGTAGTGTTCTTGAAGTGGGTAGGAGCCTGAGCTTGTCAGATGGATAGGTTGAAGATGTCCGTGATTATCCCTGCCAGCTGGTCTGTACACAGTCTAAGTGTGCAGCTGGGGACTCCATCCAGGCTCATCGCTTTCCTTGGGTTGCCTCTCAGGAAGACCGATCTGATCTCAGCAAAATGCTGTTGGATGCGAATCTTATCAGATCGTGTGGATCAGTTGGAGAGACGGATAGAAGCGATGAGGAATTTGCAACAGCAGCAAAGTGATGGATGGCAGTTATAGGAAGGGGGGGAAAGTCTCAGATACAGTCACATAGATGGGTTAACTCTAGGAAAGGTAAGAGGGGTAGGCAGCTAGTGCAGGAGTCTTTTGTGGATATACCCATTTCAAACAGGTATGCTGTTTTGGAAAATGTAGGGGGTGATGGATTCTCAGGGGAACGTAGCATGAACAGCCAAGTTTCTGGTATTGAGACAAGCTGTAATGCAATGAGGGGTACGTCAGCTTCCAAGAGATCAATTGTGTTAGGGGATTCTGTAGTCTGAGGCACAGACAGATGTTTCTGTGGCCAGCAGAGAAAAAGCAGAATGGTGTGTTGTTTCCTTGGTGCAGGATCAAGGATGAGTCAGAGAGGGTGCAGAATGTTCTCACAGGGGCGGGGGGCCAGCAGGAGGTCATTGTCCACATTGGAACCAACGACATAGGAAGGGAAAAGGTTGAGATTCTGAAGGGAGATTACAGAGAGTTAGGCAGAAATGTAAAAAGGAGGTCCTCAAGGGTAGTAATATCTGGATTACTCCCAGTGCTACGAGCTAGTGAGGGCAGGAGTAGGAGGATAGAACAGATGAATGCATGGCTGAGGAGCTGGTGTATGAGAGAAGGATTCACAGTTTTGGATCATTGGAATCTCTTTTTTGGGGTAGAAGTGACCTGTACAAGAAGGACGGATTGTACCTAAATTGGAAGGGGACTAATATACTGGCAGGGAAATTTGCTCGAACTGCTTGGGAGGATTTAAACTAGTAAGGTGGGGGGGGTGGGTCCCAGGGAGATAGTGAGGAAAGAGGTCGATCTGAGACAGGTACACCTGAGAACAGAGGTGAGTCAAACAGTCAGGACAGGCAAGGACAAGGTAGGACTAATAAATTAAACTGCACTTATTTCGATGCAAGGGGGCTAACAGGGAAGGCAGGTGAACTCGAGGCATGTTTAGGAACATGTTTCTGTAATTGCTATGATATCCCAGTGCCATGGCTCAGGGATGGGCAGGACTGGCAGCTTAATGTTCCAGGATACAAATGCTACAGGAAGGATAGAAAGGGTAGAAGGATAGAAAGAGGCAAAAGAGGAGGGGGAGTGGCAATTTTGATAAGGGATAGCATTACAGCTGTGCTGAGGGAGGATATTCCAGGAAATACATCCAGGGAAGTTATTTGGGTGGAACTGAGAAATAAGAAAGGGATGATCACCTTATTGGGATTGTATTATAGACCCCCCAATAGTCAGAGGGAAATTGAGAAACAAACTTGTAAGGCGATCTCAGCTTGTGAGAATAATAGGGTAGTTATGGTAGGGGATTTTAACTTTCCAAACCTCGACTGGGACTGCCATGGTGTTAAGAGTTTAGATGGAGAAGAATTCCTTAAGTACGTACAAGACAATTTTCTGATTCAGTATGTGGATGTACCTACGAGAGAAGGTGCAAAGGTTGACCTACTATTGGGAAATAAGGCAGGGCAGGTGACTGAGGTGTCAGTGGGGGAGCACTCTGGGGCCAGCGACCATAACTCTATTCGTTTTAAAATAGTGATGGAAAAGGATAGACCAGATCTAAATGTTGAAGTTCTAAATTGGAGAAAGGCCAGTTTTGACGGTATTAGGCAAGAACTTTCGAAAGCTGATTGGAGGCAGATGTTCGCAGGTAAAGGGATGGTTGGAAAATGGGAAGCCTTCAGAAATGAGATAACAAGAATCCAGAGAAAGTATATTCCTGTCAGGGTGAAAGGAAAAGCTGGTAACTATAGGGAATGCTGGGTGACTGAAGACATTGAGGGTTTGGTTAAGAAAAAGAAGGAAGCATATGT
>NC_057721.1:83058185-83084790 GCF_004010195.1 Chiloscyllium plagiosum
TACCTGAGAACTCTGTGGGAAGCTAGAGAAGTGATTGCTGGGCCTCTTGCTGAGATATTTGTATCATCGATAGTCACAGGTGAGGTGCCGGAAGACTGGAGGTTGGCAAACATGGTGCCACTGTTTAAGAAGGGCAGTAAAGACAAGCCAGGGAACTATAGACCGGTGAGCCTGACCTCAGTAGTGGGCAAGTTGTTGAAGGGAATCCTGAGGGACAGGATGTACATGTATTTGGAAATGCAAGGACTGATTAAGGATAGTCAACATGGCTTTGTGCGTGGGAAATCATGTCTCACAAACTTGATTGAGTTTTTGAAGAAGTAACAAAGAAGATTGATGAGGGCAGTAGGTGGGATCTATGTGGACTTAAATAAGGCGTTTGACAATGTGGTCGCACCAGACTTTTGTACAGCTGCAGCATGTATTAGCCTTTTTGCCTTTTTCCCCAGCCATAACTGTTGCCCTGCAGTATATGCCTATCCTTGAATTGTGGTCACTATCACCGAAGTGCTCACCTACCTCCAAATCTTACACCTGACTGGGTTTATTGCCCCGTACCAAATCTAATGTGGCCTCGCCCCTTGTTGGCTTGTCTACAGGGAAACCCTCCTGCACGCATTGGACAAAAATTGAGCCATTTGAAGTACTTGAACTATAGTATTCCCAGTCAATATTTGGAAAGTTCAAGTCTCCCATAATAACTACTCTGTCATTCTCGCTCTTATTGAGGATCATCTTTGCTATCCTATCCTCTACATCTCTGGAACTATTTGGAGGCTATAGAAAACTCTCAACAGTGTAACCTCTCCTTTCATGTTTCTAATCTGAGCCCATACTACCTTAGTAGATGAGTCCTCAAACATCCTTACTGCAACCGTAATACTGTTCTGTGCATGGGAATGTGCCGTGGAAAGTGGTGGTGGTGTTAGTGGTCAGTGAATAGATTTGGGTGTCCTGGAGCGAAATATCCCTGCGAAATGCAGATAGGGGGTGCGAGATATCCCTGTGAAATGTAGATGGGGGAGTCAAGAAAGATGTGTTTGGTGGTGGCATTCTGCTGGAGTTGTCTGACATGACTGAGAATGATCCTTTGAATGCAAAAGCTGATGAGATGAAAAGTGAGGAAAAGGTGGACCCAATGATGCTGTTGTGCAAGATGGGAAGGGGCAATGGCAGAAACATGGGATTTGTTTGAGGACTACCCAATGTTTTGCCTAACCAAGTGCATCTTACCCAGAACAAAGTGAACTGTTGTAGTCCATCTGGTGTAAGCCTTTCTTAAACAGGAAATTCCAGAATTTTGACCAAGTGATAGCATAGGAACTGCAAACCGTAAGTTATTTATTGTCACATATATCTAGAAAGGTAAAGTGAAGAGTGTTTTGTCACCACAGTCTAGCACAAGTCAGCATGTTGCAAGTCAGGATAGTTTGTGGCTGGCAGGGAAACTTGCAGAAAGCGGTGCATTAATTTATCCGATTCCCTTTTCCTTCTAAGTGGTAGCAATAATAGCTTTGGAAGATGCTGTCAAAAGAGGTGAGTTGCTACAATACATTTTGTGTGTAGTGCACTCAGTTGACATTGTGTGCTGGTGGGAGATGGAGTGACTGTTAAAAATACTGGATGAGATGAAATAGGCTGCTTTATCCTTAATGACATTGAGTTATTTCTGTTGGAGATGCACTCATCGACACAAGTGGGCGATGTTCCATGACACTTCTGGCTGGTGCCCTGTAGATGCTGGAGAAGCATTGGGGAATCAGAAAGTGAGTTAATTGCGACAGAAGTTTCAAACTCTGCCCTACTTTTGTTGTCACAGTATTCATTTGAATGGTTTAGGTCAGTTTCTGATGAGTCGGAACCCCTAGGATGTTGTTTGTGTGAGATTCTGTAATTCTGTCGGTGAAACCTGATTTAAAATTGACTTACAAATGCTCATACTTATGAATACAAACTAATACAGAAATGTAATTTTCAAGACCCAACATATGAACATTTTCTGCACTTACAAGTGGCTCCTTTATGTTGTTCTACATTGTGTTCTGACTTGTGAACAAATCAACTTGTGAATGGACTCCAGAATGGAACTTGTTTGCAACCTGGTAACTGCTTATACTGCCATTTAATATAAAAAAAGGGATGGTCCAGTGGTTGTGTCCTGACCTCTCAGCCAAGAGGCCAGCTGCTCCAGAGATGTGTAATAATATCTCTGAACAGGCTGATTTAGAAAATATGTCCCCAGAGGAACTCCTGCAGTACTGTAAATAAAATGAATATTGGTTAGAGTTTTATAATAAATTGATAAAAGTCCTATAATGTTGTTTGATAAATCATTTGTATCTTTTTAGTGTTTGCATCACTGAATCCCCCACTGTCCATACCCTGGCGGGTTACCATTGACCAGAAACTCAACTGGATTTGCCAGTTAAATATAGTTAGAGACAAAAAAAACCTGCAAATGCTGGAATCCAAGGTAGGCAAGCAGGAGGCTGAAAGACTACAGCAAGCCAGGACTGAAGAAAGATTACACCGAAATGTTGACTTCTCCACCTCCTGATGCTGCCTGGCTTGTTGTGTTCTTCCAGCCTCCTGCTTATCTACTTAAACACAGTGTCTGCAAGAACAGGTCAGAGGCTAGGAATCCTGTAGGACGAAACATCATCAAGGCACAAATCAGGAGGAATCTGATGAAATACTGTACCCTGGATACAACACTCAAGAAGCTTAACACCATTCAGGACAAAGCAGCCTGCCTGGTTGGCACCAAATCCACAAGCATCCTTTCCCTCCACCACTGATACTCAGTAACAGCAGTGTATGCTATTCACTAGATGCACTGTAGAAATTCACCAAAGATCCTTGGAGAGCAACTTCCAAGCACATCACCACTTCCATTTAGAAGGACATTGGCAGCTGATACATGAGAGCACCATCATCTGCAACCTCCCCTCCAAGCTGCTCACTATCCTGACTTTGAACTATATTGCTGTTCCTTTATGTTGCTGGATCAAAATCCTGGAATTCCCTCCCTCAGAGCATTGTGGGTCAACCTGCAGCACATGGACAGCAGCAGTTCAGGAAGGCACATCATCACCACATCCTCAACGGCAACAAGGAATGGGCAATAAATGCTGGTCAGCCATTGACACCCATGTCCCATTAATGAATTTTTAACAAGTTACAGTGGGTCAGTGGCATTTAATCTCTTTTTTATATAGTTTTAATGTCTCTACAGATATAACATGATTTTCAGTCATGCCACTTGGATAGTTGCCCATCAGAGCTAATTAACTACTCAACTTGGCATCTATTCATTCCTAAAGAGGAGTATCACAGCAGAGATGTTAGATGATGTGTGGCATAGTGGGTCAATGGTTAGCACTGCAGCTTCACAGCAGCAGGGACCTGGGTTTGATTCCACTTTTGGGTGACTGTCTGTGTGTCTGCGTGGGTTCCTCCCACAATCCAAAGATATAGAGGTAAGTGGATTGACCATGTTGAAATGCCCAGAATGTCTAGGGATGTGAAGATTGGGTGGGCTAACCATGGGAAATGCAGGATTTTGGGGATAGGGTTGGGGGCGGGCGCGGGTTTGAGTGGGTTACTCTTCAGAGGGTTGATGTGGACTCAATGGGCCAAATGGTCTGCTTCACACTGAAGGGATTCTGTGAATTCAAATAATTTTTCTTTTTCTACGCTGGATAGTGGAAATATAGAACAAACAACTAGCATCAGTAGTTGTGACTGGAGCAAGTTTAAAAAGCTGGATATCTGATTGCAAATAAGATTAACGATTATTGGAATAAATATAGTCTAGGACGATAGTTGAAAATATAGAAACTCAAGCTTTAAGGAGGAAAGAATGTTGTCTGGGACAGAGCTAGGGTAAATAATAAAGGGTTGGGGAGGTGGTTATTATTTTGGAATTTTTCTTAAAATTTCTCTGAATCCCTAAGGTTATGTTAAATGTTGCCTCAGCAATATAAATGGATGGTATCAATGATATTGTTTCTCAGATTATCAATTGGAATTCCTGCCACTGATATGATTTATTTCATTATTAATTAACCAAGTTATTTTCCAGATTTGTGTTTGTCTCGAGATCCTTCACTTTGGCTTTTCATTTCATGAGGAATCTTGGCAAATTCCTTCTGGAAATCCAAATACAATAAAGTTAATCACACTAAGTGGAACTGTGATAGACCAAATACCTTATTACTTTGAATATTGAATTTATGAATAAAATATTTCCTCTGCTTTTTTAAGAGTTCATTCAGATATTTTGCTTCAAGTCAGCTATTCAGATTTGCATCCATTAGTGCTTTCGGTTATGTCAAAATTCATTTGCTAAGTAATTAAATTTATTGTAAAACATTTCATAGAGACCACATCTTTGTCTTTGTAGTTTTCTATATTTTTGATTTGAAATGAGAAAAGGATCAAGGATTGCTGAAGCATGTTTTTGAAAGGAACTAATCTGATACTCATTATTCACACTTGTTACGCAGCTGCTGGTTCAAGCAATTATAGGAGAAGGTACAGACAAGCTGGAGCCAAAGCTGTGTGGAAATAAAATTTAGCCAGCAACAAGTAGCTGATTGGGTCTGTGGACTAGTGACCAGTTATTGATGACAAAGGTCCCCTACATGTCAACAACGATACGATTAGTTCTCAGGTTGATGACTAGCTTGGTACTGTGAATAACATGGGAAAAAGTCACCATATTTCCTCAAGTAGAGGTGTTCTTTCTGTTTTCTGCAGTAAAGAAAGCCTGAAGAAAGCCAGTTTATTTTCTATTCAGTTGCTATAGACTGTGATATTTAAAAGATCTTTGATATATTAATTAAAAATCTTCATTCTGAAAACCAGCAAAAGCATCCTGAAGAGGAAAACCAAGAAACCACATTCTGGTCAGCAAGTGGTTCCTCTTGTGAATAGGAACCACTGAACTACTTCCTCAGTTTTTCTTTCTGACTGCTTGGATATGTATATATGTAAGAAGGAGTTGATAAGGGGATTAGACATTTAACTAGTAGAGTTATATGCCAATGGTTCATAATTTAATCCATGCAGCTGACTACTTATTTGAAATAAAAATTAATTCTTGGTAAGTACAGAAACCTGGTATAGGCTTTCTGACAACGTGGATATGAAAATTGGGTAAATTGGGGAATTCTGCATACTTTTAAAAGAATCTTTCACTTTCCTGCTGACCGGGAATAATTGGGAATAACAAAGTACTATCCCAGAGAGGCATAATGATTTGCTCATTGACTAAAGATTTTAGAAATATGGATTCATATATGGCATTCTTTGACAAACTGTTGTTACGCATATATTAAAATTCATGTTCATGTTCGTAATAGAGAGATAGCAGTGTAGAAATTTGTTGCCACCTGGTTTTCATCACAAAGGTAGAAACGTGGCCAAAGCATGTGTTTTGACAAAATTGGCCTCCGTGCCTTATCAATATTAATTGAATGAGCATTTTGCAAATATTGCGCTTGATACTTGATGCGCTTCAAGCTTATCTATCTTAAAATGATTATTGACAATGTTTTAAACTATGCCCTGGAAAATCAAGCAACAATAATTGTAGGGTGCATAAGCAAGGGAAATAGGAACATACTGCTCTTCCTGCTCTAAATCTGTTTCCAGTGGTAGATGGATTGAGAACAAGTGGGTGTGGATTTAAGATAATTGTCAAAAGAAACAATGATGGCTTGATCATCTTTTTCACACAGCATCTGGAACATATTGCCTGAGAATGTGGTGGAGGCAGGTTCAGTCAAGAGAGAATTGGATTGCTATCTGAAAAGGAAGAAAACTTAAAAGGGTTCAAGAAAGATTTAAAAGGCAGTTGCCAGGCTTAGAAAGTTTGAGCTATAGGGAGAGGCTAATACCGACCTTGACACTGTCCTATCCCTCCTAGTCCAGGAACTCCCCACATATGTTCGAGACACCCACCCCCCATGCCCTCCACCTCCTCCAAGACTTGCATTTCCCCGGCCCCCAACGCCTCACCTTCACCATGGATATCCAGTCCCTCTACAGCTCCATCCGCCATGACCAGGGCCTCCAAGCCCTCCGTTTCTTCCTCTCCTGACGTCCCCAACAGTACCCTTCCACCAACACACTCATTCATTTGGCTAAACTGGTCCTCACCCTTAACAATTTCTCCTTCGAATCCTCCCATTTCCTCCAGACCAAAGGGGTAGCCATGGGCACACATATGAGCCCCAGCTATGCCTGTCTCTTTGTTGGCTACGAAGAGCAGTCCATCTTCTGGAATTACACCGGCACCACTCCCCACCTCTTCCTCCACTACATTGATGACTGCATTGGTGCCACCTCGTGCTCCCGCAAGGAGGTTGAGCAATTCATCAACTTCACCAATACATTCCACCCTGACCTTAAATTTACCTGGACCATCTCTGACACCTCCCTCCCCTTCCTGGACCTCTCCATCTCCATTAATGATGACCGATTAGACACCGACATTTTTTACAAACCCACTGACTCCCACAGCTACCTGGATTACACATCTTCCCACCCCACCTCTTGCAAAAGTGCCATCCCGCATTCCCAATTCCTCTGCCTCTGCCGTATCTGCTCCCAGAGGACCAGTTCCACCACAGAACACACCGGATGGCCTCCTTCTTTAGAGACCGCAATTTCCCTTCCCACATGGTTAAAGATGCCCTCCAACGCATCTTGTCCACAATCCCGCACCTCCGTCCTCAGACCCCACCCCTTCAACCGTAACAAGGACAGAATGCCCGTGGTGCTCACCTTCCACCCTACCAACCTTCGCTTAAACCAAATCATCCGCCGACATTTCCGCCACCTCCAAAACGACCCCACCACCAGGAATATATTTCCCTCCCCACCCCTTTCCGCCTTCCGCAAAGACCGTTTCTTTTGTGACTATCTGGTCAGGTCCACGCCCCCCAACAACCCACCCTCCCGTCCTGGCACCTTCCCCTGCCACCGCAGGAATTGCAAAACCTGCGCTCACACCCTCCTCCCTCACCTCCATCCAAGGCCCTAAAGGAGCCTTCCACATCCATCAACGTTTTACCTGCAAATCCACTAATATCATTTATTGTATCCGTTGCTCCCGATGCGGTCTCCTCTACTTTGGGGAGACTGGGCGCCTCCTAGCAGAGCGCTTTAGGGAACATCTCTGGGACACCAATCAACCACACCGCCCTGTGGCCCAACATTTCAACTCCCCCTCCCACTCCACTGAGGATATGGAGGTCCTGGGCCTCCTTCACCGCCGCTCCCTCACCACCTGACGCCTGGAGGAAGAACGCTTCATCTTCCGCCTCAGAATACTTCAACACCAGGGCATCCATGTGGACTTCACCAGTTTCCTCATTTCCCCTTCCCCCACCTCACCCCAGGTCAGCACTGTCCCCATGACTTGTCTTACTTGCCTATCTTCCTTTCCATCTATCCACTCCACTGTCCTCCCTGACCTATCACCTTCATCCCTTCCCCCACTCACCTATTGTACTCTATGCTACTTTCTCTCCACCCCCCACCCTCCTTTCATTTATCTTTCCACTCTTCAGGCACTCTGCCTGTATTCCTGATGAAGGGCTTTTGCTGCTCCTCGGATGCTGCCTGAACTGCTGTGCTTTTCCAGCACCACTCTAATCTGAACTCTGGTTTCCCGCATCTGCAGTCATTGCTGTTACCTGGAGGCTAAATAGGCTGGGGCTGTTTTCCCTGGAGTGTTAGAGGCTGAAGGGTGACCTTGTAGAGGTTTATAAAATCAAGAGGGGCATGGATTGGGTAAAAGGACAAAGTCTTTTCCCTGGGGTCGTGGAATCCAGAACTAGAGGGCATAGGTTTAAAGTGAGAGGGGAAAAATTTAAAAGGGATCTGAGGGGCAGAGTGTGGTGTGTGCATGGAATGAGCTGCCAGAGGAAGTGGTGGAGGCTGGTGAAATCACAACATTTAAAAGGCATCTGGATGGGTGTATGAATAGGGAGGGTTTAGAGGGATATGGGCCCATTGCTGGTAAATGGGACTAGATTAATTTAGGATATCTGGTTAGCATAGATGAGTTGGACTGAAAGGTCTGTTTCTGTGCTGTACATTTCTATGACTCTAATAGATAGAACCATTGGGAGAGGGTGCAAAATGGCACTTCGTGAGTTGTTCTCTTGCTGAGCCAGCACAGATATAATGAGCTGAATAACCTTCTTGTATGTAGTAATCATTTTGTGGTTCTGATTATGTTCAGGCAGAAAATACAAAGTATATTTATATATTTGAAAAAGAAATGCAGTATGTTGAACTGTCATAAACTTTAATTCAAGAATCTTTGGAATAATTTTTGTGTTTGCTTGGAGAATCTAAAGCATGTTTACTTTTGAAGAAATAATTGCTGATGCAAACTTTTAGTTTAGAATTTAGTAAATGAAGTCATTTTCATCTTTGTCATCTAGGTCCAATTTGGTCTGAACAGTCAGTCCATTAAAATCAATGGAAAGAAAATCAGGTGGGTGTTACAATAAGAAGGGAATATACTCTTTTCAGGCAGTGAGGTGCAAATTATATTTACATTGAGAAAGATTTGTCATGCTCGCACCTATTGTGGATATAAGATTTTGACTTTTGTTATACTTAAATGCCATTTTTTGTGCAGCTTTTTGAATTTCTGAATCTCTGCGCATAGCTAAGTTACCTGATATGTCAAAAATTTTACCTGAAACCGTAGGCTTGTAGAGGAGGAGATTGATGAAATGGGATATTATCAGTGCAGTCATTCATGGATGTGATGGAAGTTTTGAATCTGACTTATATATCCTTGAAATTGATAGATTGAATTTCATGATCTTTTGTCTTTATCTTTAAGTTTCAGTGACAGTTCATTACCAAAATATGAAAATAAACTTGATTCAAAAAGATTTTTAAATTGTTCCTGGCTCAATAACAAACATAAAATTGCTGTAAATTATGTTAAAATGACTGCATTCAGACAACTCAAAATGGAGAGTGAATAGTCTTGTGGGTGGATAGGTCACTTCAGGGAATAGTAGATGGTACTCAGAAATTTTCTCCCTTATGTTCAGTTTGCAATGGCATAAATTCACAAATTATGCATTGATATGTTGGCTTATTGAGTTCTGCTTTGTCATGTGGAATTTTTCCGTGTTTTTTGTGACATGGACAATGACAAGAAATGTTGGGAAAATAAAGAATCACAGAAATGATTTGCTGCAGGCGGAGGCTATTTGGCCCATTGTGTCTGTACCAATCTCCAAATGAGCATCATGACTTAATGTGATATGGTGAAATGAAAAAAATCTGATCTTCCATGTCAAAGAAATGTTTTCGTTTTCCCTCAAGGTTTCAATAGGAAGATCCAAATCTTATTCTTTAGCAGTAATGACCTTACTTTCAAGCATTTACATTCTCAATAATATCCAAGAAGTAAGGTAGTAACAATTCCTGTCTTGAAATTTAGAAAAGTTGGCTGGTGGACACAGCTTGCTCTTTTCGTTTTTGAGAAGATGGTGATATTCATCCCTGTGGAATAAAATTGTTGAACTTTCTCCTGCATTGCTGTTCATTCTGTCCAATCCTGGCAATAGCATAGACCCGAGTCACCATTTGCATTCATAATTGATATCTTCGCCTTTCCTGGTGGTCTGCCAGGTGAAGAATGGCATAGACTGCGATCACTCTGTCGACTAGGACCTTCAGGACCCCATTTTGGAAAATAGAGTGCCAGCCTCCTTTTCTGAGAAACTTTGGTTTAATAAGAGGACAGTGTGTAAGCTAGTTCCTGGCTTTCAGCAAATGATATGGTTGCAGCTAAGTTTTAAATATAATGACAGTGATTTGTCCATTGGAAGGTTGTGGCAGCAGTGGGAATCTTACCTTCCCTGCTGCACGGTTGCATGAGAAAGCCCCCAAAGAGGTTGGCTGTGTAATTAATGCGGCGAGGATCACGTAAGGCAAGTTAATATGTGGAGGACAGGATATCTGCAATGAAACTCTTCAAACAAAAAACACATCCTAAAAATGGGAAAATCAAGTTCATCATTTAGAATATTTACTGACCCTTGGGTCTTTATAGACCGAAGAACCCTGTGAACTGTTCTCACATTCAAAATGATGTGTAGAAGGAATATTTAGAAAAGGACACTGCAAAACTATTAGAAGGTATATCCTGTTACATTACTCATAATAAAATTTTGGAATCCTGTATATGCTAGTACTACGGCTAAATTTCACCAGGAATTTGTTAGTTTTGCTGAGTTATATAAAGGGTTTCTCCCTGTGAGCCATTGTGAACTTTCTGCTGCTATTGTCTGCACCTCACATCATTAACTATGACCCATGCTTCTGTGGAGCCCCACTCACACTATCTTTCGCTTAGCAATGGCGGAAGTACATGCTACTGCTGATACATCCTGGATACCCGATGTTGGTGCCATTTGTAAAGCTCCACTATTCACCAAGTCAAGCGATGCTGTAAACATTGTAGAAGGGTGCAGAAGATAGTGTTTCTCCTACTTGATGTTCTCACCCTCTCTGAAATTAGATGTGATAATCAAAAAGGCACAAAAATGCCTCTTCTTCCTCAGGAGGCTTTGGAAATTTAACATGTCCATAACGACATACAGATGCACCATACAAAAGCATTCTATCTGGGTGCATCACAGTTTGTTACGGCAACTGCTCTGCCAAGGACTCTAAGAAACTACACAAAGTTGTGAACACAACCCAGACTGTCACACAAGCCAACCTCTCATCCATGGACTCCATCTACACTTCCTGTTGCTGCAGAAAGGCAGCCAACATCATTGAAGACCTCTTCCATCCTGGATTTAACCTCTTCTATCAGGCAGAAGATACAAAAGCTTAAACACACATACCAACAGCTTCTTCCCTGCTGTTATCAGACTGCTGAATGGACCTCCTTAAATTCAAATCTAATGTTGATCTTGCTTTTGCGCACCTCCTGTGTAACCTTGTATACCTTGCTCTTTCTAAATACCCTATGATCTGCATGCCCTTGTATGTTATAATCTACTTTACTGCATTCAAAAGAAAACTTTTCACTGTACTTAGGCACATATAACAACAATAAATAAAATCAAATCAAAATTACAACCTCTCTCCCTACACTTCAGATTCCATTGCATTCCCTCTTTGCCTGTTCCGATTTTGCAGGATGAAGCAGGCGAGGGTTATGTGACACTGTCTGTTTAGAATGTGCTGCAAGGCACCTCCACCTAAAATCCTTTTTCTTCCACCCCACCCCATTTTGGATGGGTCCAAGAATTCATCAGGCCTGTTGTCTGCTACAAAATGGCCTTAATTGAAAAATGGGCAGCATGAAAATAAATGCCTTCTAGCTTTACTGAGCTCCCTTGTGCCGTAACTTGACTATGCACTTGCTGGCTTGATTTGTTTTTTCTTTATATTTATGCATTATACCTTCACTCTCTCCCCTCACCAAATTAGTTTAAATCCCACCACCAACAGCACTAGCAATCACCGTCCTCATTCCTCCCCCAGATGTTGGTCCTGTTCTGGTGCCACCCATCAGATTTATACAAGTCCGATCTTCCCTCATTATCCAGGAATCTAAAGTCCTCCCTCTTTTTGGCAACTTTTGAGCCACACACTAATCTCTTCTATCATGTGCCTATTTTTGTACTCACTGGCATATGAAATGCCGATTACAATTTTGGAAGTTCTGCTGTTCAGTCTGCTACACAGATCTGAATTTGTGTTGCAGGACCTCATTCCTCTTTCTGCCTACGTTACCGGTACCTGTATGAGCCAAGAGCTCTGACAGTTCACTGTTCCCCTTTAGTGACATCTTTGAACTTCTTTTGATGAGTAGTCACCTATTCTTTTTCTCTGACTGCACTTCCTTAAGCTGTGGGGTGACCACATCTAAAAACATGCTGGGCAGGTAACTTCCAGCAATGCTCAAGCTTTGAAACCTGGTGATGAAGTTGGTCAAACCAGTGATACTTGCAGTTGATGCAGTCATTTAGACTGCCAGGAGCATTTAAGACTTGCCACATACTGCAGGCCTTACAACACGCAGGACTAAACTCTCCTGCCATACCTTTATTTAAAATACGCTTCCCTTAAATTTCAGGCAAATAGAAAATTATTTTAAGTTTCATTTCAAAAAGGAAATTAGAACTCTTACCTTTCCTTAATGCACTTTTAAAGTGCAGAAGAACAGCAACTTACTCCATGGCTACTAATCAGCTCTTTGCTTTGAGTTGATGCCACTTTTATAAGTCTTTTCGAATCTTTCTGGATTTTTATTGAAATAGATTATTGTCGTGGCTGGCTCAATCTTTGCTTTTATTGAGAAACTGTATCTACTATCCTCCTCCTGTCTGCCCCACTCTGCGATGATTACAACTTTATTATTTTTGTCTGTCTCTGAAATTTGATTGCGTATTTGATTCTGCATCTTTCCTGACTATCTCTACTTACTTAATACCGAACAGTGCGCTTGCTCCTTTTGTGTTTTAACTTCTACCCATGTGGCCTCATTTGATGTTCCTTCCAATATATCTTTACTCCTCTCTGCTGTAATTGATTCCCTGCACCAATCAACCAAACCGCCCCGTGGCCCAACATTTCAACTCCCCCTCCCACTCTGCCGAGGACATGGAGGTCCTGGGCCTCCTTCACCACCGCTCCCTCACCACCAGACGCCTGGAGGAAGAACGCCTCATCTTCCGCCTCGGAACACTTCAACCCCAGGGCATCAATGTGGACTTCAACAGCTTCCTCATTTCCCCTTCCCCCACCTCATCCTAGTTTCAAACTTCCAGCCCGCACGTCCCCTTGACCTGTTCGGACTTGTCCGACCTGCCTATCTCCTTTTCCACCTATCCACTCCACCCTCTCCTCCCTGACTATCATCTTCATCTCCTCCCGCACTCGCCTATTGTACTCTATGCTACTTTCTTCCCACCCCTCGAGCTTATCTCTCCACGCTTCAGGCTCTCTGCCTTTATTCCTGATGAAGGGCTTTTGCCTGAAACGTTGATTTTGCTGCTCGTCGGATGCTGCCTGAATTGCTGTGCTCTTCCAGCACCACTGATCCAGAATCTGGTTTCCAGCATCTGCAGTCATTGTTTTTACCTCCCATTTCCTGTCTACTCCTGCCCTTTCTCTTACCTGAATGCTTTATAAACAGGAATGTTGAGCTGCCAATCATGCCCATCTTTGCATCAAGTCCCAGTCACAGCTATGCCATCATACTCCCACATGCCTATCTGCGCCTTTAGCTCTTCTGCCTTATTCCTCAGGCTCCTTGAATTAAAATATATTCAATTTAGCCTTACTAAACTCACTACTTTATTATCCTATCATATTTCCTCTGTCTTCCATCTCTGACACTAGCATTTTAACTTACAATTCCATCTCAGCTCTTCTACCCTCTGAACTATTTGCCAGGATCTCATCCCCTGCCAATCTAGTTTAAATCCATCCAACAACATCAGTAAACATCACATGAGGATGTTGGTCCCATTCCTGTTCAGATGTAACCTGTCCAAATTTACTGGTACTACCACCCTCCGGAATAGTCCCAATGCTTCCGGAATCTAAAGCCTTCTCTCCTGCATGATCTTATCAGCCAAAAATTCATCTTCCTATACTGTTTTGTGGCATTGAGTATAATCAAAATTATTACCTTTTTGAAGTCTTGCTTTCAGTATCCTCTATTAACTCCCTAAAGTTTGTTTGCAGGACTGCATTTTCTCACTGTTATTGGTCCCAACATGGACAACGATCTCTGGCTATTCATCCTTACGCTTCAGAATGACCTTTAGTTATTTCATGACACCCTTGACTCTGGCATTTGGAAGGAGTATACCATCCAAGAGTTATGTCAATGGCTGCAGAAGTGCCTGTGTACTCCCCTCACTAACGATTTTTCTATCACTGTTGCCTTTCAACACGACCTCCTCCAACACCCTCTCCAAAAAAAAACAGCTGGGTCACCGACTGTGACATGGCCTTGGCTCTGGCTGACCTCCATAGAGGAACCATCAGTCTCACTGTTCTCCAAAGGCAAAAGCAAGTTTTCAAGTGAGGTGCACTTGCAGGATTCCCTTACTACCTTCTTGGTTCTCTCTTCTTTCTGTAGGTCATCATTCCCTCTCAGCCAGCATTTTTACCTCGTATATTGATAAAATCTTTATCTAGGGGCAAAGACTTGAAAGAAATCTGGATTTTGCATTTTAAATCAGCAGTCAACCTCCGAACTGATTAAAGTATTCAATAAGGACAGCTAGTTTTAAAGTTATCTTTGTTCAGCAACATGCCCTATGACCTTACCATTAAGTGTATAAGTCCTGGTAAGATTTGCTTTCCCAAAATGCAGCGCCTAAAATGTTTTTCAAGATAATCTGTATAGTTCCAAAGGGAACAAATTTCAAGGTCCTGGTTGCATCCCAGGCTGCTATGGGAGAAATCACTAGGGTACTGACTCAAATGTTTGTTTTGCTGGCCACAGGGGAAATACTGGAGGACAGCTCTACCTTTGAAGAAGGGTGATAGAGATTAAACCAGGGGATTACAGACCAGTGAGTCTGACATCAGTGATCCGGAAACGATTGCAAAAAATTCTGAAGGAGAGAATTAGTCTCCATTTAGAGAGGTAAGGTTTGATCAGGGATAGTCAGCATGGCTTTGTCAGAGAGAGGTCATGCCGAACAAATCAGTTTGAATATTTTGAGAAGATGACCAAGTGTGTAGTTGAGGGTAGTGCAGTTTTTGAAGTTTATATGGATTTCATCAAGGCCATTGACAAGTTTCCACATGGGAGACTGATACAGAAGGCAAAAGTACATGGGATCTAGGGTAAGAGATAAAGGTTGATAAAAGAAGGCTGCTTATGTGACTGGAAGCTGGTATCCAGTGGCCTGCCACAGGGATCAGTGCTGGGTCCCTTATTGTGGCGTGGATGTAAAAAAACAATGCAAATTAGAATGTGAAGATGGGCAGTGGGGGAGGGATGACGAGTAAATTTTCAAATAACAGGAAAATTGAAGATTGGCTGGCTGGTTGACAGTGAGAAAGAAAGTCTTAGGAGGAGATTTAAAAAAAACACCTGGTTAGTGTCATAGAATAGAGACACCAAGGGGTTCAGGTATATAATTCTGTGAAATTTTTGTAACAGGTAGACAGGGTATTGAGACTGTATTTAGCATGCTTGCCTTCACTGCTCAGATCCTTGAGTATAGGAGTTAGGATGTCATGATGAGTTTGTTAGGATGTTGGTGAGGCCTCTTCTGGAATACAGTGTGCAGTTTTGGTCGCCCCTGTTAGATTTTAGGTTTTATTGTCACGTGTACTAAGTACAGAACACGGCGCTGAACCCTGGTGCTAATTAAACCAAATACCCAGAAAAGCTGACCTTGCCTTGTAATCTGTCAAAGTATAAGTGACAGAGAACTGCTAAATTCTATTATTTAGATTAGATTATTTACAGTGCGGAAACAGGCTCTTTGGCCCAACAAGTCCACACTGACCCGCTGAAGCGCAACCCACCCAGGCCCATTCCCCTACATTTATCCCTTCACCTAACACTACAGGCAATTTAGCATGGCCAATTCACCTCACCTGCACATTTTTTTTGGACTGTGGGAGGAAACCGGAGCACCCGGAGAAAACCCACGCAGACAGGGGGAGCATGTGCAAACTCTACACAGTCAGTTGCCTGAGGTGGAAATTGAACCTGGGTCTCTGGCGTTGTGAGGCAGCAGTGTTAACCACTGTGCCACCGTGCCGCTCACATTTAAAGAAAACAAAATAAATTTATTCTTTAACTCTGAAAGTGAACATTAAACAGCAACTATTTACAACTCTTAAGCCTCCTTTCCCTTAACTGTTTCGTATCTACCTACAACAATGTACTGTTCCAACAAAAGCCCGTACTAAAATTATATCAGCTTAATTTCAAAACCACGCAGCAACTGTTGTCTGTGTCTGTTTCCCTCTGGCTGAAGCTTTCCCTGGGTCATCTTTGGTCTTCTGCTGCAAAGATGTTTCATGTGAAAAAGGTACCTTTTGATAGAGTGCTTTGCTAGCAGTTACTCTGTCAATGGTAGTTGGTCTCACTTCTAACTTTCAACATGTCTACTTTGTACCCCTAACATTGGATCGTCTCATTGGTTCGAAGTTGGCAAAAACAATAAATTCAAACTCGATTAGGTTTTGGTATCCTGTGGCATAATTTAAACTGGCTAAAATCAAATGGTTGTCAAAACAGCAACCAAAGTCAGGTATTTGTTTCACAGCCAAATGTTACATATTTTCAATTTTCCAGTACACTCTGAGACTGCTAGTCAATCACGCAATAGGTACCTGCAAGCTTTCAGTGCAAAACAGCTTTCACACTCTCTTAAAGGTACAGTACATGCCTTCAACTTCATAACACAGGAGTACAGTGAAAAGCGTATAATGTTGTCACACATGGCACCATCTTAGGTACCAAGGTACCTGGATACAAAAAAAAAGCTTTGGTACAAAGTAGGAAGAGAAACGAGAGTTAAAAAGTTAAGCATTATTTCATAGAATAGTAGGCAAATAAAGAAATAGGTAATAGTTTACAATAAAGTATTTCATAGTTTAAACTAGGAAAATAAAGGAATAAGTTAAAGGTTCAACAGTCTGTAATGAGTCCTCCACTTATCTTGCTCTGATACCTGTTCTCGATGCTGCCGCCCCAGATAGCATTGCTGAGACTGAAACTGCTGCCTGTCCGATTTCCCCCAGTGCCTTGGGAACATGCCTAGTCGCAATCAACTCGCATACCAAGTCACGACACTGCCATGAACCATTGAGAGACCAGCTGACATACTGCTCAGAGACCAAGCTAGAGTTATCAAGAGACCAGCTGGGACCCGCCACAAGCTGCGGAGACCAGACTAGGCCCACCATAAGCCAGGACCGACCAGTTTGAGAGCCTCCATGCTGTTGAGAGACTAGGCCCAGGACCTACCATGACCTGTCAAGAAACCAGGCTGGGACCCACCACCAGCTGCCAAGAGATTAGGCTGAGAGCTGCCACAAGCTACCAAGAGACCAAGCAGGGACTTACCATGCGGTGTCGTGGGACCATGCTGAGACCCATCAAAGGACTAAAGAGTGGGGACAATAGAGAAGGAAACAAAAGGAACGAAGGAGCTACTATTGGAGCATCCTACTCCGCTGCCATCTTGACTGGAAGTTATAGGAAGAATATTATTAAACTGGACAGGGTTCAGAAAAGATTTATCAGGAAGTTGCCAGGAAAGCAAGCTTTGAGTTATCACAATAGGCTGGGACTTCTTTCACTGGAGTGCAGGGGGTTGAAGGTGACCTTATAGAAGTTTATAAAATCATGAGAATCGCAATTAAGGTGAACAGCAAAGATCTTTTCCCAAAGGTGGGGGAGTTCAAAATTAGAGGGTGTATTTTTACGGTGAGAGGAGAAAGATTTTAAAAAGGACAGGAGGAGCAACTTGTTTACACAGGGAATGGTTAGTGTGTGAAATGAACTGCAGAGGAAGTGGTGAATGCAGGTTCAGTTTCAATTTTTAAAAGATATTTAGATAAATACATGAAAAGGAAAGGTTTGGAGAAAGATGGACCAAACACAGGCAGGTGGGACAAGTTTAATTTGGGAACATGGTTGACTTGGATTAGTTGGACCGAAGGGTCTGTTTCCATAATGTATGACTCTAAATGGATTGGTCAGGTGGGCAGGGGAGTGGCAGATGGAATTTAACCCTGACAAATGTGAGGTGATGCACTTTGGAAGAGGGAATGGAGGAGGGGAGTACTCGATGAATGATAGGACATTAGGAAATACCAGGAACATTGGGATGTTGGAGTGTTTATCCACAAATTCCTGAAAATGGCAGGGCAAGTTAATAGGCTCATTAAGAAGGCATATGGGACACCTGCCTTTATAGAACATAGAACATTCCAGTGCAGTACCGGCCCTTAAGACCTCGATATTGTGCCAACCTATGAAACCAATCTGAAGCCCATCTAGTCTACACTATTCCATTTTCGTCCATATATCCTAAGAAAGGATATGCTTGCCGCAGAGGGAGCACAGTGGAGTTCACCACACTGATACTGGGGATGGCAGAACTGTTGTATGAAGAGAGATTGGTTCAACTGGTCTTGTGTACAGTTGAATTTAGAAGAATTAGAAAGGCTCTGATTGAACATCAATTTCTAAGAGGGCTGATCAGACTAGGTACACGGAGTATTTTTCGCCAGATTGGGGAGTGTGAACCACAGGTCACAGTCTCACGATATAGAGTAGGCCATTTAGGACTGAGATGAGGAAACGTATTTTCTCAAAGGCTGGTCAGTCCGTGGAATTCACTACTACTGAAGACTGTAGAGGCTGCTCACTGAGTATATTCAAGAAAGAGATTGGTAAATTTTTAGATATTAAAGGCATCAAAAAATGTGGCAACAAAGTGGGAATATGGTGTTGAGATAGAGGATTAACCATGATCATATTGAATGCCCGAAGGGAAGAATAGCCTTATTCATGTTCCTCGTTTCTATGTTTCTTTTTCCACACTTTGAGAACAGCGTTTTTCTCCAGGTTTTGAGTATATCTCAGATTTTAATTGTTCTAATTTTGGTGACCATGCATTTGATTTCCTAGACACTTAACATCTAAAATTCCTTCTCTGAACCTCTCCCTCTACCTTTTAACATGTGACCAAATCCTAGTCAAACATTCTAAGGAACCTGTCCCACTCTCTGTCCAAGCAGCTTGAAGTCAAATTTTACATCATGATTATGTTTCTGTAAACTGTCTAATTAGTAATCTTTCTTCTCCTTCCTGCCATCTTAACAGGTAGTGAGCGAAGTGTTGAGATTCTGTGACTGCAAGTTCCCTTTTAAAAGGTGCATATAACTTAAATATGCTGCTTCCGAACTTCTGGTGGAAGTATAATCCGAAACAACCAATCAATTGCATTAGGAATAGAACATTTGCTAAAGCACATCACTTGAGTATACATTGGTAGACTGGCAGTAAATTTGCACAGAATTTTCTGTTGCTTTTGTGAATGGTTGATTTATGTGCTAGTTGTAAGTTGGGTTACAAAACAATATAAATAACAGAAAATGCTGGAGAAACTCAGCAGATTTGGCAATATCTGTGGAGAGAGAAGTAGAGTTCATGTTTCTTCTTTGGAATTGAAGGGGCAGGAAAATAATGTTTTAAATGTTGTTGGCAGAGGGAGAAGAGAAGGGACTAGAAAAGATAGGATGCCCAGAGAATAAGAGAAAGTGATCGCTCTCCCTTTTTCTCCTTTCCATTTTCTTGCACATAGTTTTTATTTCAGATCTTTGGAAAGACAGGGTTTGATTAGGAATAGTCAGCATGGCTTTGTGCATGGGAGATCATGCCTCATAAATTTGTTAAAAATCTTTGATGAAGTGACCAGGAAGGTTGATGAGGGCATGGCAGTAGACGTGGATTTCAGTAAGGCCTTTGATAAGGTTCTACATGGTAGGCTGCTCTGCAACATTAGATCGCATGAAATCCAGGGCAAGCTTGCAAATTGGCTTGATGGTAGGAAGTAGAGGGTAATAGTGGAAGGATGCATGTCGGAATGGAGGCCTGTGATGAGGGGGTTTGGTGCTGGGCCCATTACTGTTTGTAATCTAAATCAATGATCTGGATGAGAATGTACAAACCTATGATTAATAGGTTTGCAGATGACACTAAAATAACAGTATCATAGACAGTGAAGAAGGTTATCAGAAATTGCAGCAGGACCTTGATCAGCTGTGGGAAGTGGGTCTTGAAATGTCAAATGGAGTTTAATATAGATAAATGTGAGGTCTTGCATTTTGGAAAGTCAAATCAAGGTAAGATTTTCATGGTGAATGTTAGGGCCTTCAGGAGTGTAGTGTAACAGAAGGACACTGGAATTTAGATGACTGATTCTCTGAAAGTGGAGTCACAAGTAGACAGGGCAGTGAAGGTGGTTTTTGGCACACTAGCCTTCATCAGTCAGGGCATTGAGTACAGAAGTTGGGAAGTTATGTTGCAGTTGTACAGGATGTTGTCTGTGCTTGGAGTATTATGTTCAGTTTTGGTCACCTTGCTAGAGGAATGATGTTATTAAACTGGAAAGAGTGCAGAAGATATTTACAAGGATGTTGTCTGAACTCGAGGGACTGAGTTATCGGGACAGGTTGGACTTGCGAGGACACTTTTATTTAGACCATAGGAGACTGAGGGGGGACCTTTATAGAGGTGTATAAGATCATGAGAAGCATGGAAAGGATGCATGCACTCAGTCTTTTTCGTATGGTTGGGGAATCAGACTAGAAGACATCAGTTTAAGGTAGGAGGGAAAAAAATAAATGGGAACCTGAGGGGCAACCTTTTTTTACAGTGTGGTACCCACATGGAATGAGCTGCCAGTGGAAGCCGTTGAGGTAGGTACATTAACAATATTTAAAAGGCCTGTGGACAAAAACACATGGTTAGGAAAGATTTAGAAGGATATGGGCCAAGTGCAGGGCAATGAGGTTAGAGTGGATGGACATTTTGATTGGCATAGACCAGTTTGGGCTGAAGGGTCTGTCTCCAAGCTGTCTGACTCTGACTCTATCTCCAGCATCTGCAGCATTTTGTTTTTTTTATTATAAGGCGACCGAGCAGAACTTCTAAAACACAAGCCAATGATATCTTTAGGTGTACCACCTGCCTTTGTCTCCTTGTGTACATTCTTAGAATTAATCCCAAAGGCTCCCTGTGTTGCAATGAATAGAGAGACTGAAACTTGCTATGTGATGGATTGTGGTTGTGCAAGCCCATTTACCACTGTGTTATGGTATGTTAGAATACTAACATATGCTACATGTATTCATATCAGGGGTGTTCTGAAATTTTTATTTTGAATTATTTTAATTGTACTAAATTACCACCTGTTGATTCAGTTCCATCTGTGTGTAATTTGCATAGCATGCTTTCAATAATTAAAATAGGTGTCTAGATTTACTAGCTGACCCTGTGGATGTTGGGATGTTAGAGTTTGGTTGCAATGCAAATGGTAAATGTTTATTTTAGTATTTCTGGGAACAAATAAATTTTATCCATGTTAGAGCAGGAAATCCTCTGCAACAAAATTCAATATCTTTCACTCAGTATATTTGGAAAAGCTAACATTTTCCTGTCATTTACTAAACTTGTGTTAATCATCGTAACACTTTGCAAAAGCTATGTATTATATAAGAAAATCAGTGCAGTGAACTGAGCAAGAATTTTAATTATTTTACATTTTTTTACCAGAACACCAGATTTGGAGAAATATCACTTGGGACTTGTTAATCAGCCATTTATGATTATTAAGACATAAATTCATCTTTATGCATAATTCAAATGTCTTGTATTATTATACTGAGGTATAAACAATCAACTGTAAATGGAACCCTACATGTATTAAATTAAATTTTGATTTTCATTCAATATTTTGTTAAACTTGGTTGAATTTGAGAAGAATAATTGAACTATTGGCTGGGATTTGAATAGAAAGTCAGCATTTAAATGACAACTGTAAGCTGTTGTGACACTGAAAGTAGAAAGAGATTTCTTAAACTTGTTTGAATACAATATCAATTTTACCATGTCCATATTTACTAGGTCATATCTGAAATAATAATGAGGCAGATCTTCCATCTCACAGTGCATCCATTAGTTAGCTTTTTGAAATTTGATTATTGTCACATGCTGAGTTACATTGAAAAGTTCTGAATGTAAGTTTGCTTGCTGGGCTGGAAGGTTTGTTTTCAGATGTTTCGACACCATACGAGATAACATCATCAGTGAGCCTCCGGTCAAGCACTGGTGTTGGTAATCTGCTTTCTATTTATGTGTTTAGGTGATATCATTTCCTGAGGTGATGTCATTTCCAGTGAAAAATATTGTTTTGTTTGTTTTCCAGGCAAATCATGAGACTATAGTGTTACAGCTACAGAGAAGGTGCAAAGAAAGATGAATGTGAGAGATATGATTAAACATTTGATAACAGTGTGGAAAAAGCTATTTTTCAATCTGTTGATATGTGTTTTCAAGCTTTTGTAACTTCTGCCTGACTGAAGAGGGTGGAAGAGAGTATAACCAGGGTGGAGGAGGAGCCTTGGATTATGTTGACAGCTTTTCCCAAGCATAGGGAAGTATAAACTGAGTCAGTGGATGGAAGGCTGTTTTGTGTGATAGACTGGGCTGTGATCACAAATCCCTAATTTTTTGCAGTCTTGGGCACAGCAGTTGCCATACCAAGCTGTGATGCATCTGGATCAGATGCTTTCTCTGGTACATCTAGAAATATTAGTGAGAGTCATTATGGATATACCCAATTTCCTTAGCCTTCTGAGGAAGTAGAAGCATTGGTGTGCTTTCTTAACCATAGCATCGACGTGGACTAACCAGGACAGATTGTGCAGGAGCCGGTGTTGGACTGGGGTGGACAAAGCTAAAAATCACACAACACCAGGTTATAGTCCAACAGGTTTATTTGGAAGCACTAGCTTTTGGAGTACTACTCCTTCATTAGGTAGTTGTGCAGCAGAACCATAAGGCACAGAATTTATCGCAGAAGATTACAGTGTCATGCAACTGAAATTATGTATTGAACAAACCTAGATTGTTGTTAAGTCTTTCATCTTTTAGAATGGGTTGCAGATTTCGGTTCATTAATATAAATCCCAGAACTACTTTTAAGTCACATTCTCAAGGTAACTTAAGGTTTTGTTAAAAGAAAGGTGACATCACAGCTCGAACAATGAATTAAAGGTGTGAGGTTAGAGTCTGTCTGTATCCCAATCTTGAATCAGACTGGCTCTATTTCTAAAGTGGAGTTTACAAAATATTACAGGAATTGACTGCTTGAATCTGCCTGGATCTGCATTGACTGCTTGCAGGTTGTATATTTTTTTGAGCAAAATAGGATGTATCTGCAAATACAAATGATGTGCGCATGCAGGAGAGAGAGAGATGAGTGTGAAGTGGGAATGCATGTGAGAGAGTGTGTGTTTGCTTGTGTGCAAGTTTGGTAAAGTGTGTGTGAGTGTGATGGGGGAAAAGCCTGTGAGAGGGTTTGTGCATGGTGTGAGTGTGGGGGTGTCTGTATATGTGTGTGTATGAGACAGGGTCTGCCCAAATGTGTGAGTGTGTAAGAGTGTATGTGTGCGTGTGTGAGAGAGAAAGAAAGAGAGTGTATAGTATAGTGGGGTCACCTGTAGTATGACATGAACCCAAGACCCCATTTGTGGTCAGCCTCATGAGTACCAAACTTAGCTATCAGCCTCTGCTCAGCCACTTTACATTGTTGCCTGTCAGAAATGTGAAGTTGTTCATTTTGGAATGGAATACAAAAGAACAGTATTATTTAAATGGCAAAAAAAACTTTGTAAAGCTAAAACACAAAGGAACGTGAATATATTTGTGCAAGAAAGCCACAGCAAGCAAATGGGTGCAGCAGGTAATGAAGGCTTAAGGAATTTTGGCCTTTGTTTCAAGGGGGTTGAAGTATAAGGATAGGGAAGTCTTGCTGGAACTGCTGGTGCTGGTGAGACCACCTCTGGAGTACTGTAAGTAATGTTGGTCCCCTTCAAGGAAAAATATCATTTCATTGGAGGGTCTTCAGAGAGAGTTCATTGGGATGATCCCCGGTTTGGAGGGGTTCTCTAATCAGCAAAGACGAAACACATTGGGACTCGACTCATTAGAATTTAGAAGAACGAGAGATGATCTCATTGAAACATGGAGGATCCTTAAAGAACTTAGAATATTAGAGTGCAGTACAGACCCTTCTGCCCTCGATGTTGCGCCGACCTGTGGAACCAATCTGAAGCCCATCTAATCTACACTATTCCATTTTTATCCATACGTTTATCCAATGATCATTTAAATGCCCTTAAAGTTGTCGAGTCTACTACTATTGCAGGCAGAACGTTTCACACCCCTACTACTCTCTGAATAAAGAAACTACCTCTGACATCTGTCCTATATCTATCATCCCTCAATTTAAACCTATACCCCCTCATGTTAGCCATCAGCATCCAAGGAAAAAGGCTCTCACTGTCCAACCTATCTAAACCTCTGATTATCTTATTAAGTCACCTCTCAACCTTCTTCTCTCTAATGAAAACAGTCTCAACTCCCTCAGCGTTTCCTCATAAGACCGACTCTCCATACCAGGCAATATCCTAGTAAATCTCCTCTGAACCCTTTCCAAAGCTTCCACATCCTTCCTATAATGTGGTGACCAGAACTGTACGCAATACTCCAAATGCGGCCACATCAGAGATTTGTATAGCTGCAACATGACCTCGTGACTCTGAAACTCAGTACCTCTACTAATAAAAGCTGACGCACCATATACCTCCTTCACAACTCTAACAACCTGGATGACAACTTTCAGGGATCTATGTACATGGACACTCAGATCTCTCTGCTCATCTACGCTGCCAAGAACCTTACCATTAGCCCAGTACTCTTTATTCCTGTTGCTCTTTTCAAAGTGAAGCACCTCATACTTTTCCACTTGGTAGGGTAAATGCTTCCATGAGGATGTTTCCCCTCATGGGTGAGTCTTGGACATAGAGAACATAGTCTCAGAATAACAGGCGCCAATTTAAGTTTGTGATTAAGATAAATTTCTTCCCTGATGGTTGAGAAACTGTGGAACTCCTTGCTACAGATGCGGGGGCAGAGTCCTGGTGTATATTTAAAGCTCAGATAGATAGATTCTTCATCAATAAGGGAATCAAGGGTTATGGATCCTATTGAATGGCAGAATAAGTTTGAGGGGCTGAATTGCCTATTCCTGGTCCTGTTTCTAATGTTATTTAACAATTTATTAAGAATATGGTAGCTTTAGCAGAGCTAAACCACAAAGCACTCTAATTTATGCATAAGATTTAGACTCAATCCTCTTTTATTCTAGTTTCCCCCTCCCCTCCGCACGCACACACAAACAAACAGTTGTGGGGGAAATCAATAGGGAAAAATTAATGAGATTTAATTCACTTAAATTGTTTTCATTAATTATCACCTCACAGCTGTATGTGATTGCATCTTGCTTTGTTTCTGATGACATCAATGCATGCAGCTAGCTTCCGGTAGGCTCTGAGCAATATTCACCGCATATTTATCATGAAGATTCTATTCTCTGAACTTTCATTAAGTTAATAATGAAAAGACAACCAGAGAGCAATCAAACCTCCATCCTGAAGTTTTCAAAGGCACAATCCTTATGATTCCAACACAGTGCTAAAACCAAAGTCTTGTCTCTCCCGTCTGACTGTTCCCATGATATCCTAGTGGGCGGAACGGTGGCACAGGGTAGTTAGCACTGCTGCCTCACAGCACCAGAGATCCGGGTTCAATTCCTGCCTCAGGCGAATCTCTGTGTGGAGTTTGCACATTCTTCCCTGTGTCTGCGTGGGTTTCCTCCGGGTGCTCCGGTTTCCTCCCACAATGCAAAAATGTGCAGGTTAGGTGAATTGGCCATGCTAAATTGCCCGTAGTGTTATGTGAAGTGGTAAATGTAGGGGAATGGGTCTGGGTGGGTTACGCTTCTGCGGGTCAGTGTGGACTTGTTGGGCCGAAGGGCCTGTTTCCACACTGTAAGTAACCTAAATCTAGTTAATATTCAGTATCTACCATCAAATTCAGCACTGCCTTCCTAACCTGAGATAGAACATAGAACATAGAAGAATACAGCGCAGTACAGGCCCTTTGGCCCTCGATGTTGCGCCGATCCAAGCCCACCTAACCTATACTAACCCACTATCCTCCATATACCTATCCAATGCCCGCTTAAATGCCCATAAAGAGGGAGAGTCCACCACTGCTACTGGCAGGGCATTCCATGAACTTACGACTCGCTGACTGAAGAACCTACCCCTAACTTCAGTCCAATATCTACCCCCCTTAATTTAAAGCTATGCCCCCTTGTAATACCCGACTCCATACGCGGGAAAAGGTTCACACTGTCAACCCTATCTAACCCCCTAATCATCTTGTACACCTCAATCAAGTCACCCCTAAACCTTCTTTTCTCTAATGAAAACAGCCCCAAGTGTCTCAGTCTTTCCTCATACGATCTTCCTTCCATACCAGGCAACATCCTGGTAAACCTCCTCTGCACCCGTTCCAGTGCCTCCACATCCTTCCTATAGTATGGCAACCAAAACTGCACACAATATTCCAGATGCGGCCGCACCAGAGTCTTATACAACTGCATCATGACCTCAGGACTCCGGAACTCAAATCCTCTACCAATAAAAGCCAGTACGCCATATGCATTCCTCACCGCACTATTTACCTGGGTGGCAACTTTCAGAGATCTGTGTACATGGACACCAAGATCCCTCTGCTCATCCACACTACCAAGTATCCGACCATTAGCCCAGTACCCCATCTATTAGCCCAGTACCCCATCTGCAAAGGAGCAACTTTTTCATGCAGAGGGTGGTGCGTGTATGGAATGAGCTGCCAGAGGAAGTGGTGGAGGCTGGTACAATTACAACATTTAAAAGGCATCTGGATGGG
>NC_057721.1:83088185-83092419 GCF_004010195.1 Chiloscyllium plagiosum
CTCCCATTCCACCAAGGATATGCAGGTCTTTGGATTCCTCCATCGTCAGACCACAGCGAAACGACGGTTGGATGAAGAACGCCTCATCTTCCGGCTAGGAACTCTCCAACCACAAGGGATGAACTCGGGTTTCACCAGTTTCCTCATTTCCCCTCCCCCCACCTTGTCTCAGTCAAATCCATCGAATTCAGCACCGCCTTCCTAACCTGCAATCTTCTTCCCGACCTCTCCGCCCCCACCCCAGTCTGACCTATCACCCTCACTTTGACCTCTTTCCACCTATCACATTTCCGACGCCCCTCTCCCAAGTCCCTCCTCCCTACCTTTTATCTTAGCCTGCTGGACAAACTTTCCCCATTCCTGAAGAAGGGCTTATGCCCGAAACGTCGATTCTCCTGTTCCCTGGATGCTGCCTGACCTGCTGCGCTTTTCCAGCAACACATTTCCAGTATCTACCATCTGCTTGAGCATAAGGCCACTTCAGAGTCAAAAGTGTCTATTGAGTACTTTTTAACAAGAAATAATCTGAAATTATCTTTGAAGCCTGGCCTCATGAACAAATAACAGCTTGTTTGTTCTTTGTTTAACACAAGCTGCTACTTACAGTCCAAAATTCATCTTTCAGCTCTTAGCTCGCAGTTCTGAAGAATAGTCTGAAGAACATGTGACATCGTGTTAACTCCTGTTTTTCTTTCTCCACAGATGCTGCCAGACCTGAGTTTTTAGCACCTATTATTTTCAATGCAACTTTTATTTGCCCTACAAGACGCTTATTGCTAAGAAGATGTCTACCCTCACATGTACTAAGCATCTAAAGAACCCACACACTTCGAAGATACCACAGCACATAAAACAGAAACTGGGAATTGAGTTTGTGTTCTTATTAAATCAATTGCCTACTATGATTAAACAAACCTGGCCTTTTCAGTTCAAGCCACCAAAATGTATCTTGCATCACTTTAATCTCGTATTTCACAATGGAAGAAAGAAAAATGTGTACAATCAAAGGATACCAAATAGATTTTCCTAGTTAATGAAATTAAGTTTTGAAGTGCAACAGTGTAAATGCACAGCTGAATGTAGCTATGAGGGAATATGATATCATAATTAAAGATTAATATTTCAGAGTCAGCAAGCTAGGAAAGCAAAAAATAGTGACAAGGTAGCAGTTTTGATTTTAAGTAATATTGCAGAGCTGAAAAGAGATAATGCCCTCGAAAGGTCATTTGGTTGGAGTTCAGAAACAATAGAGGAATATGCTATAGCTGCTCCTCGGATGCTGCCTGAACTGCTGTGCTCTTCCAATACCACTAATCCAAAATATAGCTTTGGTAGTTTAGTGGTTATGTTACTGACAAGAAATCCAGAGATCTGAATGCAATGCCTTGGAAGGCTGTAGAAGTGGTAAACCTCAACCTTTAAAGAGTATATGCACGAATACTTGAAATGTCAAAATATTGAAGGCTGTGGGCCCAATGTTGGAAAATAGGAGGAGTGTAGATAGGTTGGTGCAGTCTCATTGGGCCAAATACAGTGCTGTATGATTCTTAGCCTACAATTGATGATCTTAAGACATCCTACCATGACCTCTGGACAACTTAAACACATTTAATGAAATAAATCTGGAATTAAAGTGTTTATCGTCACTATCAGGCATGGTGCCATGAAAATACCAGAGCTTTTGCACAGACTCATCAGGCTCACTGTTATCATTTCGGGAAGATAATGTGCTGTGCTTATATAGTCTGGCTTTTATGTGTATTGAACCTGAGACCAATGTGGTGGGTTTTAAAATATATTTATTCACACAATGTGGGCATACCAGGCCAACATTTATTGTTTATCCTTAATTGCCCAGTGGGAAGTTAAGGGATAAACACATTGCTCTGTATCTGGAGTCACATATAGGGCAGTCCAGGTAAGGATGGTAGGTAACTTCCCTAAAGGATATCAGTGAACCAGATGGGCTTTTCCAGCAATCAGCAGTGGTTTCATGGTTATCACTAAACTCTTAATTCCAGAGTTTTATTGCATTCAAATTCCAGATGGCGATGGTGTGATTCAAATCTAGGTCCCCAAAATATTATTTGGGTCTCGGGATTAAGGGTCAGGTGATAGTACCACTAAGCCATTACCCTAGCCATGGCCTAGAAAATAATCTCTGTTGTACTAAACTATGGAAAATGAAGAATAAAACTAGATATAGCACTGGCATCAACTGAGACATCATCTATAACACTGGCATACCAGTTCAGTTAACCTGTAAAGGTCCTCCTCATTAACATCTAGTAATTTTTGGCACAATTCTGAGGTCTGTCAAACAGACTGATCAAGTGAGAGAGTGGTATTGGGAGCCCAGCGTATTGGCTTTAATCTTTATGACATATCATTGCTTAATGTTAAGGACAGGAAACCTCTTGTTAATTATAGAGTCAATAGAGATGCACAGCATGGAAACAGACCCTTCGGTCCAACCCGTCCATGCCGACCAGATATCCCAACTCAATCTAGTCCCACCTGCCAGAACCCAGCCCATATCTCTCCAAACCCTTCCGATTCATATACCCATCCAAATGCCTTTTAAATGTTGCAATTATACCAGCCTACACCACTTCCTCTGGCAGCTCATTCCATACATGTACCACCCTCTGTGTGTAAATGTTGCCCCATAGGTCTCTTTTATATCTTTCCCCTCTCACCCTAAACCTATGCCCTCTAGTTCTGGACTCCCCGACCCGAGGGAAAAGACTTTGCCTATTTACTTTATCCATGCCCCTCGTAATTTTGTGAACGTCTATCAGGTCACCCCTCAGCCTCCGCCGCTCCAGGGAAAACAGTCCCAGCCTGTTCAGCCTCTCCCTATAGCTCAAATCCTCCAACCCTGGCAACATCCTTGTAAATCTTTTCTGAACCCTTTCAAGTTTCACAACATCTTTCCGATAGGAAGGAGACCAGAATTGCACGAAATATTCCAACAGTGGCCTAACCAATGATCTGTACAGCCGCAACATGACCTCGCAACTCATGTATTCAATACTCTGACCAATATCCTATCCACCTGCGACTCCACTTTCAAGGAGCTATGAACCTGCACTCCAAGTCTCTTTGTTCAGCAACACTCCCTAGGACCTTACCATTAAGTATATCAATCCTGGTAAGATTTGCTTTCCCAAAATGCAGCACCTCGCATTTATCTGAATTAAACTCCATCTGCCACTTCTCCGCCCATTGGACCATCTGATCAAGATCCTGTTGTAATCTGAGGTAACCCTCTTCACTGTCCACTACAATTTTGGTGTCATCTGCAAACTTACTAACTGTACCTCTTATACTCGCATCCAAATCATTTATGTAAATGACAAAAAGTAGAGGACCCAGCACCGATCCTTGTGGCACTCTCCTGGTTACAGGCCTCCAGTCTGAAAAACAACCCTTCACCACCACCCTCTTTGGTATAGGAACCCTCATAATACTGTTAGACAGGAGTTCCAGGATTTTGAGCTACCTCTACTGGTCTCGGCGCTCTCAGCCCAATTGTCCTGCAGTGAAACAAATCATGACACAAGTGGATGGAAGAGCATTGATGAAGGAGCAGGAGAGATGGTGAGATGTCCCCAAGTGAGTGAATAGAATAAGCGGAAAGAGTTACTGAGGCGAGGTGGGCGAGAAAACTTAATCGGACAGGATGTGTGTAGTAGTGACAGTTGTAGTCTGTGGGCTTTGGTGAGATGTGTGTGCTGTGGTAGAGTTAGAGTGAGTGGTAACCCTTTGAATCATAGAGTTATACATCACGTAACAGACCCTTCAATTCAATTTGTCCACACTGACCAGATATCGTAAACTGATCTAACTGCATTCGCCAGCATTTGACCCATATCCCTCCAAGGTTAAAACAAGGGCTGCAGATGCTGGAAACCAGATTCTAGATTAGAGTGGTGCTGGAAAACCACAGCAGTTCAGGCAGCTTCCGAGGAGCAAGAAAATCGACGTTTTGGGCAAAAGCCCTTCATCAGGAATAGAGACAGAATGCCTGCAGGGTGGAGAGATAAATGAGAGGAGGGTGGGGGTGGGGAGAAAGTAGCACAGAATACAATAGGTGAATGGGGGTGGGGATGGAGGTAATAGGTCAGGGAGGAAGATGGGGGAAGGTAGCAAAGAGTACAATGGATAAATGAGGGTGGGGATGAAGGTGATAGGTCAGAGAGGAGGATGGAGTGGATATGTGAAAAGGAAG
>NC_057721.1:83092939-83120905 GCF_004010195.1 Chiloscyllium plagiosum
TTGGGAATACGGGATGGCATTTTTGCAGGAGGTGGGGTGGGAAGAGGTATAATCCAGGTAGCTGTGGGAGTCGGTAGGTTTGTAAAAAATGTCGGTGACAAGTCGGTCATCATAAATGGAGATGGAGAGGTCCAGGAAGGGGAGGGAGGTGTCACAGATGGTCCAGGTAAATTTAAGGTCAGGGTGGAATGTGTTGGTGAAGTTGATGAATTGCTCAACCTCCTTGCGGGAGCACGAGGCGGCACCAATGCAGTCATCAATGTAGTGGAGGAAGGGGTGGGGAGTGGTGCCGGTGTAATTACAGAAGATGGACTGTTCTATGTAGCCAATAAAGAGACAGGCATAGCTGGGGCCCATATGGGTGCCCATGGCTACCCCTTTCGTCTGGAGGAAGTGGGAGGATTCGAAGGAGAAATTGTTGAGGGTGAGGCCCAGTTTGGCCAAACGAATGAGAGCGTTGGGGACATGAGGAGACGAAGAAACTGAGGGCTTGGAGGCCCTGGTCATGGCGGATGGAGGTGTAGAGGGATTGGATATCCATGGTGAAGATGAGGCGATGGGGCTGGGGAATCGGATGTCTTGGAAGAGGTGGAGGACATGGGTGGTGTCTTGAACGTATGTGGGGAGTTCCTGGACTAGGGGGGATAGGACTGTATCGAGGTAAAGATGAGTTCAGTGGGGCAGGAGCATTCTGAGACAATGGGTCGGCCGGGGTGGTGGATATTGGGAAGGAGTTAGAACCGGGCGGTGCGGGGTTCCCGTACTATGAGGTTGGAAGCTGTGGGTGGGAGATCTGCTGAGGTGATGAGGTTCTTTATGTCTGGGAGATGATGGTTTGGTGATAGGGGGTGGGGTCATGGTCGAGGGGTCGGTCAAGTTGGCATCTGGCTTCAGCGCTGTAGAGGTCAGTGTGCCAGACTACCACTGCACCCCCTTTATCCGCTGGCTTGATGGTGGGGTCGGGATTGGAGCAGTGGGAGTGGTGGGCTGCGCGTTGTGAGGGTGAGAGGTTGGAGTGCGGTAGTGGGGTAGACAGGTTGAGGCAGTTAATGTCCCAGCGGCAGTTGGAAATGAAGAGCTGAGGGCAGGTAGTAGGCCAGCACGGGGTGTCCAGGTAGATGGAGTGTGTTGGAGGCGGGCAAAGGGGTCCTCGGAAGATGGGCGGGAGTCCTGATTGTAAAAGTAAGCTTGGAGGCGGAGGCGGTGGAAGAAGTGTTCGACGTCATGGCATGTATCAAATTCATTGATGCGTGGGCGGAGGGGGATGAAGGAGGGTCCTTTGCTGAGGACTGATCGTTTGTCCTCAGTGAGGGGGAGGTCTGGAGGGATGGTGAAAAATTGGCAGGGATGGGAGCTGGTGTGGGTGTGAAGCTGGGAGTGGGGGCGGAGCCTGTAACTGGAGTGGGAGTTGTGGTGGGGGGAATGGGGGTGGAGTCATGAGCAGGGGAGCTGTTCCCGTCAGGGTTTTGGGGGGCGGGGATGGTGACAGTGGGATCTGTGGGGTGGCGTGTCAGCAGAATGCAAGTGAGTGGCATTCGTGGAGGCGGAAGTAGTGGCAGTGGGTGGGGGGGGGGGGCAGAAGTCATCACCCGTCCTGTTCATATACCCATCCAGATGCCTTTTAAATGTTTTAACTGCACCCACCTTCATCACCACCTCTGGCAGCTTGTTTTTTACACACACCACCCTCTGTGTGAAAAAGTTGCCCTGAAGTCCCTTTTAAATCTTTCCCCTCTCACCTTAAACCTATGCTCTCTATCCTGGGAAAAAGACCTTGGCTATTCATCCTCATGATTTTATAAACCTCTGTAAGATCACCCCTCAATCTCCGATGTTTGTGAAATCTACGTGTTATCTTACATGCTCTTATGAGTCTTTCCAGAAGCATAGACACTTGAGTAATTGAAAATTAATCTTTTTGTTTTAATAACTTGTTCCTAATCAATTGTAGTGGATCTCTAATCTCATGGCCATAAATTAATTCAAACAGACTAAACCCAGTAAATTCATTTGGCATAACTCTGGTAGCAAATAGAAAGAAATCTAATTCTTTGTCCCAGTCATTTGGTGTATTTATCTCAGTACATCTTAATCATGGTTTTGAGAATTTAATGGTATCTCTCCAAAGCTTCCTGTGTTTGTTGATGATATGCAGTTGACTTCAAATTGTTTTGTATCCAAACTGCAGATGTCCTGGAAAACTTTCTACATAAAGGTAGAAACTTGATCAGATTGTACCTCACTCAATTGATACTTCATAACAAATTTTAAAAGTGTTAACTTTTACCAATGTTACCTGAGCTGTAATGGTCCCTCAAAGAGTAGGACTCTCAAATCCCTAACATTCACCTGTACTTGTGTTTTTGTTTTTGCTGCTGTTTACCTATTATTTACTTATCTATGCTACTTAACTCTGATCTGCCTGTATTATTCGCAAGACAAAACTTTTCACTGTTCCTCGGTACATGTGACAATAAATTCGATTCAATTCGTCATAGCCATAATGGCAAGGATTTACTAGTTGTCCAAGTTGCATTTTTGGTAATGGTAGCAATTCCAAATCAATGGCCTCTACCATCTAGCAGAATAAAAACAACATACAAGGTAATAATAATACTTGATTAGAAGTGTTTATTAAAAAACACTGGTATGGTTAATTACATGTTGAAGTTTTGCTACTACTTGACATGTTTGAGTAGCTCCTGTGTCTCTTACTATGGCTTTAGGCTTGGCTACATTATTTGAGGAAAAATGGGTTGGCTTCCTTGAGACAATAAAGTCTTCGTATCTCACATCTACCAAATGCATTTCTTTTGCACTCACAACAGTCTTTGCCTCTGGTCCCTTAGTTGTAGTTACAGCTACAATTTGATCTATGGTACTTGCTTCTCAGTTCTCTTTTCGGACTCATTTTTACAAACTCTAGTATTTCCTTTGCAACTGACATTCTGAACAAATATGTCCCTTTTTTTATGATGAAACAAAAAAATCTATGATTTTCATCTCCATACTCAGTAATTTACTTCCTGATCTAAGGAGAAAATCTAAAGGAATTCTAAATATAAAGAATTGAAATTGTGACCTCGTAAGTCCCCTTTTCAAACATACGGAAAGACTCAGACAAATAAAGAAAATTGGTTACATGGATGAAGGAAAGTTTACTGGAGAGGCACACAGATCAATAGAACCAGTCTCCAGGATTCAATAAGATGTTCCTCTTTCCTCCCAAAACTTTCTGTTCTGCAAAGCCCTTCCTTCCAGATTCTTAGTTCTTTGCTGAATAATTTACACACTAATTATTCAGTTTCACACTTGCCTACAGCAAACAGTGATACTGAATAACTGACTGTCTCCAGGCTTAAATTACTTGCTAAAGAGAAATACAGATACTGACCCTGCTTCTTCCAGTCTGAAAAACCTTCAACCATTGTACAATTTACACCCACAAGCCATTAAAATGCCCAGGAATCAATCAATCAGAAAGTTGTTAGCAGGTTGATGAGCTTCAGCATTCACAACTGCTCACAATTGCACAAAACAATCAGCTTTTGTTCTTGGCTGAATTTCACTGTGGAAAAAAAAACACACACACACACATCCCTTGGTGCTATGCCATCTTATCTTATGCCCACCACTGCTTGCAAAGCAACTGTGTAAACACAACTCATAATGTGTTCCAGAAATTTGTTTTCAAAGATGTAACATTTCCTTCCACAGTCCCTGTTTTAAAAACCTCTTTTCCCCATTTCAGTCCACAATCAAAAAAAAAGTAAAATTTTAAAAAAATTGTTATATTGTGTATCGGTTTTCTTAAAGAGCATTCAAAGTGGTTTAGACCTTTGAGCTTCAACAAACAACATGATGAAATACACTGACAGATATACCAAGACCCAAACTTTTCAACCAGGGAATAATGTGTTAGTATGACTGCCTTTACTTTATGAACCACTGAAAGTTTGGTGGTCCACAAAGAGTAAGCCAAAGGGATTGGGAAAGTAAATTATTTGTTTGGTCCTCAAATCACTGGTAAAATAAAAATATTGTTGCCATGTCAGTATATTCAAGCATTACCTCTGTTGAGAAGAGAATAAGCAAGAGCAGGTATGCCAGGTGATAAAGACATTGAAGAATGAAAGGCAAAAGGAAGCCCGGACATTTCCCAAATTGAGCTGACTGCTTAGCTAATACAAAATTGTTCTGGAAGTTCAACACTTTTCTTTCATATTTCGAGGCAGAACAATGAGTAGCACAGTCAAGAGCACACTCAGAATTTTAAGGAGCCTCACACTAGAGTGTAGACCTTAGCTATACGTTGGTTGCTGGTGAATTCTTGTCCAAAAAACCTATCACTTACCCTTATCACTTCAATCCAGAAAAACACCAGCCATCCTGATGGTGCTCCTGGGACTGAGGAGCTGTTGATCCTCTGTTTGGGCAACAGCTCTTGAAGATGAAATCTTTATCCCTAAAGAAACAAAAACTCTGATACCAGACATTTAATTGCCTGATGGCCACTGAAACGGTTTTGAAATAGCTACGGCGGATTTCCACAGTATCTGGCCTTTTTGTCAGAGTCACTGTCACCACCATTAAATTTAGCTGGTGTGCATTCTGAGTGCGACAAAAATTTGTATTTTTAAGCTTGAGAAACGCAGCAAGGTCAGTAAATGGGATAAAATACATCACAAGTAAAACTAAAAATAGTAAAGAAAAATATGAAGGTTTGGAGAAAAGTTGACTGGATAGGACAAGTAAATTGACCTTTCATAGAAATAGACTAATATGTATGCATACGTCCAAAAAAGTCTTTTGCATTGCACGTGTAAAGCACCTGAGATGCTTTGTTGTGTAAAATATGCCATATATCTAGGTTGTTGTTGAATGCTTATGGCACAGACAGTTGGGCTGATCTCCTGTGAAATTCTATTAATCCACAATTTTTATGATTGGGAGGTTGATTGTAACTCATCCAGTGCAAACTTCATAATGTGTTTTAGCCATGGAAGTGAAAATTGCGTTACAGGAATTCCTTTATCCTCTCTTTATTTCCATATGGGATATTACTTTCTTCTTACAGAGTCTGTGCTAAGTGAGAATTCAGTACAGGAATGAATTTCTGATATCTTCAAATTCAATTACTACATGACTGAATAACAAACTTTAACAACATAACACCTCTAATTACAAGTGGAAATTAATGATGGATGTTTGTTAAGGAGTTTGTCAGGAAAAAGACATATTCTTGGCTCCAAAAGAGAGAACTAAAATAAGCCATCACTTAATTTAAGAGAATTTATTTTCTGTTGAGGGAGCAAACTGTTGGTTGCTGATTGTAGAGGTTTTCGTTTCAGAAAAAATATTTTGTTTTGAACTTTTATAACACTTTTACCCTACATTAAACTGCAACACCTTTCTAGAAGTAGCGATTTGACAATTCCATTTACCACGCTGTTTAAGTGAACCATTTCAAAACATTAGGAGTACACAGAACAAAGTCAAACAATTTTCATTTTATGTTGTCATAGAGATGTACAGCAAGGAAACAGACCCTTCGGTCCAACTGTCCATGCTGACCAGATATCCCAACCCAATCTAGTCCGACCTGCCAGCACCTGGCCCATATCCCTCCAAATCCTTCCTATTCATATACCCATCCAAATGCCTTTTAAATGTTGCAATTGTACTAGCCTCCACCACTTCCTCTGGCAGCTCATTCCATACACGTACCACCCTCTGCGTGAAAAATTCCCCCTAAACCTACGCCCTCTAGTTCTGGACTCCCCCACCCCAGGGAAAATACTTTGTTTATTTATCCTTCCATGCCCCTCATAATTTTGTAAACCTCTGTAAGGACACCCCTCAGCTTCCGACCCTCCAGGGAAAACAACCCCAGCCTGTTCAGCCTCTCCCAAAGCTCAAATCCTCCAACCCCGGCAACATCCTTGTAAATCTTTGCTGAACCCTTTCAAGTTTCACAACATCCTTCCGATAGGAAGGAGACCAGAATTGCACGCAATATTCCAACAGTGGCCTAACCAATGTCCCGTACAGCCACAACATGACCTCCCAACTCCTGTACTCAATACTCTGACTGACAAAGGAAAGCATACCAAACACCTTCTTCATTATCCTATCTACCTGCGACTCCACTTTCAAGGAGATATGAACCTGCACTCCAAGGTCTCTTTGTTCAGCAACACTCCCAAGGACCTCGCCATTAAGTGTATAAGTCCTGCTAAGATTTGCTTTCCCAAAATGCAGCACCTCACATTTATGGGAATTAAACTCCATCTGCCACTTCTCAGCCCATTGGCCCATCTGATCAAGATACTGTTGTAATCTGAGGTAACCTTCTTCGCAGTCCACTACACCTCCAATTTTGATGTCATCTGTAAACTTAGTAACTATGCCTCTTATGCTCTCATCCAAATGATTTATATAAATGATGAAAAGTAGTGGACCCAGCACCGATCCTTGTGACACACCACTGGTCACAGGCCTCCATTCTGAAAAACAAACCACCACCACCACCCTCTGTCTTCTGCCTTTGATCCAGTTCTGTATCCAAATGGCTAGTTCTCCCTGTATTCCATGAGATCTAACCTTGTTAATCAGTCCCCATGGGGAACATTGTCGAACGCCTTACTGAAGTCCATATACATCACATCTATTGCTCTGCCCTCATCAATCCTCTTTGTTACTTCTTCAAAATATTCAATCAGGTTTGTGAGACATGATTTCCCACGCAGGAAATTCCTGAAGAAGGGCTCATGCCCGAAACGTCAATTCTGCTCCTTGGATGCTGCTTGACCTGCGCTTTTCCAGCAACACATTTTCAGCTCCGATCTCCAGCATCTGTAGTCCTCACTTTCTCCTTGTCACCAGTTGCCTAAGACAAAAAGAGATTGCAGTTTTCAAAGCTAGTTTTGTGCATTAGATAATACTGACACTTTTTAAACAGTTCTTTTGCTCCTGTAATTTCAATATATCATTTCTTAATATTTTGTATTTGGATATTTTAGCATAAATCTTGGCATCCATATTTCAAAGGATTCTAATTTCTTCCGTAAATATTTACTTGTTCTCCAGGTTTCTGAGACAGAGAGGGAAGTGGATGAAATGTTGTATCTTAAGATTATGTATTCCTTGTTCCTCCTGAAACTTGAATTTTCTTTGAATTTTCTTCTTTTTAAACGCATCCTTATCTTCACAAAATTATTTTGAGCTATCTCCATCCTTTGAACTTCTACGTCACTATTTTGTTCTCATTTGTCCAAGGGACTTGAGGCATTTATTATTCCTTCAGTAACTTAAGAAACCTAAAGCAGTGGAATGAAATTATTTTAGTGAAACTATTAGCTTGATGAATCGTCTTATTAAATTGAGTTTGAAAATAATAAAAAGAAATGACAACATATTTGGATTTGGACCTGAAGTAGGAAGAAGGGAAGGAATATTTAAGAGAAGAGTCATCTTTGTTTAAATATCTAGAAGTAAAGAAAAGTAAAGCAAAAAAAAGCACTTGATCGTTTTTATCACTGAAAGTTAAGAGATGTGTTGCTGAAATGTGACATTGAAAAGAAAGACGTGAGATTTATCATGAGCCTATTATTCAGGCCAAACAGAAGCTGGAAGAGGGATAATCAGACATATACTCCCTACTTTACTTGAAATAACATTGCTGTGTACCACAGCCAAAATTAATCAGCCTTATACAGAAAAAAAAATTCAAAAGGTTTAATGTATTTCCAGTGGTAAAAAATGGAGGTAAGAACATCACAGCTGTGCATGACTTGCAGAATCAGGGGAGCCCCTACCAGTTTGTGTCCCTTCTAAACTTTAGCTTTTTTCTAAGCTCTGTGCCTGTCTAATTTGAACAAGCTTTTGACTTTAAAAAAATGTAATATTCACAGGTTCATACCAACGTAAATGTTTTTCTGAATTCTGATCTGCTTAGCTTTTTTTTCTGTTCACCTAAAGATCGAAGTCAAAATATAACAAAATCAGAGTGTCACAAATATAAATTTCATTTTATTCTTGTCTATTTTGTTGCAGGAAAAGGACAATGAAATGTTATCTAAGCTTGCTCCAGATCACACTTATCCTGTTTGAACTTATAATCACTATTTTTTGAACTATTGTGATTAATTTGTACAGGGTATGCCATTAAAGTTTGGCTGCCACTGTGGGAAGCAAGCTTAATCTGCTAGACACTTAATCTAGGGCCTAGGAGAAAGACTGACATAATTCATTTTCCCCTCTAGAATTAGGAAGACATTGTTCCAGGATTTAACTCTCAGAAGGCTTCTTCCTCAGGCAATTCGTATAGTTTTCTTGTTGCACTACTCATGAGGGCCACTAGAGACCGTCAGTGAGCCATTCAAATAGTGCTCCTCATGATTGAAGAATTTTGCTTTGTTTATACAAAGGATAAAAAGTACTAACCTTAATCCTGCCAGACCAGAGGGCTACTCTCTCATTAGAGAGGTGAATGGTGGTGGTTTAACCGGAGGGTCTTCACACCTCAGGCAAGGGGAAAGGTTCAGAAGAAAAGATCTTCATGGTAACCTTAGTCTGTGCATCACAAACCAGCTATCCAGCCAGTTGAGCTAACTGACCCCATACAAAGAATACATAGAAATTGAAAGGGCTGTTGTGGCATAACTATATCTCTGAACCTGACATCCTTGGTTTAGGTCTACAAGTGTAAAATACATCTCTGCATAGGAACTGAGTACAGAGACAGAGGCAGTTTGTTCAGCCCAGTCAGCCTGTGGTATTTTCTCCCCAAACAAACTGTATAGAGCTGCTATAAAGTACAGTGTGATCTTTGCAGAGTAGAAGATTAGATTTTGTAACATGGTGCTATTTCAGATTTGTTTTCTGTTTTTGTCCCATTATGACTCATCCGATTTTCCGAGGCAAACTTTATTTTAATGTTTACTGCTGGTTCCCAATATTTTTGCTGTGCTCTTTTTGGGCTTTTGAGGGAGGAAAGAGAAATTTGTTAAATAATCCTGGTGGCCATTCTGTAACAAACAGTTTGAACCAGTACGATGTCAGAGGCTGGTGCATCTTCAGTCCACTGAGTTTCTAAATGCAGTGACCAAAAGAGAAAATGCTGGAAAATCTCAGCAGGTCTGATAGCATCTGTAAGGAGAGAAAAGAGCTGACGTTTCGAGTCTAACTGACCCTTTGTCAAAGCTTTTTTTTCATGATGTGCATAGAGAGAATATAAGGAGATTAGGAGCTGTGAATGACCAAGGCTGAAGCCAGTGCTATGTGACAAAATATGTGGGGGATGGGTAAAGCAGAGGAAAAATGGAAAACGGGAGAAGGGTAGTAAAGGGGGAAGAGGAGAGGAAAAAGGTGATGAGAGAGTAGGGAGCGAGAGAAAGAGAGACAATCAAAAAATAAGAGGTACAGTACAGTGAAATTTTTTTAAAAAAAATAAATAAAATAAATGAAATAAAATTACAGAGCAGACTGAAAACAGAGGGGTAGAGATGGGATAAACATCTGAAATTGTTGAATTCAATGTTGAGACCGGCAGGCTGTAACATGCCTAGTCGGAAGATGAGATGCTGTTCCTCCAGTTTGTGTTGAGCTTCACTGGAATATTGCAGCAGGCCAAGGACAGACATGTGGGCTTGGGAGCAGGATTGTGTGTTCAAGTGGCAAGCCACGGGAAGGTCCAGGACCTGATTGCATACAGACCGAAGGTGCTCAGCAAAGCGATCACCCAGTCGGCATTTTGCCTCTCCGATATAGAGGAGACCACATTGGGAGCAACGAATGCAATAGACCAAATTGAAAGAGGTACAAGTGAAATGCTGCTTAATCTGAAATAAGTGTTTAGGGCCTAAGATGGTGAGCATGGAAGAGGTAAAGGGGCAGGTGCTGCACCTTCTACGATCGCATGGGAAGGTGCCGTGTGTGATGGGAGAGGTGTTAGGTGTGATGGAGGAGTGGACTAGGTTGTCCCGGAGAGAACGATCTCTGTAGAATGCAGACGGGGGAGGGAAGGGAAGATGTGTTTAGTGGTGGCATCGTGTTAGAGTTGGCGAAAATAGTGGAGGATTATTCTTTGCATGTGAAGGCTGGTGGAGTGAAAGGTGAGAACAAGAGGGACCCTATCCTTGTTCTGGGAGGGGAGGGAGTGAGGGTAGTGACGCGGGAGATGGACTGCACGCTGTTGAGAGCCCTGTCAACAACTGTAGGTGGGAAGCCACAGTTGGAAGAAGGAGCACATATTGAGAGCACCACTTTGGAAAGTGGCCTCATCGGAACAAATGCGGCGGAGGCGAAGGAGCTGAGAGAAAGGGATAGAGTCCTCACAGGATGTAGAGTGAGAAGAGCTGTAGTCCAAATAGCTGTGGGAGTCAGTGGGCTTGTAATGGATAATAGTGGATAGACTGTTGCCGGAAATGGAGACCGAAAGGTCAAGGAAAGGAAGGCAAGTGCCGGAGATGGACCAGGTGAAGGTGATGGAGGGATGGAAACTGGAAGTGAAGTTTATGAATTTTTCCAGGTCAGGACAAGAGCATGAAGCCGCACCGAAATAGTCATTGATGTACCGATAAAGCAGTTGTGGGAGGGGAGCCGGGTAGGCCTGGAACAAGAAATGTTCCACATACCCCATGAAAAGGCAGGCACAGCTAGGACCCATGCGGGTACCCATTACTACCCTTTGATTTGAAGAAAATGGGATGTTGAAGAAGAAGTTGTTGAGAGAGAGAACAAGTTCAGCCAGGCAGAGGAGAGTGGTGGTGGATGGAGATTGTTCGGGCCTCTTTTTGAGAAAGAAGCGAAGAACTTTCAAGCCATCTTGGTGTGGGATGGAGGTGTAAAGAGATTGCACATCCATGGTGAATAGAAGGTGGTTAGGGCCTGCGAATTGAAAGCTGTCAATGTGTCGCAGGGCATCAGAGGAATCCCGGATGTAGGTGGGGAGGGAGTGAACCTGAGGAGTAAGGATGGAGTCAAGGTAGGAGGAAATAAGTTCAGTGGGGCAATGGATTTTGGGTAGTAGGTAGAAACGGGCTGCCCAGGGTTGGGAGACTACAAGGTTGGAAGCTGGGCGGGGGGAGGCATGCGGAGGAAATGAGGTCAATCACGGTGTTGGAGACAATGGCTTGATGCTCAGTGGTGTGGTCATGCTCCAGGGGGAGGTAGGAGGAGGAATCTGAGAGTTGGCGCTCAGCCTCTGCGAGGTAGAGGTCAGTATGCCAGATGACAACAGCACCCCCTTTGTCCGCAGGTTTGATGACAAGGTTGGGGTTTTTTTTTCTAAATGCAGTGACTGTTCTGTTTTCATATTATTGTGTGAAATATGGCAAAATCATCATAGTCTGAAGGGAAAAAGGCCCTTAAAGAGCATGGTACAGGTTTAATATAAAGAGTTTGCCTTGAAAGTGAGTCCCAGCTTCATGGACTCCTGCACAGTTGTGCAAATGCAGAATTCAATTACATCATTACGGTCAAAGTATTCTTTTGTGGAAGAAACTAGCATGCTTGCATTCAATTTATTTGACTTTGAATTCATTCTGGCTAGTTGTGAGGTGTTACCAAAGATGGGAATTTATTATATGAAAAGCAAAGTACAGCTTGCTGGAGGTCTGAAATACAACCAGAAGATGCTGGAGAAGCTCAACAAGTCTGGCAGCAGCTATGGAGAAAGAACCAAAGATAATGTTTTGATTCCATTATGGCTGAACTTCAAAACTGTTCCAAATAATTAACATTTCAAATCCAATATAGTTCTTGTGTCTCTGGGTCAAAAGGTACTGGCTCAAACGCCTCTCTAGAAATTATTTGTTTAAGTGTTAAAGGAATGCTATGTTGTTAATTAAATTCTTGATTTAAAACTAAACTGATGTCAAATTGACTGGCTAGTATGCTTTAAGATAGCAACTTGTAACTAATGGACTGCCATCAAGATCAGTGCTAGGGCTGCAATTACTTACAATATATATTAATGAAATAGCTAAGGAAAGTGAATATATCACAGTCAAGTTTGTGAATGATATAAAAATAAGTGGGAAGGCAAATGGTAAGAATGACCATAAGATCTGCAGAGGGATATCGACAGTTTAGCATGTACGCAATAATATTGCAGGTAGAAAATTAGGTTATTCACCTTTGCAGGAAGATTAGAGGAGCTGACTGTTATTTAAATGGAGAAAGACTGCAGAAAAGAGGGATTTTCGAGTCCTTATCCACAAATCATCATAAGCTGGTATCCGAGGTCCAAGTGGGTAATTGGGAAGGCATGTAAATCTGTTGTTTTTTTTTCAAAGTTTTAGATCTTCTGCCTGACAGACAAGGGTGGAAGAGACTAAAACATGGCTGGGAAGGGTCATTGATGATGTTAGCTGCTTTTCCAAGACAGAGTGACGTGTAGATGGAGTCGTTGGAAGGAAGACTGGATTTTGTGATGGACTGGGCTGCGTTCACAATTCTCTGTAATTTCATGCAGTCTTGGGCAGAGCTGTTGCCACACTAAGCTGAGATGCATCTGGACAGGATGCTTTCTATAGTGCACTTATAAAAATAGATAAGTGTAATTGTGGATATGCCTATTTTCCTTAGCCTTTCAAGGAAGTAGAGGCATTAGTGTACTTTCTTGACAGTAACATCGACTTGGATGGGCCCAGACAAATTGTTAGTGATATTTATGCCTAGGGACTTGAAGCTATCGCCTATCTCCACCTCAGCACCATTAATACAGTCAGGAGCATGTTCTCCACTCTGATTCCTGAAATCAATGGCCATCTTTGTTTTGCTGACATTGAGGAAGAGATTGCTGTCTTTCCACCATGCCATTGAGCTCTCTGTCTCTTTTCTGTGCTCTGTCTTGTCATTGTTTAAGAAACAACCCAACGTGATTGTGTAATCAACAAATTTGTAAATGGAGTTAGAGCTGAATTTTGCCACACTGTCATCCATGGAAAAGGGGCTGAGTATGCAGCCTTGCTGGGCACTGGTTGAGAATTATCATTGAGGAGGTTTTATCACCTATCCTTCCTGATTGCGGTCTACGGCTCTAGTCTAAGACTAGATTCCCTACAGTGTGGAAGCAGGCCCTTCAGCCCAACCAGTCCACACCGACCCCTCCGAAGAGTAATCCACCAAGATCATTTCCCTCTGACTAATGCACCTAGCAATATGGGCAATTTAGCATGGGCAATTCACCTGACCTGCACATCTTTAGACTGTCGGAGGAAACCGGACCACCTGGAGGAAACCCATGCAGACACTGGGAGAATGTGCAAACTCCACACAGACAGTCACCCAAGGCTGGAATTGAACCTGGGACCCTGGTGCTGTGAGGCAGCAGTGCTAACTGCTGAGCCACCGTGCTGCCCTAGTTGAGGATTTATCAGGCATGAAGCTGTGTTAAATCTGTTGATCATATTGTGTTTCTAAATGCTTTGCTGTTACATCCTTTAACATAGACTCAAATATTTTATTAATAACAGATTGGGCGGCACGGTGGCACAGTGGTTAGCACTGCTGCCTCACAGCACCAGAGACCCGGGTTCAATTCCCGCCTCAGGCGACTGACTGTGTGGAGTTTGCACGTTCTCCCCGTGTCTGTGTGGGTTTCCTCCGGGTGCTCCGGTTTCCTCCCACAGTCATGAAGATGTGCGCAGGTCAGGTGAATTGGCCATGCTAAATTGCCCGTAGGGTTAGGTAAGGGGTAAATGTAGGGTATGGGTGGGTTGCACTTTGGCGGGGCAGTGTGGACTTGTTGGGCCGAAGAGCCTGTTTCCACACTGTAAGTAATCTAATCTAAAAATAGATGTTAATCTAACTCACCGATCGTTACCTCTTTTGTCATAGAGTCATGGAGTTCTACAGCATGGACACAGGCCCTTTGGCCCAAATTGGTTCAGGCCCACCAAAATCTCCATCCATGCTTACCCCATTTCCCTGCACTTGCCCATATCCTTCCACCCCTTTCTTATCCATGTATTTGCCAAGATGCCTTTTCAATGTTGTTAACGTACCTGCCCCAACCACTTCCACTGGAAGCTCTTTCCATATGCATACCAATCACTGTGTAAAAAGGTTGCCCCTTAGGTTCCCTTTTATTCTTTCCCATCTAACCTTAAACTTTCATCCTTGATTCCACAACCCTGGGAAAAAGACTGAGTACATTCAATCTCTCAGTGCCTCTCATGATCTTATACACCTCTATAAAGGTGCTCCCTCAGTCTCCTATGCTCTATAGAAAAAAATTCCTGGCTTGTCCAACCTCTCCATATAACTCAGACCATTGAGTCCTGGCAATATTCTTGTAAATTCCTTCTGCAGTCTTTTCAGTTTTATAACATCCTTCCTATAACAAGGTATAAAAAACCGAACACAATACTCTAAGTACTGCCTCACTAATGTCCTGTATAACTGCAACATAACTTCCCAGCTTCTTTACTCATGGCTGATGAAGGCCAGTGTGCCAAAAGCCTTCTTTTCACTGCCCTGCCTACCTGTAACTCCACTTTTAGAGAACTGTGAATCTGAGCTCTAAGATCCCTCTGCTCCACTACACGCCTCAAGGCCCTACTGTTCACCATGAAACTCGTACCTTAAATGCAAGACCTCACACTTATCTATGTTAGAGTCCATTTGCCATTTCTCAGCCTACTTCCCTAGCTGATCAAGGTCTTGCTGCAATTTCTGATACCCTTCCTCACTGTCCACGATCCCGCCTATTTTAGTATCATCAACAAACTTACTAATCATGCCTTACATTCTCATCCAAATCATTGATATAGATGACAAACAATAATGGGTCCAGCACCGACCCCTGAGGCACTCCACTAGTTGCAGGCCGCCAGGTCGGTATCCTTCCACTGTTACCCTCTGCTTTCTAACATCGAGCCAATTTTGTATCTAATATTCCAGCTTGCCCTGAATTCCATATGATCTAACTCCCAGAGCAGCCTACCATGTGGAATCTTATCTAAGTCTTTTCTGAAATTCATGTAGACTATGTCCACTGCCCTTGTCAACCTTCCTGGTCACTTCAAAGAACCCGAACAAATTTGTGAGGCATGATCTCCCACTCACAAAGCCATGCTGACTACTCCTAATCAAACCCTGTCTTTCCAAATGCATGTACAACATAACATAGGACAGTACAGCACAGTACAGGTCCTTCAGTCATCAATGTTGTTCTGACGTTTTATCCTACTCTAAGATCAGACTAACCTACATTGTACTATCTTCCATGTGCCTGTCCAAGAGTCGCTTAAATGTCTTTAATGTATTTGATTCTATTACCACTCCTGGCAGTGCGTTCCACGCACCCACCACTCTTTATAAAGAATCTATTTCTGACGTCTCCCCGAAACCTCCCTCCAATCACCTTAAAATTATGCCCCCTCATGATAGCCATTTCTGCCCTGGGAAAAAAAGTCTGTTGGCATCTACTCTATCTATGCCTCTCATCATCTTTGTACATCTCTATCAAGTCACCTCTCATCCTTCTTCACCCCAATGAGAAAAGCCCTAGCTCTCTCATTCTTTCTTCTTAAGACATGCCCTCCAATCAAGGCATCATCCTGGTAATCTCCTCTGCACTCCCTCTAATGCTTCCACATCTTTCCTCTAATGAGGGAGCAGAACTGAACACAATATTCCAAGTGTGATCTAACCAGGTCTCTATAGAACTGCAGCATAACCTTGCAGCTCTTAAACTCAATCCCCCTGCTAATGAAAGCCATCACACCAGATGCCTTCTTGGCAACACTTTCAACTTGAGTAACAACATTGAGGGATCTATGGATGTGGACCTCAAAATGCCTCTGTTCCTCCACACCGCCAAGAACCCTGCCTTTAACCTTGTATTCTGCATTCAAATTCGAAATGAATTTCAAAATGAATCACTTCACATTTGTCCAGGTTGAAGTCCATCTGCCACTTATCAGCCCAGTTCTGCATCCTGTCAATGTCCCGTTTCAACTGACAACAATCCTCCACACGATGGATCACTCTATCAACCTTTGTGTCATTAGCAAACTTACTAACCTACCCTTCCACTTCCTCGTCCAAGTCATTTATAAAGATCACAAAGAGCAGAAGTTCCAGAACTGATCCCTGCAGAACACCACTGGTCCCCAAGCTCCAGGCTGAATACTTTCCATCTACCACCACCCTCTGTTTTCTATGTATCCAGGCAGCCAGATTTCTCTGTATCCCTTGCCTCCTTACTTTCTGAATGAGCTACTATGGCAAACCTTATCAAACGCTTACCTAAAATCCCTGTACACCACATCCACTGCTCTACTTTCATCACTGTGTTTTGTCACATCCTCAAATAAATCAGTATGGATTGTGAGGCATGACCTGCCCCTCACAAAGCCTTGCTGACTATCTCTATGGTTTTCATACATCTTGTCTCTCAGACTCCTCTCCAATACTTTGCCCATTACAAATGTGAGACTGACTGGTCTGTAACTCCCAGGATTATCCCTATTCCCTTTTTTTTAGATTAGATTCCCTACAGTGTGGAAACAGGCCCTTCGGCCCAACCAGTCCACACCGACCCTCCGAAGAGTAACCCACCCAGACCCATTCCCCTCTGAATGATGCACCTGGCACTATGGGCAATTTAGCATGACCAATTCACCTGACCTGCATATCTTTGGACTGTGGAAGGAAACGGGGGTACCCGGAGGAAACCCACGCAGACACGGGGAGAATGTGCAAACTCCATACAGTCACCTGAGGCTGGAATCAAACCTGCGACCCTGGTGCTGTGAGGCAGCAGTGCTAACCACTGAGCCACCATGCTGCCCTTAATCTTGAACAAGGGAATAACATTTGCAAACGTCCAATCATCTGGCACTACTCCAGTGGATAGTGAGGAAGGAAAGATCATCCCCAACAGCACAGCAATGCCTTACCTCGCTTCCTGTAGTAACTTAGGGTATATCCGGTCTGTCCCAAGGCATTTATCTATCCTCATGATTTTCAAAATTTTCAGCACATTCTCCTTCTTAACATCAACCTGTTCAAGTATATCAGTCTGTTTCACGCTATCCTCAGAAATGTCAAGGTCCCCCTCAGTCGCGAATCCAGGCACAAGTTCCCTCCGCTGTCCCTTACTGGCCCTACCCTCACTATGGCCATCCTCTTGTTCTTACATAAGTATAGAATGCCTTAGGATTTTCCTTAATCCTATCTGATAAAGCTTTTTTATGCTCCTTCTAGCTCTCCTCAGTCCACTCCTCAGTTCCTTCCTCACTACCTTGTAATCTTCTAGAGCCCCATCTGATCCTTGCCTCCTCAACCTTAAGTAAGCTTCCTTCTTCCTCTTGACTAGAAGTTCCACATTCCTTGTCACTCAGTGGGACAACCCTATCCAGCACTATCAGCAAGCTCTTCCCCAAACAACCTCCACATTTCTGTCATGTATTTCCCTGAGAACATAGGCACCCCAGTTCCTGCCTAATAGCATTACAATTCTCTCTCCCCCAATTAAATTCTTTCCCATACCATCTACTATCCCTCTGAGTATAGTAAAGGTCAGGGAGTTGTGATAACTATCACTGAAATGCTCTTCCACCGAGAGATCTGATGCCTGGCATAGTTTGTGGCCTTGCACCAAATTCAAAACAGCCTACCCTCTAGTCAGTCTATTTACATATTGAATCAGGAACCATTCCTCGACACACCTGCTCCATCCTTTATATCTTATACCTTTTAGAATCTTCTCAAATAACTTATCCACTACAGATATTAAGCTTACTGGTCTATAGTTCCCAGGTTCTTCTTTGTAGCCCTTCTTGTATAATGGCACAACATTCGCTATCTTCCAGTCTTCCGAAACCTCACCTGTGGCTAACGATGATGCAAAAATATCATCGAGGGCCCCCGCAATTTCTTCTCTAGCCTCTTTCAGTATTCTTGGATATATTTGGTCAAGACCAGGAGATTTATCCACCTTCATACATTTAATACGTCCAACATCTCCTCTACTATGATATGGACTGTCCCCAAGATATGACCACTAACTTCCCTAAGTTCCCAAGTCGTCTTGTCTTTCTCCACAGTAAACAGAGAAGAAATATTCATTGAGGACCTTGTCCATCTCCTGCACTTCTATACATACATGCCCACTTTGACTTATTCTCTCCTTCATTACTCTTTTTTTCTTGGATATACTTAAAGAACCTCTTTGGACTCACCTTAATCTAGTCTGCCAAAGCCCTCTCATGCCCCCTTTCTGCCCTCCTGATATCCTTCTTCAGTAAACTTCTGTATCCCTTATATACCTCCAGGGATTCCCTTGATCCCAGCTGCCTGTACCAGAGCCACACCTCCTTTTTTCTGGTCAAAGTCTCAATATCTCTTGTCATCCAGGGTTCCCTATTCCTGACAACCTTGCCATTCACCCTCGCAGGAACATATGGACCTTAAACTCTAGCTATCTCACTTTTAAAGCCCTCCCACTTATAGATGTCTGTTTACCTGCAATCAAGCTACTCCAATCAACCCCTGCAAGCTCCTGTCTAATTCCATGAAAATTGACCTTGCCCTAGTTTAGAATTTAAACCTGTGGACCAGTTTTGTTCCTCTCCATAACAATTTTAAAAGCAGTAAAACTATGGTTACTGGTCCCAAAATGCAACCCCCCCCCCCCCCCCCCCTTGTCACCTACAATGCCAACCCTATTGCTCCTGCAAGTCTCCTCAATCTCCCTGCATATTTGTTTCTCTAATTCCCATTGACAATTTGGGGGGCTTTAGTACAACTACAATAACATCACCATCCCCTTCTTATTTCTTAGCTCCACCCACAAAGCCTCACTGGATGATCCTTCAGTTGTTTCATCTCCGATTACTGCTGTGATATTCTCCTTAATCAAAAATGCAACTCCCGTTCCCCTCCTTCCACCACCTTTGTCCCGCCTAAAGCACCTGTACCCTAGCACATTAAGCTGTCAGTCCTGTCCCTCCCTTAGCTATGTTTCTGTAATGACTATAATATCACAGACCCATGTATCTATTCACGCCCTGAGTTCATTGGCCTTACATGTCAGCCCTCTTGCATTGGAATAAATGCAATTGAATCCAATAGGTATTCCTTGCTCCCTATCATGTTCCAGCCTGATTTGACTCTTCAGTTTACTATTTCTGATTACTGTATCTTACTTGAGCCTTGCACTTGCCTCCTTGCTGTTGAGGATCCCACCCCCAGGAGAAAATTAGGACTACAGATGCTGGAGATCAGAGTCCAGAGTGTGGTGCTGGAAAAATACAGCAGGTCAGGCAGCATCCGAGGAGCAGGAGAATCGATATTTCGGGCATAAGCCCTTTATCAGGAATGTTACCACCCAGCTGCCAATCTAGTTTAAACCCTCCCTTGTACCACTAGCAAACCTGACCGCCGAGACATTGGTTTCCCCTCCAGTTCAGGTGCAACCCTTCCCTCTTGAACAGGTCACCTCTGCCCCAGAAAAGATCCCAATAATCTAAAAATCTGAATCCAAGCCCCCTGCACCAATTCTTTAGCCATGCCTTTTCAAATAAAGTTATTACATTGGCATATTTCCAATCCTATAGGAGTTTTCCAGGATCTAAGAATTCCTGAAAGATTATTACCGATGCATCTGCCATACCCATCCCTTTAATATCTTGGGATGCATCCCATCAGGTCTAGAGTACCTATTAGTCTTTAACTGCATTAGTCTCCCGAGCACATTGTCTGCAGTGATAGTTATTGTATTTATTTCCTTTTGCCCCTTGATTATTTTGCAATTTTGGAGTGCTATTACTTACTACTTCTGTGAAAATGGATGTAAAGTATTTATTCAACTCTTCTGCCATTTCCTGTTTCTCAGTATTATTTCCCTAGCTTCATTTTCTGGGGATCTATGTTCATTTTCATTTCTTTTTCATTTTTATATATTTGAAGAAGCTCTTATGTCTGTCTTGATGTTACTTGCAAGTTTAACTTTATTCTTGTTTTTATTTAACTTCTGTTAACTCTGACCCTGAGTAACACAATAGCCCACAAACCAACTACCACAGTACGACAGCTACTAACAAGTATAAAGGATTCCATGCCCACAACCAACAGGATTAATGTTATATACAAAATGCCATGTAAAGATTGCCAAAAGTACTAGGTAGGGCAAACAGGAGGGAAATTAACTACTAGGCCACATGAACACCAACTGGTCACCAAGAGACATGACCAGCTATCAGTTTTCTCCAAACACACAGACAATGATTGACACCAATTCGAATGGGACAATGTATCCATCCTAGGACAAGCCATACAGGGACATGCACGGTAATTCCTGGATGCCTGGCACTCAGCCCGGAACTCCTTTAACAAGCATGTAAAGTTAGATTAGATTAGATTAGATTAGATTACTTACAGTGTGGAAACAGGCCCTTCGGCCCAACAAGTCCACACCGCCCCGCCGAAGCGCAACCCACCCATACCTCTACATTTACCCCTTACCTAACACTACAGGCAATTTAGCATGGCCAATTCACCTGACCTGCACATCTTTGGACTGTGGGAGGAAACCGGAGCACCCGGAGGAAACCCACGCAGACACTGGGAGAACGTGCAAACTTCACACAGTCAGTCGCCTGAGGCGGGAATTGAACCCGGGTCTCTAGCGCTGCGAGGCAGCAGTGCTAACCACTGCGCCACCGTGCCGCCCACGAACCCATGTACCAACCACTGAGAAAAAGAACCAGCAACAAAACTGGAAATGACACCATGAACCCCAACGGACCCAGAACACAATGCATCCCGGAGACGCTCTGATGATCTTACCTAGAATGGCGATGAAATGCCTGCAAACAAACTTATCAGCTCAACGAGTAAGTCAACAACCTTTGGTGTGTGAAGCTTCAGTGGGGGAGCATTTCAGGAGGAGTAACCAAATTAGTTTCAAGATTCACGGGCGGCACGGTGGCACAGTGGTTAGCACTGCTGCCTCACAGCGCCAGAGACCTGGGTACAATTCTCGTCTCAGGTGACTGATTGTGTGGAGTTTGCACATTCTCCCCGTGTCTGTGTGGGTTTCCTCCCACAGTCCAAAAAAATATGCAGGTTAGGTCCATTGGCCACGCTAAATTGCCCGTAGTGTTAGCTGAAGGGGTCAATGTAGGGGAATGGGTCTAGGTGGGTTGCACTTCGGTGTGTCGGTGTGGACTTGGGCCGAAGGGCCTGCTTCCACACTATAAATAATCTAATCTAACCTACTCATAGTCATGGATTGGGAAAATAGCAGTCCTCAGGTTTAGGTGTTAAATTGGGTGAAGGTGAACACAACAATATTAGGCAGGAACTGGAGAATTTTGATTGGAAATGGCTGTTTGAAGGTAAATCCACATTGGACACTTGGGATTATTTCAAATGGCAGTTGATAAGAGTACAAGAGCGACATGTTCTTGCGAGAATGAAAGATAGGCATGGCAAGATACATGAACCTTGGAAGACCAGGGATGTTACGACCTTGGCAAAAAAAATAGGAAACGTACATAAGGTCTAAGAGGATGGGAACTGACAAAGTCCTTGAAGTATATAAGAAAAATAAGAAAGAGCTTAAACGAGGAATTAGAAGGGCTAAACGGGGTCATGAAAAGTTGTTAGCAAATAGGATTAAGGAGTATCCCAAGCAGAGGGTAGCCAGGGAAAGGGCGGTCCACTCAAGGACAAACCAGAGAATCAATGTCAGAAGAGGTGGGTAAAGCCCTAAATGAATACTTTTGTAGGTTTTCACTAAAGAGAAGGAGTTGTGGAGGATGAACTCAGGGAAGGATGTGTCGAATTTCTACGCCTCATTCCTATTAAAAAAAAAGAAGAGGTATTGAGCCTCTTAAATTGTATTAAGGTAGTTAAGTTCCTGGGTACTGATGGGAGCTACCACAGAATATTGAGGGAGGCAAGAGAACAAATTGCTAGAGTATTGACAGACATCTTTGTATCTTCTTTGGTCATAAGTGAGGTCCCCAAAGACTGGAGAATAGACAATATTGCCTCATTGTTTAAGAAGGGTAGCAGAGCTAATCCAGGAAGTTACAGGCCTGTGAGCCTTTTGGCAGTGGTGGGGAAATATTGGAAAAGATTCTCAGGGACAAGATCTATATGCATTTAGAAGCAAATGGACTTAATAGCAATAGACAGCGTAGTTTTGTGCAGGGGAGGTTGTGTTATGACACTGGGTAGACCCTCCTGCTTAATTTAAACCAGTAACACAAAAGATTTATCCCATGCAGTAATCTGTGAAACTTCGAGAGGCCCAGAACTGTTTAAAGTAAAAATTAGCAATTTTATTTCTTAAGGTATAACAGAGAATAATTAACTAACAATAATTTGCTTTCCCCTGTACAATATTGGTCTGATAAAAATCCTGACTAAGATTGACAAAACAAAACTTCTTATCTCAAAACCAGGTAGCTTTTGGTTCTTCTTTGTATTCCTGTCTTCTTTTCTTCTTGGTGATTCTGCTTCACAGGTTACTGATCGATAAAGGTACCTTTAAGAGAGCTATTTTTTGGGCAGTCTTTACATGCTGGTGGCTTGGTAGTTCTCCTCTCAGCTGTTCAATTTTCCCTGGTCTTATACCCCACAAAGCATTGAATTTTGTCATTAGCTTTTAAGATTGTCAATATACGAAATTCAAACTGGAATAGAGTTTAGTATTTTTGGGGGTTTTAATTTAAGCTGATTGGCCTAATTTGAATCTGTTTTTGTCTCTAGGCAACCAACTACCCTAACTGCTGGACCAAAAGGTTACATTATATCTTTTTTCAGAACACTTGGTGCCATCAGGAAGTTCTGTTGCTTTTAATTCTCTTAAGGTATAGTCCATCCACATCTTCATAAGTTGTGCCTCATTAACTTGAGTTTTTTTGAGGTGACGACGAAGGTGATTGATGAGAGAAAAGCAGTTAATGTCTACATGGATTTCAGTGAAGCCTTTGACAAGTTCCCTTGTTGCAAACTGGTATAAAAGATGAAGTCACATGGTATCACAGGTGAGCTGGCAAGATGGGCACAGAACTGGCCTAGTCATAGGAGACCGAGGGTAGTGGTGGAAAGATGCTCCTTGGAATAGAGGACTATGACTCCTGGTGCTCCGCAGGGATCAATGCTGGGACCTCTGCTGTTTGTGGTCTACACAAATGATTTGGAGGAAAATGTGGCTGGTGTAAATAGTAAGTTTGTGGATGAAACATAGATTGATGGAGTTATGGATAATGAGGATTGTCAGAGGATACAACAGAATATAGATTAGTTAGAGGCATGGGCAGAAAAATGGTGGATGACATTTAATCCAGACAAATGTGAGGTGATGAATTTTGGAAGGTCAAGTACAGGTGGAAATTATACAGTTAATGGTGGAACCCTGAGGAGAATTGATATACAGAGGGATTTGGATGTGCAGGTCCATAGATCACTGAAGGTGACAGTGCAAGTAGATAAGGTAGCAAAAAGGCTATAGCATACTTGGCATCATTGGAAGTGCCATTGCTGTAACACGATTGATGATTTGGGGACACTGTTTCTATAGTGTGAACTTTTAGAGCATGTGTTGGCCATAGCGCAAATACATCGTCAACACTTTAAGCGCTGTTTCTAAAGTGTGATTTTTCTATCATGTGAATTTGCACAAGAACACAACTATTGCACTGTAGAAGAACTACTCGTATAAGGATGTCATCTGGTAACTGGGCTCCACCCCGACTTAAACAGCAGAGAGAACTTGTCTTGCTGATAGTTTTAAAAATCTCATTGCATACCTTTTGTGTGTGATTTTTGGACAGGAGTACATTTGGATTGCTAAATTTACAGATAATATTTGGACATTATTAACCCACTGAGTTCTTTCAGAGCTATAGTGGATTTTATATTTGTTTTTAAACAGGTTTTAAGAACGCAAAGGTTTGATGAGGCAAAGTGTTTGAGAATAAAACAACTATGAATTAACTAAAATCACATCTAAAAATACTTTTTAAAACTAGAAAGCCTGCACATAATGGTTTTTGAAATTGCTAATTGATAAAATAACTTGATCCAAGCTGCTAGTTAAAGCACACAATGGGAAATTTAATTGAAACTTAAAAGCTCAAATAGATTTAAACTTTAATTTCAAACAAGAGTTGGTGGAAACAGGCCAGGTGGTTTTAATTTGCCTTAAAAATTAGGAAAGATTGTCTGGGAAGAAATTAGTTGACCAGTAATTAAATTTGTCAGGCCAACAACACTGCTGATCATAAAGTATAGATTTGAGACGGCCCACGGAAGCTCTTCTGGACTCATCCGGTAAGCTTCTCTTGGTTCGTCCCGGAGATTGAATTCTTTGGTAGCCTGTAATAAAAAAAACCTCTTCTTACAGACAATTTAATTTTAGTCATCCCCTTTATTTTCTAACAGCATCACTGTTACAACTATGAGCTAAACTACCTGGATTCTAATAACCCAGGAGAGTAAGGTATCGCTCTTCCTTCAAGAGCCTTGGCAGGCTATTCTCTTGTACTATCACACTCAGGCTACCTTTATACACAAAAAATTAACAAAAGCACTGTGTGTTCTGAACTAGACAGATACCAGTGAAGGACAATAATTCGGGAGAGAAGTTAATTGATACAGAGTTTCATTTCGAGGTCAGAATCAAACGCTTTTATTAATGTTACAAAGGAACAGCCGTGAATGTTATCACTCGCTGTCCTGTTTATACAGACTCACTGATGTTAAGGCAAGTGTTCTTAATTGCCTTACCCTCACTGCTTATCTATTTTCTAGTGTGCAGCAAATATGTTCTGTAATTCAAAATTACATTTTAGTCCAAATGTTTAAGGACAAGTTTTAAGGCCATAAACTTTCTCACTGAGGTTGTCTACAAAAGATACCCTGAAATCAGCTGGTGCCATATTTGAATTTGGATTAACGTTGAAAGAAGGAAAGGTCAAGCATAATCTAGCCAATTACTTTGGAAAAAAAATGTGCATTTCTTTTTGTCAGAAAGAACAAACAAGAAGAATTTAGTAATGCCTGGAATCTTTCAGTAATGTTTTATTTCTGTTTCAAAGATATTATGAGAACACCTTTTGAAAATGAAAAGCAAGGTTTCTTCAGTGCTCCTGAATCAGAGAGATTGGTCATTAATAGGAATGCCCACTTTTAATAAAAGAATAGTGACAGGGAAAAAAATGACACAAAATCAAATGGGAATAGGAATGTCTCATCTTAATTGTAGTCAAATGGAATCTATCAAGTGAAAGGGAAGTGACGATGAAACAAATGAATTAACAGCTTTCTCTTGGGAAACGTTTGTTCCTTTGCCTATGAACTTGAATTGGCTAAACTGAATTGAATTATTTGGCCACCAACCAAAACATTGGGACCAAGCAAAAAGGATATACATGCCCAAACCCAACTTTTAATTATTTGAAAAGATACCTGAAAGTCAAGATTGCATGGGATGCTTCTGTATGCTTACACCAGTATCTTGGGATACTGGTGTAAGCATACAGAAGTGATTGTTACATCTTAAGTACCAAACTTAAAGAATACATTAAGAGAATGCAATGAAGAATAGGACTCAGACATGTGCAATTGAAAAATTGGTTATTATGACCTGAAGAGGAAGAAAACAGTTTAACTGAGAAGGCATTGATATGTAATCCAAAGCGAACCTGACTTTAAGACAATCAATGTAGTACTAGTGACAGAGGGTAAAAATAACTCTGGGTGAGGATGATTGAAGGCTAGGTGGCGGTGGGGTGGTGGAGGAAAGAGTTATACTAAGAAAAATCCTACATATGGATACAGGTGAAGGCAGAGATGGAATTTCTATAATTGCATGCATAATCAATTTCTGTAATCCAATGGTTCATTCTTAGCTGATTACTGTCCAAAGTTCTCATCAAATGATAGCAGTTTCAGTACAGAATAAGGGAGAAGGGGAGGATATATCCAACATTTTTTATTCTCGAAGGATATGGAGTTGCTGGCTGGCCAGCATTTATTGCATGTCTCTAGTTGCCCTCGAAGTTAGTGGTGAAATACTGCATTCTGTTTGCTGCAGGTAGACCCATAATGTAGATAGGGAGGGAATTCCAGAATTTTGATAGCTGATTTATAGTCAGGATGAGGAGTGGCTTGGAGGGGAACTTGCAAGTGATAATGTTCCCACATATCTGCTACCCTTATCCTTGGAATATGATGTCTAAGAATATTTGGTGAATTTTTGCAGTGCATCTTGATAGTACACACTGCTGCTACTGTATGTCAGTGGTGGAGGGAATGGATGCTGTGCGAATCAACGGGCTGTTTTGTCCTGGTTATTGTCAAATTTCTTGAGTGTTGTTGGAACTGCATCCTTCCAGCCAAGTGAGGAATATTACATCACCCTCCTGACTTGTGCCTTATAGATTGTGTACAGACTTTGGGGAGTCTGGAGACGAGTTAGTTGCTGCATTTATTCCTAGCATCTTGGACCCAACATGTTTATGTGGCTTGTCCGTTTCAGTTTCTTGTTTATGGGACCCCCCCCACCCACCCCACTGCCAGCTGCCACCCCCAGCCCTGATGTAGATGGTGGGATGTTCAGTGATGGTAATGCCATTGAATGTAAAAGGGAAATGGTTAGGTTACTAGAGATGGTCATTGCCTGAAATTTGTGTCATGCAAATGTTACTTCCCACTTCTCAGTACAAACCTGGATATCATTCAGGTCTTGTTGCATTTGAGATTTGAGCATGGACTGCTTTAGTATCTGAGGTGTTATGAATGGTGCTGATAATTGTACAATCATCAGTGAACATCTCACTTTTGATCTTATGATGGAGGGAAGATCATTGATAAAGCAGCTGAAGACATTTGGGACAGGACTCGGATCTGTGAGGAACTCTTGAAACAATGTCCTTGAGCTGGGGTGATTCACATTGATTCCAGTTTTGCTAAGATTCCTTGATGCCACGCTTGCTTGGATATGGCCTTGATGTCAGGAGTTGTCATGTTCACCTCGTTTCTGGAATTTAGCTTGTTTGTCGATGTTAGAACCAAGGCTGTGAAGAGGTCAGGACCTGAGTGGCTCTTGCGGAACCCAAACCAGGCACCACTGAGATTATTGCTGATGAGGTGTGGATTGATAGCACTATGATGACCAGGAGAAAGTGAGGACTGCAAATGCTAGACATTAGAGCCAAAGAGTGTGGTGATGGAAAAGCACGGCTAGGTCAGGAGAGTTGATGTCTTGAGCATAAACTCTTCATCAAGAATGAGGGGATGACCCAAGGAGGCTGAGAGATAAATGGGATGGGGTTGGGGCTTGTGGGGGGGAGGGGAGGGAGAGAGAGAAGGCAACTGGGAATACGATAGGGTAGATGAAAGTGGGTGTGAAGGTGATAGGTCAAAGAGGCGGGTGGAACAGATAGGTGGGAAGGAAGATGGACAGGTAGGACAAGAGGGAAGTGCCGAGTTGAAAGGTTGGATCTGGGATAAGTTGGGGGAGGGGAAATGGGGAAATGGGGAACTGATGAAATCAACATTGATCCCGTGTAGTTGGAGGGTCCCAAGGTAGAAGATGAGGCGTTCTTCCTCCAGGCATCGGGTGGCTAGAGTTTGGCAGTGGAGGAGGCCCAGATCTTGCATGTCCTTGGAGGAGCGGGAGGGGGAGTTAAAGTGTTCGGCCTCAGGGCAGTAGGTTGTTTAGTGCATGTATCCAAGATATGTTCTCTGAAATGTTTTGCAAATTGGCATCCTGTCTCCCCAATGTAGAGGAGACCACATCGAGAGCAACAAACACAATAGATGGTGTGTGTGTGTGTGTGTGTGTGGAAGTACACGTAAATCTCTGACGGATGTGGAAAGATCTTTTGGGGCCTCGGATGGAGGTGAGGGAGGAGGGAAGGGCACAGGTTTTGCATTTCTTGTGGTGGTAAGGGAAGATGTTAGGAGTGGAGGGTGGATTGGTGGAGGTGG
>NC_057721.1:83120919-83129796 GCF_004010195.1 Chiloscyllium plagiosum
GGGGGGGGGGGGGGGGGGGGGGGGGGGGGGGGGGGGGAGGTGTGGACCTAACAAGGGAGTCGCAGAGGGAATGATCACTCTGGAACACAGATAGGGGTGGAGAGGAAAATATATATCCCTGGTGATGGGGTCTGTTTGTAGGTGGCAGAAATGGCAGAAGATGATGGTGGGGTGGAAGGTGAGGACCAGGGGGGTTCTGTCCTTGTTGCAATTTGAGGGGTGGAATTCAAGGGCAGAGGTGCAGGAAGTGGAGGAGATGCACTAGAGGGGAAATTGCTATCTTTGAAGAAGGAGGCCATTTGGGATATTCTGTGGTGGAATTCATCCTCCTGGGAGCAGATGCGGCAGAGGCGGAGGAATTGGGAATAAGGGATAGTGTTTTTACAAGAGGCAGGATGGGAGGAGGTGTGGTCCAATTAGTCATGAGAGACGGTGGGTTTGTAGTAGATCTCAGTGATCGCTGGAAATGGAAAAGAAATAGTCCAGGAAAGGAAAGGAAGTGTCCAAGATGGTCCAGGTAAATTTGAGGTCAGGAAGGTGTTCGCAAAGTTGATGAACTGTTCAACCTCCTGGTGGGAGCACGAGGTGGCGCCAATACAGTCATTGATATAGCTGAGGAAAAGGTGGGAAATGTAGAAGACTGACTGTTCCAGGTACGCAACGAAGAGGCAGGTATAGATCGTGCCCATGCGGGTGTCCATGGCTACCCCTTTGGTCTGAAGGAAGCAGAAGGATTCAAAGGAGAAATTGTTGGGTGATCAGTTCAGCCAATCAAATGAGTGTGTCAGTGGCAGGGTATTGGTTGGGTCAACAGGAGAGGAAGAAACAGAGGGCTTGGAGGTCTTTGTCATGGCAGATGGATGTGTACAGGGACTGGATGTCCATGGTGAAGATGAAGCATTGAGGGTTGGGGAAATTAAAGTCATGGAGGAGGTGGAGGGCATGGGTGGTATCCCAAATGTATGTGGGGAGCTTCTGGACCAAGGGGGACAGGACAGTATCAAGTGCAAAGGTAAGTTCAGTGGGGCAGGAGTAGGCTGAGACCATGGGTCCACTGGGGCAGTCAGATTTGTAAATTTGGGGAGGAGATAGAATCAGGTGGTATAGGGCTCTGGACTATGAGGTTGGAGGCTGTTGGTTTTAGATTCTTGTGGTGATGAAGTTGTCGATGATTTGGGAGTTCCCCTCTGTGCCACTCACCATCATTGAAATATATCACCGTTCCTTCACTATTGCTGGGTCAAAATCCTGGAATTCCCTACCCAAGGGCATTGTGAATCAACATACACCATGTGGACTGCAGCAGTTTAAGAAAGCAGCTCACCAACACCTTTTCAAGAGCAACTAGGGATGAGCAAACAAACACTGGGAATCCAGCAATGAAAATCTCCCACAAGTGAATAGACAGAAACATTTACCATATCTAGTAGCTTACTCTAAAGCTGGTTGGAACACATCTTGCTCCAGAAAACCATCTGAAACAGTCTGTTAACTCATCTGCCAAGTTACCTTTGCCAGTCTGATTCACCAATCTATATGGAGATTAAAATCACTTCTGATTATCAAGTCTGTTATTGGTAAAATGTTAGAGTGTTTGGCGGGTTTGAGAAGATTTATAGCTCAGGTTGAGGTTCTGGAAGTAAGTTTTCTTTTCACTGAGCTGGAAGGTTTGTTTTCAGATGTTTTGTCACCATACTAGGTAATATCAGTGAGCATCCAGTGAAGGCTTCACCAGAGGCTCACTGATGATGTTACCTAGTATGGTGATGAAATGTCTGAAAATGAACCTTCCAGCTCAGCGAGAAAACTTACCTCCATGTCCGAGACTGTTACAAATAATAGCAGAGCATTTGGAAATACTTAATATGATCAAGCTGAGTCAGCATGGAGTAAGTGTGCCTGAAAAGTTTATTAGACTTTGTTGAGGAAGTAGCAAAAAGGACAGATAAAAGGAAAGCAGCAGTTGGAATACATTAGTTTTTCAGAAGGCATTTGTTAAGGTGGGAAGTAACTCATCTCCTGGCTCCCCCACAGCCTGTCCATCATCTACTAGGCGCAAGTCAGGAATGTGATACTCCCGACTTGCCTTGATGGGTGCAGCTGCAAAACCACTCAAGAAGGTTGACACTACCAGGACAAAGCAGCCTATTTGATTGACAACTCTTCTACAAGAATCCACTTCCTCCACTTTACTGACAGGAGCAGCAGTATGCACTATCTACAAGACAACACAGGAATTCACCAAAGATCCTCAATTAGTACCTTCTAAACATGATCATTTCCATCTAGAAGGACAAGGGCAGAAGATACACCACCTGCAAGCTCCTCACCAAGTCACTGACCATCATGACTGGGAAATATATTGCTATTCCTTTGGTGTTGCTGGGTCAAAATTTTGGAATTCTCTCCCTAACAGCATTGTAAATCAACCCACACAAGTGGATGTAGAGGTTAAAGATGACAGCTCACTGCCGCCTTCTCAAGGGAACTCAAGATGGGCAATAAATGCTGGCTTGTCTGTGATGCCCACATTCCATGAATGAATGAAAACATAATACTCGTTTAAATTCTAGCCACTGACTGTTCAATTTCAGGTTTTATGAAATATATTTTGTTAATCTGTCATAGGCAATTTGCCATTCAAACTTTACTTTGTTCAACTTTAAGTCTTCAGTTTCAGAACAAACTATCTCAATTGCAAAAGAATTTAAAATGGCACCATGTTATTGTCACTATTTCCTGACACTCCATTGCAAGAATTTTAATTATTTCTTTCTTGCTACTTACTACCTTTAAAATATCACAATTTCTGGCTGATTCCTCAACATACTGTTCCAGGAATTTATGTTTCACAGTATTAGTGCTAATTAGGTTTACCCAGTCTACATGTAAATTGAATTTGCCCATTATTACTATGTTGCTAATGTTACATGCAGCCCCAATTTCCTGATTGATGCCATGCTCAACATTATCACTCCTGCTTGCTGGCCTATAAACAACTCCCCTTGCTATTTCTTCTCTCCACCAAAACTGATTCTATGTCTTGATCATTTGATTGAAGGTACTGTCTCAGTATTATATTGATTGTGCATGGGAAATCATGCCTCACAAAGTTGATTGAGTTTGAATTGAATTTAATTTATTGTCATGTGTACTGAGGCACAGTGAAAAGCTTTGTCTTGCAAGCAATACAGGCAGATCACAGAGTTAAGTAGCATAGTTAAGTAAATAATAAGTAAACAGCAGCAAAAACAAAAACACAGGTACAGGTAAATGTTAAGAGTTTGTGAGTCCATTCAGTATCTAATAACATTTGGGTAGAAATTGTTTCGAAACTGGCTGATGCATGTTCAGGCTTGTGTACCTTCTCCCAGATGGTAGAGGTTGTAGAAAAACATTGCCTGAGTGGGATGGATCTTTGAGAATGCTGGCGGCCTTTCTTTGACAGCGGGTTTGGTAGATGGATTCTACAGATGGGAGGTTGGCTTTTATGATTGTCTGGGCTGAGTACACCACTCTCCAACTTTTTTGAAGAAGTAATAAAGTGGATTGATGAGGGCAGAGTGGTAGACATGATCCATATGGACTTCAGTAAGGCATTCAACAAGGTTTCACATGGGAGACTGGTCAGCAAGGTTAGATCTCATGTAATACAGGGAGGACTAGCCATTTGGATACACAACTGGCTCAAAAGGTAGAAGACAGAGGGTGGTGATGGAGGGTTGATTTTCAGACTGGAGGCATGTGACCAGTGGAGTGCCACAAGTATTGGTGCTGGGTCCACTACTTTTTGTCATTAAATAAATGATTTGAATGTGGGCATAAGAGGTATAGTTAATAAGTTTGCAGATGACACCAAAATTGGAGGTGTAGTGGACAGCGAAGAAAGTTACTTCAGATTATGACGGGATCTTGATTAGATGGGCCAATGGGCTGAGGAGTGGCAGATGGAGTTTAATTTAGATAAGTGCGAGGTGCTGCATTTTGGGAAAGCAAATCTTAGCAGGACTTATACACTTAATGGTAAGGTCATAAGGAGTGTTGCTGAACAAAGAGACCTTGGAGTGCAGGTTCATAGCTCCTTGAAAGTGGAATTTCAGGTAGATAGGATAATGAAGAAGGCATTTGGTATGCTTTCCTTTATTGGTCAGAGTATTGAGTACAGGAGTTGAGAGGTCAAGTTGTGGCTGTACATGTCATTGGTTAGGCCACTATTCGAATATTGCATGCAGTTCTGGTCTCCTTCCAATCGGAAGGATGTTGTGAAACGTGAAAGGATTCAGCAAAGATTTACAAGGATGTTGCCAAGGTTGTAGAATGAGTTATAGGGAGAAGTTGAATACGCTCGGGCTGTTTTCCCTGGAACAGCGGAGGCTGAGGGGTGATCTTATAGAAGTTTATAAAATCATGAGGGGCATGGATATGGTAAATAGACAAAGTCTTTTCACTGGGGTAGGGCAGTCAAAATGTGAGGACATAGGTTTAGGGTGAGAAGGGAAAGACATAAAAGAGACCTAAAGGGCAGCTTTTTTTCCACATAGGGAGTGGTATGTGTATGGAATGAACTGCCAGAGGATGTGGTGGAGGCAAGTACAATTGCAACATTTAAAAGACATCTGGATGGGTATATGAATAGGAAGGGTTTAGAGGGATATGAGTCATATGCTGGCAAGTGGGTCTAGATTGGGTTGGGATAGGTGGTCGGCATGGACGAATTGGACCAAAGGGTCTGTTTCCGTGCTTTACATCTCTATGACTCTATGATTGTGTCCTTTATTAACATACCTATTCCACTTCATTTTTCCCATGACCAGTCTTTGCTTAATCACAAATAACCCTGAATATTTGGTTCCAAGCTCTGGTCACTGTAGAAGCACTTTTGTGGTTGAATCAAACAAATTTATGAAGAAGCAACAAAAGTTATTGTTCAGCTACTTGGTCCTGCTCTACCATTTCCTAAAATTATGGATGATTTCATTTTAACATCACAGTGCACTTAAATTTAGTTCCTGAAGCAATATTCTGCATTGTGATCCCCCTTGATGATTGCATTTTTTTTTCTTTATCTCCTAAGTTTGCTTGCCACAATTCTGTTTTTGTCTAGTTAGGTCTGTTTCTCATGTGCTCCTATATCAATCAAATTTGAGCCCTCCCCAGCAGTATGTAAATTTCTCTCAGGATATTCACCCTCATCCTTGAAAGATACAACACATCTATCTTGTCCAGGTCTCACCTCCCCATGTTCCTGGTGCCCAAGAGATTTGATACCCTCTCTTCTACATCAAAGCTGCAACCACATGTTGAACCACTCAGTCCAATTCTTTTGGTACTATCACGTGGCATGAGAATTATCCTTGACATTACTGCTTTTGGGGTCCTGCTTTTTAATTTCTATCCCTCTTCCTACCATGTCATTAGTGCCAATGTGGGTCACCAGTTTTGGCTGTTCACTGTCTTAGAATAATAAATCCTGCATTGACTCTTTAACATCTGTGACAATACTGTGGTTTTAAGAGGTGTATTTGTCTTGGTTTTTTTTGAAGAGATTTAAGGCAGATATACCAAGCCACGAGATTAAATGGCTTGTGAGGTATTGGGTTTTTAAAGTTGGAACAATAGAAGCAGCCTAAATAGGCACGGTCCAGCTCCCACAAAACCACGATTTTTATTTTTTGTTTTCAGCAGTTGTTGTTGGTATCTTGTAGAAATGGAAGCTTTTTTCCCCTCTCTGTTAGAGAAAAATTGGAGTTTGTCTTCCTGGTCCTGAGTTGCATGTGAGACTGTTTTCTGAATTTGCCTTTTGCTCAGGATGTGTTTATGGGATGTTACTATATTGAAACGGTTAATTAGTAATAATAACAGTATTTATCATACCGTTAAGTTTTCCAATAGAGTTATGTTATTCCGATTCTTAATTTCCTTTGTTGTATTTTAACAATAGTGGGTCAATAAAGGATGTTTTGCTTTAAATCCGGTGGTTTAACCATTGGAATTGCATCTGGAACGCAGCACCTTATATTTATCTTTAAAATAAGAAAAAGTTAGGATATAGACTATTCCTGAATATTTTGAGGGGATTGACCTTGAACAGGGAGGTAATCTTACAAATAAAGAACAGAAGTACAGTCAGTTCCACTATAATACCGAGAATGGTTCCATTCTCGTGCAATCCCATATTATAATAAGCAAATCATGTAATAGCAGCAACATTTAAACTAATGGGACCAGAATTACGTTATAACCAATACGTATTAAAAGTTTGCAGTATAGAAACTGTGTCCCCAATTCGTGAATTGTTATAGCGAATTGCAATAACAAACACGTTATAGCATAACGACCTGTAGATCATGAGATCCTTCAAGGATGTTCTGCCATTTACAAGTTAATTGCTGATCTGTGTATTTCTGATCTATGTCCAAAAAGGTAAACTATAATTTTAAAACTGTCCCCTAGTTCCAGACTCACCCACAAGTAGAAGCATCCTTTCTGTGTCCACCTTATCAAAATCATTCATTGCAACATCAAACAACAGAGCAGGAATAGGCCATCAGTCTCTTTTGAGCCTGCATGACTATTCAATATGATCAATCAACTCAGTACCCTGTTTCTGCTTTCTCCCAGTGCCTTTTTTGATCCCTTTAGCCCTAAGAACTATATCTAACTCCTTGAAAACATTCAATGTTTTGCCTTCAACCACTCAGTGCCAGAGAATTCCACGGGCTCACCACACTCTGGGTGACAACATTTCTTCTCATCTCCATACTAAATAATGTACCCTATAATTTAAACTGTGACGTCTGGCTCTGGACTTTTATTATCAGGAATACTTTCCTGTATTTATGCTGTCCAATCCTGTTAGAGATTTAAGGGTTTCTCATGCATCTAAACTCCAATTAATATAGTCTGAACCGATCTATCTTTAGGCATCAATCCTGTTATGCCAGGGATAAGACCATAAGGCCATATAAAAGAAATACGAGTGGAAGGAAGGCCATTCAGCCCATCGAGTCCAGTCTGCCATTTCATCATGGCTGATGGGCATTTCAACGCCACTTACCTGCACTCTCCCTGTATCCCTTAATTCCTTGCAAGATTAAGAATTTATCAATCTCTGCCTTGAAGACATTTAATGTCCCGGCCTCCACTGCGCACTATGGTAGTGAATTCCACAAGCCCACCACTCTCTGGCTGAAGAAATGTCTCTTCATTTCCGTTCTAAATTGACTCCCTCGAATTCTAAGGCTGTGCCCACAAGTCCCAATATCCCCCTGCCTGACAGAACCAATTTCCCAGCATCCACACTTTCTAAGCCATGCATTATCTTGTAAGTTTCTATTAGATCTCCCATCAACCTTCTGAATTCTAACAAATACAATCCCAGGATCCTCAGCCGTTCATCGTAAGATCAGTCTGATAAATGTTCCTCTGGTGCAGGAACATCTTTCCTCTGATTATGGGACCAAAACTGCACACAATATTCCATTTGTGGTCTCGCCAAGGCCCTTTACAATTGCAGCAAGACTTCCCTGCTACTTGACTCAAACAACACATCATCTGCCTCATTCACTGCCTGCCGTACCTGTATGCTTAGTTTCAATGACCGGTATACAAAGACATCCAGAATTCATTACACCATCCCTCTTTCCCAACCTGTGGCCATTCAAATAATAATCTGCCTTCCTGTTTTTGCTATCTAAGTGGATAACCTTGCATCTATCCACATTATACATCATTTACCCACTCACTCACCTTGTCCAAATCAGTGGAGCATTTCAGAACTCTTCTCATTGTTCACCCACTCATCTAGAATTGGAGATATTCCTTGAGTTTCCTCATCTAAATCATTAGTATATACTGTGAATAGTTGGGGTCCAAGTCCTGATCACTGCAATATACCACAGTCACTGCCTGCCACGTGTAAAAAGACCAGACTGTTTCCAGTCTGTTGTTCTGTTCTCAATCCATGTTGGTACGCTCCCCAATTCCATGCACTTGGATTTTACATGCTAATCTCTTATGTGGGGCCTTATCGAAAGCATTCTGAAAATCCAATAATCACATCCATTGGCTATCACTATATTATCTCTGCTAGGTATATTTTCAAAAATTTCAGTGGATTTGTCAATCATAATTTCCCTTTCATAAATCCATGCAAACTCTTTTTGATCCTGTCATTGTTTTCCAGGAGTCCTTCATAATTGACTGCAGCATTTTCCTCACTGATGTCAGGCTAAACTGTCCATAATTTCCTGTTTTCTCTATACCTCCTTTTTTAAAAATTGGTTTATGCTCGCTACACTTCAATCAATAGGAACACTTCCAGAATCTTAGAAGATGTCCTCCGATAATTCATTCACATAGCGTTATCAATCCTTGCAATACCACGCTAGTGACAGCAAGCAAACTTGAGAAAAACCCAATTATTCTTACTGTTTGTTTTCTATTGATTAATGATTATTGATTAGTTAATGCCCATGATTAGTTAATGCCCATTACATTACCTCCTATCCCATGTGCATTGTTTTTTTTACCTTCATGGTATTAAGGGATATGGGCCAAAGGTTAATAAAGGAGGAGAAAGTGAGGACTGCAGATGCTGGAGACCAGAGTTGAAAAATGTGGTGCTGGAAAACACAGCAGGCCAGGCAGCATCCGAGGAGCAGGAGAATCGATGTTTTGGGCATAAGCCCTTCTTCAAGAATGAGGCTGGTGTGCCAAGCGGGCTGAGATAAAGGGTAGGGGAGAGGGAATTTGGGGAGGGGCGCTGGGAATACGATAGGTGGAAGGAGGTGAGGGTGAAGGTGATAGGCCGGAGAGGGGGTGGGGCGGGAGAGGTCGGGAAGAAGATTGCAGGTCAAGAGGGCGGTGCTGAATCCG
>NC_057721.1:83129826-83130056 GCF_004010195.1 Chiloscyllium plagiosum
GAGGTAAATGAGGAAACTGGAGAAATCTACATTCATCCTGTGTGGTTGGAGGGTTCCTAGGCGGAAGATGAGGTGCTCTTCCTCCAGGGTCTGGCGATGGAGGAGGCCAAGGACCTGCATGTCCTTGGCGGAGTGATGGAGGAGTTTAAGTGTTCAGCCACGGGGCGGTTGGGTTGGTTGGTGCGGGTGTCCCAGAGGTGTTCCCTGAAACGTTCCGCAAGTAGGCGGCC
>NC_057721.1:83132816-83182015 GCF_004010195.1 Chiloscyllium plagiosum
CACCCTCCTCTCATTTATCTCTCCACCCTTCAGGCTCTCTGCCTTTATTCCTAATGAAGGGCTTTTGCCCGAAACGTCGATTTTACTGCTCCTCGGATGCTGCCTGATCTGCTGTGCTCTTCCAGCACCACTAATTCAGAATCTGGTTTCCAGCATCTGCAGTCATTGTTTTTACCTACTATGGGGAAAAGCTGTTGGCTATCTACACTATCTGTGCCTCTCATTATTTTATAGATTTTGATAAGGTCATCCCCCAGTCTCCCACACTCTATGAAAAAATGTCCCAGCCATTCCAACTTCTCCTTATAACTTAAACCCTCGAGTTCAGGTAGCATCCTATTAAATATTTTAAGCACTCTTTACAATTTAATAATGACTTTTCTACAGTAGGATGACCAGTACTGCACGCAGTACTCCAAATGAGGCTTTACCAGCATCTTGTACAGCTTAGCCAAGACATCTCAACTCATATACTCAGTGCCCTGACTAATAAAAGCAAGCATGCCAAAAGCCTTCTTCATCACCCTGTCTACCTGTGACTCCACTTTCAGAGCTATGAATTTGGAACCCTAGATCTCTGTTCTAAACACTTCCCAAGGCTCTTCTATTGACTGTTGTAAGTCTACCTGGTTTGACCAACCAAAATGCAACATCTTGCAATTATCGAAATTAAGCTCCATCTGCCATTTCAGTCCACTGAATGGTGGCACAGCATCGAGGACCTAAATATTCTGTTGATCAGGATTTTGCTGCATTCCCAGAAATCACCTTCATTATGCACTATACAATCTTTCTGTCATTTGCATACTTACTGTCATTTGCAGCTAATGAATTTGAAAGACCCTATATGGACAACAAGTAAAACTAATGTCATTTACAAAATACAGTGCAAGGACTGTCACAAACACTACATTGGACAAACAGGCAGAAAACTAGCCACCAGGATACATGAACACCAACTAACCACAAAAAGACATGACCCTCTCTCACTGGTATCCTTGCATACGGATGAGGAAGGACACCACTTTGACTGGGACAACACATCCATCCTAGGACAAGCCAAACAAAGACACGCACAAGAATTCCTAGAAGCATGGCATTCCAACCAGAACTCTATCAACAAACACATCGAGTTAGACCCTGTCTACCACTCCCTGAGAAAAGGAACAGGAAGTGACTTCACAGGAAATAACATCACCACAGGAAATGATATAGGCATAAAGTCATCCAGGGTTCTTTATGCCTATTGACTTTACCCTTCACTCTTAACAGGAATATACAGGCCCTGAATCCTCATTAACTCATTTTTGAAAGTCTCCTACTTACCAGATGTCCTTTTGCCTGCAAACAGCCTCCTCCAGTCAACATTTGAAAGTTCCTGTTCAAGACCATCAAAATTGTCCTTGCCCCAATTTAAAATTTTAACTTGTGGACCAGACCGATCCTTTTTCATAGCTATTTTAAGACTAATGGAATTATGGTCACTGGTACCAAAGTGCTTCCCCAGTAATACCTCCATCACTTGCCCTGCCTTAATACCCAGGAGAAGATCAAGTTTTGCCTCTTCTCTATTAGAGCCATCTACACACTGCGTGAGAAACACATCCTGAACACACAACAAAGTTCTCTCCATCCAAACGCTTAGCACTATGGCAGTCCCAGCTGATGTTAGGAAAGTTAAAATCCCTTACTATTACAAACCTATTATTTTTGCAGCTATCTGTGATCTCCTTAAGTATTTACTCCTTAATCTCCTGCTGACTATTGTGGGGGTCAATAGTATAATGTGACCAAAGTAATCTCCCTCTTTTTGTTTCCCAGTTCTACCCATATAGACTCAGTGGACAAACCCTCAAAAATGTGTTCTCAGTATTGCTGTGATGTTCTCCCTAATTAAAAATGCAACTCCCTCTCCTTCTATCCTTCCTGTAATAGCTGTACCCTGTAACATTGAGCTGCCAGTCCTGTCCCTCCCTCAGCTACATTTCTGTAATAGCTATAATAGATTAGTAAGTTTGCGAATGACACTAAGACTGGTGGAGTAGCAGATAGTGAAGGGGACTGTCAGAGAATGCACCAGAATATAGATAGATTGGAGAGTTGGACAAAGAAATGGCAGATGGAGTTCAATCCGGACGAATTCAAGGTGATGTATTTTGTAAGAGTGAACTATATGATAAATGGGAAAGCTCCTGGGAAAATTGATGTACAGAGAGATCTGGGTGTGCAGGTCCATTGTACTCTGACGGTGGCAACACAGGTCAATAGAGTGGTCAAGGCAGTATATGGCATGCTTTCCTTCATCAGACGGGGTATTGAGTGCAAAAGTTGGCAGGTCATGTTACAGTTGTAACAGACTTTGGTTCAGCCACATTTGGACTACTGCATACAGTTCTGGTCGCCACATTACCAAAAGGATGTGGATGCAGCTCTGGTCACCACATTACCAAAAGGATGTGGATGCTTTGGAGAGGGTGCAGAGGAGGTTCACCAGGATGTTGCCTGGTATGGAGGGTATGAAGAGAGGTTAAGTAGATGAGGATTATTTTCATTACAAAGACAGAGGTTGAGGGGGGGACCTGACTGAGGTCTACAAAATATGAGTTATAAACAGGGTGGATAGCAAGCTTTTTCCTAGAGTGGGGACTCGCTTACTAGGGGTCATGAGTTCAAGGTAAGAGGGGAAACGTTTAAGGGAGATAGGCATGGAACGTTCTTTATGCAGAGGATGGTGAGTGCTGGAATGTGTTGCCAGTGGAGGTAGTAAAGGTGGGCACGATAGCATCATTTAAGATGTATTTCGACAATTACATGAATGGGTAGGGAGCAGAGGGATACAGATCCTTAGAAAATAGGCAATAATAGATTTAGATAGAGGATTTGGATTGGGGCAGGCTTGGAGAACCAAAAGCCCTGTTCCTGTTTTGTAATTTTCTTTTATTTTGTTCATTACCTAGGTGACCTACACCTGCTCCTATTTCTTATGTTCAAAGTTTATTGAGAGGGAAGAAAGCCATGTGGAATTTGAAACACAGACTGATCAGTTATGATCTTACTAAATTGAAGAACAGGCCTGAAGGGCAAAACGATGTATTTCTGTTCTGAATTAATGTGTTCATAAGTCTATTGATTCAATAATGGCTTTTTTTTTTAAAAGAGCACAGCTTGCCAAAATTTTCAGGGTTGCCAGCTTTGAGACAGCAATAGATCAGAGTTGTCATTGAGTGTGAAATCTTGGATTCCTATGTTATGACATGGCAATGAACCTTTCTGCTAATTAAACCAAACATTCAAAAGCTCACCTCGCCCCATAATCTGTTAAAATATGGGTTACAACTTCCACTAGTTAAAATTGGAAAAGCATAGCGTGATTAAAGGCAGTCGGCATGGCTTTGTGAGGGGCAGGTCATGCCTCACTAATCTTTGAGTTCTTTGAGATGGTGACGAGACAGTTCGACGAAGGTCGAGCAGTGGATGTGATGTATGTGGACTTCAGCAAGGCATTTGATAAGGTTCCCCATGATACCTCCTCACTTTGTGAATGAGCCTATGGGATACAGGGAGATTTGGCTGTCTGGATTCAGAATTGATTGGCTGACAGAAGGCAGAGAGTGGTTGTAGATGGGAAGTATTCTGCCTGGAGGTCAGTGTTGAGTGGTGTCCCACAGGATGCTGCCTGGACTTGAGGGCTTGCCTAATGAAGAGAGGTTGACTAAACTCTGACTTTTCTGTCTGGAGAGGAGGAAGAGAGGTAACCTGATCGAGGTATACAAGGTAATGATAGGCATGGATAGAGTCAATAGCAAGAGACTTTTCCCCAAGGCAGGATTGACCGCCACGAGGGGTCATAGTTCTAAGATATTAGGAGGAAGATATAGAGGAGACGTCAGAGGTAGGTTCATTACGCAGAGAGTTGTGAATGTATGGAATGCGTTGCCAGCGGTGATGGAGGAAGCAGAGTCATTAGGGACAAGTAAGCGACTGCTGGACATGGACATGCTCAGCAGTGAATTGAGGGGTGCTTAGGTTAGGTTAGGTTATTTTATTTTAGATTAGGAATAAGTCTTGGCACAACATCATGGGCCAAAGGGCCTGTTCTGTGCTGTACTTTTCTATGTTCTATTAGAGAAAACAGATTTATTCTTTAGCTCTAAAAATGAACATTAAACAACAACTATTTACAACTCTAAGCCTTCTTTCTCTTAAATGTTAGGTATCTGCCTCCAACTCTACAATAATATACTATCCAATAAAAGCCTGTATTAAAATTACATTAACTTAATTTCAAAACCACACAGCAGCTATTATCGGTGTCTATCTCCCTCTGATTAAAGATTTCCCTGGGCCGTCTTCAGTCTTTTGCTGCAAAGTTGTGTCATATGAAAAAGGGTACCTTTGGTAGAGAGTGTTTTGCTGGCAGTTATTCTGCTGATGGCAGTTGGTCTCACTTCTAACTTTCAAAATGTCTGCTCCTTTATACCCCTAATATCGGATCATCGCATTGGTTCAAGGATACATTATATTTGAAGAATTGAGAAGATTTGTACTCAAGCTGATAGTCAAGTTAGAAGATTAAAAACCTACTCTATTTCCTGGGTAATTATTATTAAGCTGATCCCTGATTCATTGATACTCTAAACTTTGCCACCTGGCTCTTTAAACCCTGATATCAGGTGCAATCTGATTCCACCCTCCCAACCCAATCCTGACATATTAGGTGAATAAAAACTGAGCAATCAGAAACAAAACCAGAAGTTGCTGGAAATGCTCCGCAGGTCTGGCAGCATCTGTGAAGAGAAATTAGAGTTAACGTTTCGGGTCCAGTGACCCTTCCAAGACAGTGATACTGCCAGACCTGTTGAGCTTTACCAGCAACTTCTGGTTTTGTTTCTGACATTATCAACTTGGTACCCTTTATCTAGTATATTTATTCTTTCACAGCACCAGTCAAAATAATTGCTGTGCTCCTGTATATTTCAATCACAACATGGCACTTTGCTGCATGAGAGGCTGTGGTTTCTAGATGACCTTTTTGCTGTTGAATTTTTGATCTCCTGTAGAGGTTCATAACAGATGTCCAAGAATCTGCAGTGCAAAATACATCTAAAAGGTAAATGGGTAAGATTTTTAAAATTCTGACTGGGGACACATTACTCTGATGTACATATATAAGGTATGATTTGTCTGTAGCATGCATACAATACTTTTCACTGTATCTTGACACATGATAATAATAAATCAAAACAAACCAAGTGGAATTTTCAATTTCATTTGGAAAATCTGTGCCACAGTGTAAATACTGCCAATTATTTTTGGACAGTGGACTAAAAAATGGATAAATATTCAAGCAATGGGGAAGGATACCAGACACCTCAGCCCTATGAATGTGTGTTCAGAACAGTTTTGCCCAGTGACAGATGTTGATTGGTTTTTCAACCAGGACCGGTTGTGTTCAAGATTCCTTCACATAGTGACACCTCTTTAGTTGGTTCCTGTGCAAGTGGCGACACCATTGTGTTTGGATAATACAGCAGAAGCATCCAGCTTTGAGGAGAAAGCACTTAAATTCCTTCTTAACTCTTTTCCTTCTGAGTGGAAATGTACGTGAAAATTCCCTTCTTGAAGGGAAAAAGTGAAAGCTGCTTTCAGAGACACTAAAAGGGCAAATCATTTATCACTTCATGAAACATTGAAAACTGTTCAAAAACTTGTGTTCTGATCAAAAAGTCAAAAGGGACCAAAAGGTAAATTAAGGGAAGCAAATTGCTTGACATCTTTGATATGGACTTGTCAGATCTGTGTCTACTAACCTTTTTGTGCCTAACCCATCTGTAACACTTGTCTTGACTTATCTGTGTGTCTATTTGTCTGTATATGCAATTTTTTAAAAAAAAGGACAAAGTTTTAAGTTATAGAGTTAGTTTCTAGCAATTCATGTTTCCTTCTTGCCATTAGTTAAAACTGTTAGATTATAATAAATCATGATTTTCTCGTAAATGATAAAAGGTTGGTATGCATACTCATGCAGCCTGAATTAGACAGTGAAGTAAAATTGGGGCCATTTGATTGTTTCCCCAAGTTTTAACACTTGTGATGACTTCAGGAATAATAGGGTTTGATTTCTAGCACACTATCCAAGGGAGTCATGACAACATAGATAGAAGTATTCTCAGCAATATAAATAATCTCCTGTTAACTCTAGAGTAATGTCGCAGGAGAAATACCAGTGGTGTAATGGCTTTAGAATGTCATATTCAAATATCACTTCAAGTGTCAAAAGTAACAGATGCAGTCAGTTCTTGCTTGTTTTATCTGATGTGTAACTGGAAATTTTAAAGTACCTGCTAATATATAAACTTGCCTCACTAATTACAGTTCATCTATAATTGACCTTGTACAATTAAACCTGTCAAGGGACAGGCCAGAGTCAACATCCTTTTTAAAATAATTGATTCCTAGTTGATCTTCTGTCGAATTGTATTTACTTATAACTGAAACAGAATTCTCTCAATTTTCAACCAGGGTGTATCACAATGTGTTTATACGACTCTAGACAGACAAAGTGGTTTGAATTAAAAGTTGTATTTAGTTTATAGCGAAGAAGTCTAGCATTATACTTGAAAGTATAGCTGTTAATTTGTTAACCAGGATTTGAAACAAGCCTTAGTGTACAACTGATCTCTGTGAATTTCCTGGGGTCAACCTAATGTGATCCCTTCTAGCAGGATTTCTGTCTGCATGAGAAGATTGCAGCCTGTACAAAATCTTTTCATCTGTAGCAATTTAAAGTGCCAGTATGCCCTTTCGATAGAAGATACTTCTGAAAATTTCTGACCAAATTGCTAATAAATTGATTTCTTGTGATCAATTGCAGTTGATTTTTAAATAGACTCTGACCTTTTTGTAAGAAATGCTGGGCACCTATCTTTACAGGTGTTGGGTGATTAATATTGTTTCAATCTGAATATGTTGTGTGACCTTCTGAGGCAGTTGTTTACCTATTGCGAAAATGAGTACATAAAAATAAAGAAGGACTGGTCGCATAGCATTTCCTTGCAAGTGCCTCATTTGCCCCATTCTTAGATCTAAAATAACAGTGAAGATGAGGGAATCCTGCTTTGACTTTATGTAAATGTGTGTATTTGAATAGACAAAACAGTTCAATAAATATTCACTCGTGTTATAATTGGTTCACTAACATTTAATTGTGGTGTGAGAAACAATTGATTGGTTGATATCAAGCTTACTTCGTAGCTGTAGCAATTAACAATTTTTTAAAATGAAAATCTATGGATAGCGACGAAAGTTATCTAAGATTACAAAGGGATCTTGATCTATTGGTGCAATAGACTGAGGAGTGGCAGATGGATTTTAATTCAGCTAAATGTGAGGTATTGCATTTTGGTAAGAAGAACAAGGGAAGGCTTATACAATTAATGATAGGGCCATAGGTAGTGTTAACTTCCCTACCCCTAGTGAAAAACTTTGCTATTCATCTTGTCTATGTCCCCTTGTGATTTTATAAACCTCGATAAGGTCACCCTTCAACCTCTTGTGCTCCAGTGAAAAAAGTGCCAACCTATCCAGCCTCATCTTTTCACTCAAACCCTGCAGTCCCAGCGACCTCCTTGTAAATCTCTTTTGAACCCTCACCAATTTAATATCCTTCCTTTAGCAGGACTATACTCCAAAAGTTGCCTCATCAACATCATTTATAACCTCAACATGATATCCCAACTCCTTTGCTCACTGGTCTGAGCAATGGAGGTAAGAATGCTAAACACCTTCTTAACTATCCTGTCTACCTGTGACAACTTTCATAGAGCTATGTACTTGAAACTCTAGGTGTCTCTGTTTGATAACACTACCTAGGAGTTGAAAAATGTGGTGCTGGAAAAACACAGCAGGCCAGGCAGCATCCGAGGAGCAGGAGAATCGACGTTTCAGGCATAAGCCCTTCTTCAGGAATTAAAACTAGTGGATGTATTTTTAAGGTGAGAGGATAAAGATTTAAAAGGACTTGAGGGACAGTGTTTTTCACATAGAGGGTGGTTAGTTATGTGGAACAAACTGCCAGAGGAAATGATAGTTGTTTCAACATTTAGAAGACAGTTGGACATGTACATAAATGCTGTTGAGTCAGACAGCACAGAAACAGACCATTCGGTCAACTCGTCCATGCCAACCAGATGTCCTAAATTAATCTCGACCTGTTTGCGAGAATTGGTCCATATCCCACTGAACCCTTCCTATTCACATGTCTATCCAGATGCCTTTTAAAATGCTGTAAATGTACCAGCCTCCACCACTTCCTCTGGCAGCTCATTCCATACACACACTACTCTTTTCATGAAAAGATTGCCCCATAGGTACCTCTTAAATCTTTTCCCCTTTCACCTTAAACCAATGCTTTCTTGTTTGGACTCCCCTACCCCGAGGGGAGAAAAAATACCTTGGCTATTCAAGCCCCTCATGATTTTATAAACCTCTATAAGGCCACTCCTCAGCCTCCGTGCTCCAAAGATTTAGCCTCTCCGTATAGCTCAAATTCTCATTCTCCAACGCCATCTTTTCTGAACCCTTTCAAGTGGGCGGCATGGTGGCACAGTGGTTAGCACTGCTGCCTCACAGTGCCGGAGACCTGGGTTCATTTCCCGCCTCAGGCGACTGACTGTGTGGAGTTTGCACGTTCTCCCCGTGTCTGCGTGGGTTTCCTCCGGGTGCTCCGGTTTCCTCCCACAGTCCAAAGATGTGCAGGTCAGGTGAATTGGCCATGCTCAATTGCCCGTAGTGTTAGGTAAGGGGTAAATGTATGTAGGGGTATGGGTGGATTACGCTTCGGCGGGGTGGTGTGGACTTGTTGGGCCGAAGGGCCTGTTTCCACACTGTAAGTAATCTAATTTAGCACCATCTCACCTATAGCACGTAGACCAAAATTGAATACAGTATTCCAAAAGTGGCCTCACCAATATCCTTTACAGCTACAACAAGACATCCCAACCCCTACATTCAATGCACTGACAAAGACAAGTGGACCAAATGCCTTCTCCACTATCCTGTCCACCTCTGACTCCATTTTCAAGGAACTATGAACCTCTCATCCAAGGCCTCTTTGTTTGGCAACCCTTCCCGGGACCCGACTATTACGTGTGTAAGTCCTGCTCTAATTTGTCTTACCAAAATACACCACCTTACATTTATCTCAATTAAGTTCCATCTGCCACTCCTCAGCCCATCTGATCAAGGTCTCATTGCACTGAGATAACCTTCTCCACTGTCCATCATAGCACCAATTTTGGTGTCATCTGCAAACTTACTAACCATACCTCATAAATGATTTGGATATGAATATAGAAGTGTCACAAAGCAGTGGACCCAGCACCAATCCTTGCAGTCACTAAGCCTCCAGTTCAAAAATCAACCTTCTACTACCACTCTCTGTCTCCTACCTTCAAGCCAATTTTGTATCCAAATGGCTCGCTTTCCCTAATTCCGTGTGATCTCACCTTGCCAACCAGTCTACCATGCTGAACCTCATCTAACGGCTTGCTGAATTCCATATAAACAATGTCCTCACTCTGCCTTCATGAATCTTCTTTGTCACTTTTCAAAACACTCAAACCAAGTTAGTGTGACATGATTTATGTCAAAAAGCCATGTTGACTACAGTCACACTGTATGATTCTATAATTTATTGCAATTCCGACCAATCATGGCACTTTTTAAAGGGATACTTGTCACATCATGTGAAAATTAGTTCCTAGTGAACTGAAACTTGACCTTGCGTTCAAATGAATGAGGTTGTGGGAGCAAGGTGAGCAGTTAAACCTTTGATCATTACGATGTCTGAATTAAACTCCGGATTTCCCCCTTATTGTCTCCTGTTTTCTGAATTCCAAATGAAATGGAAGAAATGTACTGTTATTTTCTAATCCTACTATTAGATAGCCATAATGTAAATTTAATTATTTTATCTGTTTTCCATTATAACCAGTCATATGCTTTTAAAAAAAAATCAATTAGATATGAGAATTGCTGACTTGGCCAGCATTTAATGCCCAACTCTCCTTGCCTTCAAGGTGGTGGTGAGCTGTTTTCTTGAACTGTTGATGACCATGTGATGTAGGTAGAACAGTGGTGCCTTTTGGAGGGAATGCCAGGATTTCGACCCAGTGACAGTGAAGGAATGACAATATATTTCCAAGTCAGGATGGTGAGAGGCTTGGAGGCAACTTGCAAGTGTTGGTGTTCCCATGTATCTACTGCCCTTGTCCTTTTAGGTGAAAGTGGTGATGAGTTTGAAGGGTGCTGTTTAAGGAGCCTTGGTGAATTTCTACATTGTATCTCATGGATGGGAGGCACTGTTGTTCCTGAATATTGGTGGTTGAGTGAGTGGATTTTTGTGGATGTGTTGCCAGTCAAGTGAGCTGCCTTTGTCCTGGATAGTGTAAAACAACTTGCGTGTTGTCAGAGCTGCACTCATCCAGGCAAGCGAGGAATATTCCATCACACTCCTGACTTGTCCTTTGTAGATGGTGGACAGAGTTTGGAGAGTTAGGAGGTGAGTTACTCTCTGCAGAATTCCTGGCCTCTGATCTGCTCTTGCAGCCATAGTATTTATGTAGGTGGTCCTGCTCAGCTTCCAGTCAATGTTAATCTCCCAGGATGTTGATAATGGAGGATTCAGTGATGGTAATGCCATTGAATGTCAAGGGATGATGGTTAGCTTCTCTCATTGGAGATGATTATTGCCTGACATTAATAAGGTGCAAAGTTTATTTGTCACTTTTCAGCCTAAGCCTGGATATTGTCCAGGTTTTGCTGCATTTGGACATGGATTACTTCATTATTTGATGATATGTTTTGAGCATTGTGCAAATATCAGTAAACATCCTGACTTCTGATCTTATGGGGGTGGGGTGAAGGTCATTAATGAAGCAGCTGAAGATGATTGGGCCTAGGACACTACTGAAGAATTCAGATGTTCCAGAGCTGAGATGGCCATGAGTCCATAAGATGTAGGAGCAGAAGTCAGCCATTCAGCCCATCATGTGCTCTGCTGTTCAATAAGACCATGTTGATGTAATGAACCTCAACTCCACTTTTCTGTATTTTCTTCCATACCCTTTGATTCCCTTACTGATTAAAAATTCTGTCTTAACCTTGAATGTACTTAATGACGCAGCCTCAACAGTCGTTTGGGATGGTAAATATTTCCACAGATTCATTACCTTTGAAAGAGGTTCCTCCTTATCTCTATTTTACATTTGAGACCAGTTATTCTGAGATGATGCAGAGGGGAAAACAATCTGCATTTACCCTGTAAAGTCCCCTAAGAATCTTTTATATTTCAATAGGGTTTCCTCCCATTCTTCTAAATTCCAAACTACAGACCCAACCTATTCAACCTGTCTTCATAAGATTGTCTCTCGATACCTGGTAGCAGCCTGAGACCCTTATGTGTACTACTTCCAAAGCCAGTCTATCTTTCCTTGGATAAAGGAGCCCAAAGCTGTTAACAGCACCACAACAATCTTCCTTTGTGCCAGGTAAGACTCCAATCTGGAACTTGAGTCAAAATATCAACGAGACTTGTTTAATAAACACAAAATGATTTGCTTATTAAATAACATAGCTCATTTAATGATCATGCAAAACTGGTTAACATGCATAGGGTAATATGAAATATTAGTATTTACCCCTGACACATACATATCAGGTAATAGGGGAAACAGAAAATAGATTTTCATCTCTTCCTCTCTGCAGGATTAACTTTGAGGCAGGATGAGCGACCCCTTATCATAGAATCATATTGAACATAAGTCCATTGAGTTTCTACTGCCAAAAACACACTAAATCTTTAGTAGTCCCTCTTCATGGCCTTAAATGTTATGACAATTCAAGTGCTAATGTTCAACAGTCTTTGTTTGACATCTTTTAGAGGAAAGTCTAGGTATCCACATCACTTCAAGCTCAAGTCCAGTAAAATTATGAAGCTTACAAAGCAATTGTCTTCGTTCTACCTAGGTATGTGTCTGAATCTTGCTACTTTGCCGGGTCTTTTAAGTGTCCATTGTGTACTTATTTTTGCTGTCACTTAAGATCCTAATCCAATAGTTCATTTTCATTGCATTCTTACATCTGTATTATACTTTTCTGTCCCATTCCTCTATCACCTTATCCTGAGTATTTTAGTAAAAATTGACAATTTTTACTATTTTACTATCCATTTTATCAATTTTACTAGCCATCCAAATACTATATCAATTTTTTTACTGTCATATTTTTACTACTGTCCTCCCTCAGCCACTGCACGGAGCTACTTCTCAGCCTTCGTGATCTGAAACTGCATTTTAACTCAACATTTCCGGCCTCCTGTAGTTTCAGTTAGTGCATGTTCCTTTCAGGAGGAGCCAGCAGCAGCCAGAGGTAAGAGCCGAAACAAGGGAAAATGTAATATCGAGTCCGGGGTTTCTTGGTATAGGCACATTCCTTTCAGAAGGAGCCAGCAGCCACCGATTCTGGGGAAACTTCCTACTCTGTCACGGGAGAAAAGGGAGCAGAGTTTCTGATTGGTTGCTGTTAGTTTGTACTAAACTGTTCATTCCCTTAGTGTTACAGGTGAAGGAATCTCTTGCAGTACAGGGTAAGTGTGTGTCAGTCTTTTAATGGGTTAATACAGTTTGTTCATCTTCTGGTTAATACAGGGAGTTGGGAGTGTACTATTTCTTAGATAATAACTGCAATTTTTAAGTAGCTAATTAAAACTTTACTTATAATCGAACAGGCAATAGAGGATTAGTCTTGTCAGTTGCGGGGGGGTGTTATGTTTCCACCTGAGAGGTTTGGTTAATGACAGAAGCAAAGAACATCCTTGATATTTACATCTGCAGAAAGTGTACCCACTTTCAGCTGCTCACTGAATGAATGGGTAGGCACACAAATGGCAGAGAGGGTCATAGAAGCTATAAAAACGTGATCACGCCCAAGGTACAGGAAGCTAGATGGGTGATTGCTAGACAAAGCAGGCAGTCAGTGCAGGTGCCCCCTGCTGCTCTTCCCTTGTCAAACAGGTATTCAGTTTTGGGTACTGATGAGGGAATGGCCCATTTTGTGAGCCAGCAGCAGCAGCCAGAGTGGTGGCACCACAGTTGACCCTGCTGTACAGAGGGAAGGGACAAAGCAAAGTAGATCAACAGTAATTGGAGATTCAATAGCTAGAGGCACTGATGGGTGCTTGTGTGTGCGTGAGATACTCCAAATGGTATGTTGCCTTCCTGGTGCCAGTGTCATGGATGTCTGTGTGGGTACAAGGCATCCTGAAATGGGAGGGTAAACAGACGAAGACATTGTCCACATGGGCACAAATGACATAGATAGGAAAAGTGACAAGGTGCTGCAGCAACAATTCAGGGGGTTAGGCAATAAACTAAAAAGCAGGACCTCTCTCATGACCAAAAACTGGTGTATGGGGTGGGCATCATAAATGTGAATCATTGAATGTAAGATTACCTGCAAAGATTGGTTATTCAGCCTGTTGATACGCTACTCATACTATTTGTATTTAACTGTTACCTGGAATTACCTTGCTGTTATTTCTCCACCTATAAGTTATGTGCCTGCATGTTTCTCTCTACTTCATCTGATGAAGGAGCAACGCTCCAAAAGCTTATGATTTTAAATAAACTTGAAGCATAACCTGGTGTTGTGTAACTTTTGAATACAAAAAAGGAAACATATCTCAGGTCTAAGGTCTAGGTAATTAAAAACAGAGGATGTCCTTGAAGAATATAGAGCAAGTGGGAAGGAACTCATATGGGGAGTTAGAAGGACTAAAAAGGGCCATGTAATGGTTATGGAGAATCCCAAGACATTTTGTACATATATTAGGATCAAGAGGGTAGGCCCACACTAGAATAAATGAGAGAGATTATGTGTGGAGCCAGGGGAAATGGTTGAGATCCTTAATGAGTATTTTACATCGGTATTCTTTACATAGATGATGCACTTTGGGAAGAATAACAGGAAGGCAGAGCAATGGGTCAATGGAAAGCTTCTTGGTAGTATGGATGTGCAGAGGGATCTTGGAGTCCATGTACATAGATCCCTGAAAGTTGCCACCCAGGTGATAGTGCTGTTAAGAAGGCATATGGTGTGTTAGGTTTCATTCGTAGAGGGATTGAGTTCCGGAACCGGAATATCATGCTGCAACTATACAAAACACTGGTGCAGCCACACTTGGAATATTGTGTACAGTTCTGGTCTCCATATTTCAGGAAAGATGTGGAAACATTGGAAAAGGTGCAGACGAGATTTACCAGGATGTTGCCTGGTCTGGAGGGAAGGTCTTATGAGGAAAGGCTGAGAGACTTGGGTCTGTTCTCATTGGAAAGAAGAAAGAAGAAGAGGGGATTTGATAGAGACATACAGGATGATTAGAGGATTAGATAGGGTAGACAGTGAAAGTCTTTTTCCTAGGATGATGACGTCAGCTTGTATGAGAGGGCATAACTATAAATTGAAGAGTGATAGATTTAAGACAGATGTCAGAGGCAGGTTCTTTACGCAGGGCGTGGAATGTCCTGCCTGCTAATGTAAGTCAACTCAGCCACATTAGGGAGATTTAAACAATCCTTAGATAAGCACATGAATGATTTTGGGATAGTGTAGGGGGACGAGCTGAGAATCGTTCACAGGTCAGTGCAACATCGAGGGTCGAAGGGCCTGTTCTGCACTGTATTGTTCTCTGTTCTATGTTGTATTGACCAAAGAGAGGAACACGAGGAATGTTGAGGTTAGGCAAAAGTATGTGAATACTCTTGGGCAGGTCAACATAATGAAGGAAGAAATGCATTAAGGTAGACAAGTCCAGAGGCAGTTAGGATCTATTCCAGGATGCTCTGGAAGCAAGGGAGGAAATATTTAGGGCCTAAACAGATATCTTTGCATCCTATTTGGCCTCAGGTGTGGTTCAAGAGGACTGGAGAATGGCCAATGTTGTTCCTTTGTTTAAGGGAAACGGAGATAATCTAGATAATTACAACTGGGGAGCCTGACGTCAGTAATAGAGAAGCTGTTAGAGAAGATACTGAGAGATGGGATTTATTCACATTTGGAAGTGAATGGACTTATTAGTGATAGGCAGCATGGGTTGTGTGGGGAATGTCATGCAGCTTGATTACGTTTTTGAGGAGGTGACAAGAATGATTGAGGGAAGGGGAGTGGTTGTTGTCTCCTGGGACTTTAGGAAGGCATTTGACAAAGTACTTTATGACAGGCTGATACAGAAGGTAGAGTCTCATGGGTTCCGAGGTGCGCTGGCTGGATGGATACAGAACTAGTTTGCTCATAGAAGACAGAATAGAGGGAAAGGGTGCTTTTTGGAATGGAGATCAGTAACTAGTGGTGTTCTGCAGATAATCAGTGCTGGGACCTTTAATGTTTGTAATACACAAATGATCTGGAGGATAATGTAGGTGGTCTGATTAGTAAGTTTGCAAATAAATTGGCAAAGTTGCAGATAATGAGGGGGATTGTCAAATGATCCAACAGGATATAGATTGCAGAGAGATAGTAGATGGACTTGAAGCTAGACAAATGCGAAATGATGCATTTTGGAAGATCAATTTCAGATGTGAATTCAACAATAAATGACAGAATCCTTGGGAGCATTGGCATACAGAGGGATAATGGCATCTCAGTCCATAGACCCCTGCAAGTGGCAACACAGATGGGCAAGGTAGTCAAGATGACATGCAGTATGCTTGCCTTCTTTGGCTAGGGCATTGAGTATAAAAGTTGGCAAGTTATATTACAGCTGTATAAAACTTTTGTTAGGCCACATTTGGAACATTGCTTGCAGTTCTGACTGCCATACTACCAGAAGGAATGAATTTTGACAATCTTTTCATTTTTCTTCTCTCTCTCCTCATTCTTATTTGTCCATGAGACCCATCTCCTGATGCTTTGGTTGTGTTCCCCTAAAATGCTAACTACGTGATTTACTTTTATGTTACCGGATATTGTTAATAGTATCTGAGTCATAGTTAATAGAATCACCTTTTTCTTCAAATCTAACATCATCATTCCTATCTTAAAAAAAAGCATCAATCCATCTGTCATTGCAATCTATATTGCTCTATATTCAAACTCTTTCATCTCTAAAGTTCTTATATGTGCAGTCATCTCTCAAACCCATGACCATATTTTCTGGTACGCCAATGCAAATTCATCCAAATATGTTTCTGCCCCTGGCATAGTATGAAAATTGCATTTGCCAAAGTCACAAATGACATCCAAAGTGACTGCAACTGTAGTAGCTCTCCCACCTGTTTCTTTGTGGCCTTGGCCTAGAATAGCACAGCAGATCAGGCAGCATCTGAGGAACAGGAGAATAGACGTTTTGGGCATGGGCCCATCTTCAGGAATGAGGCTTTTGTGCCAGGTGGCTGAGAGATAAATGGGAGGGAGGGTAGGGTTTTGGAAGAGGGAGGTAGCTGAAAAAGCGATAGATAGATGAAGGTGAGGGAGAACTTGATCGGTTTGGGGGTGGGGGGATAGAGTGGATAGATGGGAAAGGTGATGGACAGGTCAGGAGAGCAGTGCTGAGTTGGAGGCTTGGGACTGGGATAATGTGGGGAGAGGGGAAATAAGGAAACTGTTGAATTCTACATTCATCCCGTGTGGTTGCAGAGTCCCAAGGCAGAATATGAGATGTTCTTCCTCCAGGTGTTGGGTGGTAACGGTGGAGGAGGCCCAGGATCTGCATGTCCTTGACTGAATGTGAGGGGGGAGTTGAAATGTTCAGCCACGGGGCGGTTGGGTTGGTGGGTGCAGGTGTCCTAGAGATGTTCTCTGAAATGATCCGCAAGGAGGCACCCTGTCCCCCATGTAGAGGAGACCACATTGGTAGAGGTACAGGTAAACATCTGTCGAATGTGGAAGGATTCTTTGGAGCCTTGGACGGAGGTGAGGGGAGTAGTGTGGACATAAGGTTTGCAATTCCTGCAGTGGCAGGGGAAGGTGCCTGGAGTGGAGTGTGGGCTGGTCGGAGGCATGGACCTGATGGAATCACAGAGGGAATACTCTCTCTGGAATGCTGATAGGGGTGGGGAGAGAAATAGATCTCTGGTGATGGATTCCATTTAGAGGTGGTGGAAGTGGCAGAGGATGATGCGATGTATGCGGAGGTTGGTGGGGTGGAAGGTGAGGACTAGGGGGGTTCTGTCCTTGTTGCATTGGGAGAGGTGGGGTTCAAGTGTGGTATTGTGGAAAATGGAGGAGATGCGTTGTCTTTGGTTGATCACACCATCCTTCTTCAGTGACTTGTCTCTGTCATCCAGCTAAATAGATCTGCTTCCGATCCTCTTTGACACCTCATCAGAAGAGAATTAGTGCAATGTCTTCACTTCCTCCTGGTGTGTTCTCTTGTGTTCTCTTATTTTTTATTTTCTGGTGACATCTGAAACTAACGTATATCAATGGTGTCTAGTTCTATGTCACCACAACTTCCTCTGATCTTTCATTGCAAAGCTGCAAATACATGAGAGCATTACTTGCCCCCAAACTCCCAAAAATGCTTGGGAACATTTGATCACTTGAACAGCTGGTCAGAGAAAAACTATTCGCTCTTGGACATGAGAGAAAAAGAATCTGAGGCCTTGCTGTTCTATCTTTTCCAATCACAGGCTGTTTATCATCTGCAATTGCTTCTGATGGGCTCACTACTAAGCATTCTGAAAAAGTACTCATATTGTACTCAAACTATTAACTGTTTCTGCAGGTGCTGTCAGACAAGTTAAATTTCTCTAGCATTTTGTGATTTTTTTTCAGATTTCCAATATTTACAGTATTTCGCTTTATATCTAAAGCTATTTCATGCCCACTTGGGTCTGGATTCCTTTTGAATGGGGACAGGAGAAATGATTCATTCACATTGTCCGAGGTAAATGAATTAGAATCATACAGATCTACAACATGAAAATAGGCCCTTCCGTCTAACTTGCCCATGTTGCCCAGTTTTCACAATTTGAACTAGTTCCATTTTCTTGCATTTGATCCATATCCTTCCATACCTATCCCAACCATTTATATGTCTAATTTTTTCTTAAAAATGATGAAATTGTACTTGCTTCCATTGCTACCACTGGCAGCCTGTTCTAGAAACCTGCCACCCTCTGTTTGAAAAAGTTGCCCCCAGGACCCTTTTATCTCTCTCCCCTCTCACCTTAAATCTATACCCTCTAGTTTTAGACTCCCCTACCTGTCCTTATCTATGTATCTCATGAGGTCACCCCAAAGTCTCCTAAAGTCCAGGGAAAGAAGTTCCAGCCTATCCAACCTCTCCTTATATAGTTGGCTCTGCTGTAATGCAGTAGGTCTGTTCTCTTGCAATCCCTTATCAGAAAAATTGCATAATAGCAGCACCATTTAAACAAATTGGGCCAGAATTGCGTTATAACCAATACATGCCTTTAAAGTTCGCGCTTTAGAAACAGTGTCGCCAGTTCGTCAATCGTGTTATAGCGAATTCACATTAATGAAGCGTGCATTATAGCAGAATGACTTATAACTCAAAATTAGATGGGTTGTTGGAGACAAAATCAGTTTTACTTAATGGCTTTGGAATTTTTCAGGTACAATTATTCAAATAGTCATATGCCTTTAAAAGTTGCTATTTATAGCCACTTGAATTCAGTCCTCTGAAAATTCAAACAACAGTTTTGAATAAAACATCAGTTTGTAACAGGGGATTTTGTGTACAACCTATTGTTCTGTGAAGTGTAACTAGAAGTGTTCAACTTTTCTGAAGTCTTGCTTTTTGCTCTTTTCCATGAAATTATGATTCAAATTTTAAGTGTTGTGCTGTGACGGAAGGATGTGTGGGGAAAAAAAACTTGATTAAGCATGGGGAATCAAAGCTAGCCTTTCCAGCAATGCCCATACTTATGGGAAAAAAACAAAACTCCATGGCAATGGGATACCTCTTCTTGGTGATACTGTCAGCTGACAGTGGTGAACTATAATAGAATCTCATGAGTAAACCAGGAGGTTCCACATTGCAACATTTAAGGATCCATTGGTGATGGGTTTACAGACTGTTGGAAGAAGGCATCACAATCCTGACTTCTTTCCTCAACCCCTCCCCATTTTGACTATTGTTTTAATGTCCATCCTCTATTAATCCATGACAGAGTGCTCAACTAACCCAGCTCCCTAATCCTGATGGCTTGCTACAGATCCTTCTGCAGGTTAAGGAAAGACAGGACGTGCTTTTTTCTGCAGATGGTCTAACAAGTCTCACCCATTTGACAACGTGGCCTGGACGGAGATGGCAAAAGGGGTGAGGAGCCATGGGTCCAGCACTGACCGTTGTTCAGCTTAGGAGGCGCACGAATGATCTGCCAGGGTAAATGCCAGTATCACATCTTCAATAAAAGACTGGAGGTTATCAATAATGGATATATGCAAGTTGGCTATTATAACAGCAGAAATCCTTATCAACTGTAGTGCTCAAGGGCAATTCAGGCCAAAGTGTTTGGAAGTTTGCCTTGTGTGCACGAGAACTTAATGTGGGACTGACAGGTTAACATGTGCCATGGAGATGCATGCAGGCAAGCATTTAAATGCTACTTGATATTACCACCAACTTGGCAGTTTGTCATGTCGGATAAACACACCCACAATTCCAATCAAGATCAAAGACAAGAGGTGGATTTTCTGTTTCTGACAGCCATCAGAGAAGAGGCAGTGAAGATCACCCGTGAGGAGGGAGGCACAGAGACCATTCTGCTGGTGGCAAATTGGCACACAGAATGGACGCGATGAAATGTGAAGTGCTCAAACCGTGATAATTCTTGATGTGATTCTGTTTGTTCTCCACTACAGATCCTGTCCATCCAAGGACCAGGCTACAGTTAAACCAGAAATCCGAAGACACCAGTTCTAGGGAAGATGAAGCCAGTCCTTTTGAGACTGCACTGTCTCATCGTCAATCTCTATTCACAGTTACACGGAAGATTTTTGTGTAGATTTGGGAGCAAAATATGAGCACAATGCAGACTCATCCCAACAGCTTTGGGATAGGATGACAGTTTAAATCCCCAAACACTGAGGACTGCTAGGAACAACGCACCTATCATGTCCCCTCTGGTTAACAAAGATCTGATAACATTCATCTCATTTTCCAACTGTTGGCTCATAACCCTGGAGGTATGGAAACCCTGATATCTAAGTGTTGCTTAAATATTTTGAGAGTTCCAGATTCCCACCACTCTATTGGTGAAAAACATTTTTCTTCAACTCTCCTGTTAGCCTTTTACCTGTTCCTTAAATTTTTGTCCCCCATTATTGACCCCTCTGATAATGGAAAAACTGCCTTCCTGTCCATCCTGACTGTGCTCCACATAATCTTTTATGAAGATCCTGTTTCAATCATTGCTGCTTTAAGGAAAACAACAAAACAAATCCTATCTAATATTTCCTCATCATTTCGACCCTCCAGCCCAGGTAGCATTGAGGTAGGTTTCCTCTATATGCACCATGGTCCAATCACATCTTTCGTGTAATGTGATCTGAACTGTGCACAGTACTCCATTGTAGCCTAACCAGCATCTTATACAATTCCACTATAGCCTATTTCCTTTATTAACCAAGACATAGAATACAAGTATCCCATGTGCCTTCTTAACCAACTCATCTGCCTGCTATGCTACCTGCAAATCTCTGTGCTTTTAAATGATCCTACTCAAGGTGTAATTCCTTACCTTGTTAGCCCTCCTCAAGCAGATTACTTCACTTTTTTCTAGGTTGAATTCCTTTGACCTTGCTGACTCTAGACCAGCCCATTTACATCCTTTTGCAGTATACAGCTATCCTCTTCAGTATTCAATACCCTAATTTTTGCGGTATTTGCACTCTTGATTGTATTCCATACAAAACTCCAAATCATTAATGTACACCATAAACAGCAAAGACCCTAGCACTGAATTTGTGGAACCCCACTAGATACAGACTTCTTGTCACAGACAAATCCATCTACCATTGCCCTTTCTCCCTGCCTCTCAGACAATTTTGATTCCAATGTGACACTCAAATGCCATGGACTCATGCTGTGAGGGACCTATTCAATAGCCTTGTGAAAGTGACCAGGCCAAATGCATTACGATGATCAACACTGAGTTACCTCCTCAAAAAATCGATTACATTTGTCAAACATGTTTTTCCCTTAACCAATTGATGCTGACAATCCCTGCATATAGATTCTGCCCATCAGAATGCTTTCTAATAACCACCCCACCACCAAGGTTAGACTGACTGGCCTATAATATTTTGGGCTGTCCTTTCCTCCCCTTTAATAAATGGGACAATGTTGGCAGTACCCGAATCCTCTGGCATTGCATCTGTGGCCAGAGAGAATTTGAAAATTACCATTAGGGCCGCTGATATCTCCACCCCGATTCCATCAGTTGCCTGGAATAGATCTCATCGAAGCCTGTGAATTTCTGTTTTTAAGGGAATTAAATTGGCTACTACCTCCTCCTCTCTTTATGTCAATTTCTTCATTATTTTACTGTCCTCCACACTGATATTTATGCTGTGTTGTCCTTTTCTATTGTATGCAAGATCCATGCATGCCCTGAGTTCATTCATGTCTTGGATATTTAAGTGCAATTTTTGTTGTGATAGCAGTAAAACATGGACTATCAAATTTCAACTTCCATCATCTGATTTTAATACTGGAGACATTCCTTAACCGAAAAATATTTTTAGAAAGGAAGAAACGTGGACAAGTGGTTGCTGCAGTGATCACTTAACTATTGCATGGTGGGAAAAAAATACATTGTTTGAACTGAATCTGCCATTTTATCTAAAAGTATTGAAGTCAATCAACTAAGTCAACATGAAGAAGCTCAAATTTTGTTTTAATTGACATGTCTGATAAATTGCACATATTGGACTTTAAAAGGTGCCTGCAACTATCAACTTCGAATGATAATGAATTCAGATTCAGGAAGGACTTTTTTCTTTAGTCTCCCACGCTGTAAAGGGGGGTGTCTTATAGAAGTGTACAAGATCATGAGTGGCATGGACAGAGTGAATGCACTCAGCCACCTTCCCAGCATTAGGGAAAGAGGACAAGATGGCATCAGTTTAAGGTTAGAAGGGAAAGAATAAAACGGAACATAGAACATTAGAGCACAGTACAGGCCCTTCAGCCCTCAATGTTGCACTGACCTGTGGAACCAATCTATTCCATTTTCATCCGTATGGTTTATCCAGTGACCATTTAAATGCCCTGAAAGTTGGCGAGTCTACCACTGTTGCAGGCAGTGCATTCCATACCCCTACTATTGGAGTAAAGAACCTATATCTATCACTCCTCAATTTAAAGCTATGTCCCCTCATGCTAGCCATCAGCATCTGAGGAAAAAGGATCTCACTGTTCACCCTATCTAACCCTCTGATTGTCTTGTATGTCTCAATTAAGCCACCTCTCAACTTTTCTGTAATGAAGACAGCCTCAAGTCCCTCAGCCTTTCCTCATATGACCAGGCAGCATCCTCAAATCTCCTGTGCACCCTTTCCAAAGCTTCCACAAGCTTTGTATAATGCAGTGACCAGACCTGTACTCAAAACTCCAAGTGTGGCTGCACCAGAGTTTTGTACAGTTGCAGCAATACCTCGTGGCTCTGAAACTCAATCCCTCTACCAATAAAAGCTAACACACTGTATGCCATCTTAACAACCCTATCAACCTAGGTGGTAACTTTCAGGGATCTATGTACACGGACACCAGAATCTCTGTTCATCTACACTACCAAGAATCTTACCATTAGCCCACTGCCCTGTCTTCCTGTTGCTCCTTCCAAAATGAATCACCTCACACTTTTCCACATTAAGCTCCATTTGCCACCTCTCAGCCCAGCTCTGCTGCTTATCTACGTTCCTCTGCAACATCCTTCAGCACTATCCACAACTCCATCGACCTTAGTGTCATCCTCAAATTTACCATCCCATCCTTTTACATCCTCATCCAGGTCATTTATAAAAATGACAAACAGCAGTGGCCCCAAAACAAATGTTTGTGGTACACCACCTAGTAACAACTTCAGGATGAACATTTCCCATCAACCACCACCCTCTGTCTTCTTTAAGCTAGCCATTTGCTGATCCAAACCACTAAATCATCCTCAAATCGCATGCCTTCATATTTTGTGTAATAGTCTACTGTTGGGAACCTTATCAAATTCCTGAAGAAGGGCTCTGGCCCAAAATGTCGATTCTCCTGCTTCTGATGCTGCCTGACCTGCTGTGCTTTTCCAGTAACACTCTCAAACCTTATCAAATGCCTTACTGAAATCCATATACACCTCATCCACCTGTTTGGTCACCACCTCAAAGAATTCAATAAAGTTTGTGAGGCATGACCAACCTATCATAAAACCTTGTTGACTATCTCTAATCAATTTATTCCCCTCTAGATGATTATAAATCCTCATAACTTTTTTCCAACACTACCCACAGTTGAAGTAATCCTCACTAGTGTACAATTACCAGGAGTATGAGGGGCAACTATTTTACTCAGTGGTACGCATATGAAATGAACTGCCAGTGGTTGTGGTTGAGGCAGGTACATTAACAACATTTAAAAAGGCATTTGGACAAATGTGGATCGGAAAGGAAAGATTTAGAAGGATATGGGCCAAGTGCAGGGAAATGGGATTCGTCTGGATGGGTGTTTTGGTTAGCATGGACCAGTTTGGGCCAAAGGGCCAGTGTCCGTGCTGTAGGACTCTGACTCTTTAATTAAACTATGTTTCTGTAGCTGCTTGGCAAGGCAGCTGATGGAGAAGAAAATAAAGGAATTTTAAACAGCAAATTTGGAAGACTTCTTCCTCTCGAAGTACAAGGTCCAATTAGAAATCAAATTGAAGAAACCTTCAATGAAAACTTCAAAGATATCTACCAATCTTGCTACTGCTAAAGATACAAATAGTTCATTTAACAGTGGTCTCAGATCTTAGTAGGCCGATGCTGTTAAGGCCCCTTGTTTCAATCCAAGACACTAGAGCATCACATTGAGCTTCCTCCACTTCAGCTGCTTTTGATGGTTTTGCACCTAAATATAGCACCAGGAAACATTAAAAAAATGTATGAGCATAAAGATGACAAGTGATTATTCCATCTGTTTTGTTCTTGTATCTATACTCAATGTCAATTATGTAATAGTTTACATAATTATGTAATATTATGGGATTACTGAAAAATATTTGGCCTTGTCATAGTATCAAGGTTAATAGTTATAGTACTCTGCATTTTGCTCCAACTTGATGGCTTTAGAAAAGTTGAGGACACAGACAGTATTTTGGAATGAGGCCTTTTACACGTTCATGCAAATTATTACTGCATTGATTATTCTGAGGAATATGGTTTAATTTGTAGGGATAATTGGCTCCCATTCTATGCACTTCAGAGTATATTGCTACATGTAACTATTGGAGGGTATATTGAGAGACAGGTATTGTTGTAATTAACACATTTTAAAAGATGGTGCAGGATCAGAATAATTGGACATTGCACGATATCACATGAATGCCTATATACCCCAAAAGTGTCTTCAGTAAAAGCTGTTGACCTTTTTCCCCATGAGGATATCTAGTTTTGTGACAGATAATGAGATAAGAGGCATAGATAGAGTGGATAGCCAGAGATTTTTCCCAGGATGGAAATGGCTTTCACAAGGGGGCATAATTTTAAAGGTGATTGGAGGAAGGTTTAGGGGAGATGTCAGGTGTGCTCATTATATAGTGGTGGGTGCATGGAATGCACTGCCAGCAGTAGTAATAGAGTCAGATACATTAGGGACATTTCAGTGATTCTTGGATAGGCACATGATAGTAAAATGTAGGGTATGTAGGTTAGTTTGATCTTAGAATAGGATAAAAGGTTGGCACAACATCAAAGGCTGAGGGACCCGTACTATGCTGTTTTATGTTGTGTGTTATAAAAGGACAAAGCTAAATTAGAATCCCCTTGTTACTAACAACTCTTTAGTTCTTAGAAAGCACATAAGAAGCATATTATCTCACTATTTGACTGGAATCTCGGTCCCACCCTTGTGCAACGAATTGACCAGGTTGACTCCAACGAGTCTCCCCTTAGTGATGATTGGTCTTGCGTTGTCACTGTTGATGTCTTCGATATGTCTTCTTTTATAGGTTTTCTCCTCGGCTTCCAAACTGTTCTATGTCCTGCTCCCTTGCAGAAGACCCTCATAGTTCTGAGCTTTTTATCCACAATAGAGTCCATGGTTCCTCATATCAATCTTTTTGCTACCACAGCGGTTGAATAACCTTTAGCATCAGTCATTTGTTTGAGTTGAAACCCTGGTTTTACTTCTTCCTTGGTCTGGCGTTTATGTAAAGCCAGCATGATTTCCCATCGTACAGGTTAGGCTCCAACTCTATTAGCTATAGGGTCACAATTACCCCTAAGATCAGTGTTCACTAGCAGGTGTGAAATAGAGTCCCCACCCTTCATTCTGTTCTGGCAGATAAAAGATGTGGTTCATTGTATACTCCCCTTGAAAAATAAACTAAGAATTTTACAGCACCAGGAGACCATATGACAAATCATGTCTGTACCAGCTTTGAAAGAGCAATCTAATTTAGTCCAACAGCTCTTATTTATACTCTAGAACACTACAAATTAGTCCTATCCTAAGTTTGTGTCTGAAAGCAAAACAGAAAATGCTGGAAAAGCTCAGGTCTGGCAGCATCTGTAAGGAAAGAAAAGAGCTGACATTGAGTCTAACTGACCCTTTGTCAAAGCTTTTATATGTATGAAAGCCTTCAGAAAGTAAAATGTGATTCCTTTGAGTGTTTTCCATATCTTAATCTCAATCAGTTTAAATCTGACCTCTGGTTACTCATCTACTTTTCATAGGAAACCATTTCTCATTACTTGGTCTATTAAATGCCACGTTCTTGAAACCTCCAGTTCATGTTCTCTGCTATAACTAAAAACAAATCTTTCTACATAACTGAATTTCTCATTTGTGGTATTATCTTGGTAAAAACCTCATCCTTGTACAGAGTATTCCAGTTGAAGCCTAATCAATGACATCTATAGATTTGACAGGACAGGACTTCCAAATGGAGGGAACGGAATCCTTGAAGTGCATTCAGGAGAATCTTTTTGGCCAATATGTAGTAGTTCCAACAATACAAGGTGTACTTCTGGACTTCAGTTTTATTTACTAAAATTGACGGGTGGAAGGAAGTGGGAGTTTGGTGGAGATCATAATTCAGCTGATTTAAACTTACTTAGGGAAAAGGACAAAAATAGAACAGGAAAGTTCTAAATTGGGGTAAGGCCAATTTTACTAATCAGATGAGTGGTTTAGCAGAAGTGGACTGGAAACAGTTATTTGAAGGTAAATTGGTGTTCTAGCAGAGGGAAGCATTCCAAGGTAAGGTTCTAGGGATTTAGAGTAAATATTTTCCAAAAAGTTAGGCCAGCCAAATCTAGAGCCCTTTGGATATCAGGGAAATTATAGATATTAAAGAGTCTGAAATATTGTATATAGTAAACATAGGTAGAGATTAAGTCCAGGACCAGATGAATTGTCCCACCAGTGAAAAGTAGTGAAAATAGTGAAAATAATGGATACTTGGACCATCATCTTCCAATCTTTGCTGGATAGGATGTGGTGCCAGAGGCTTGGTGTAACAATAATTACAGACCAGTTAGGCTCTGCTTAAATTTTAAAGGAAGATTGACCCTGACTAACATGTTTGAACCTTTTACAGAGGTGACAAGTTGATGAGTGTAGTGCTGTGAATGGATATTAGCAAGATTTTTGACAAGCTCCCATGGGCAAATTGGTTTTAAAAAAGGCCCATCCAGGGAAATGTAGCAAACTGGATATAGAATTGACTGTCAGGAAACAGGTATGGAGACTGAAAAAGGTATCTTCAGAGTAGTAAGAGGGCTCAGTACAAGATTCCTTCATTTTTGTGGTATATTTTAATGATTTGGATTTAAGTGTAGGGAGCACAGAATCCTTACAGTATGGAAACAAGCCACAGCCTAACAAGTCCACACCGACCCTCCAAAGAGGGACCTGCCCAGACCCATTTCCCTGATGTTTACCCCTGATGAATGCACCTAACCTACACTTCACTGAACACAATTTAGCATAGCCAATTCATCTAACCTGCACATGTTTGGACTGAGAGAGGAAACCACAGACATGGGGAGAATGTGCAAACTCCACACAGACAGTTGCCAGAGGCTAGAATTGAACTTGAGTCCCTGCCACTGTAAGGCAGCAGTGCTAACCACTGAGCCACCCCATGATCAAGATGTTTGCAGAGTAGTATGTAGGACTCAGTACTAAACATGACATTACAAATATTGGTCAGACAACAATTGTAGAGTAGCAGCACCACTAAAAAAGTCTACCTCCAGTTTTAAACCCAAGCTGCCTTAACAACTGTTTCAACATGGCCATCTTCAAAGAATCATGCTCATGAATCCTGAGTTCCCTCTGTTCCTGTACTCCCCTCAAAAGCTTTATTATTGAGACTGTATTGTCTCTGCATGCTTCTTCTACTAAAATGCATTAACTCACATTTCTCTGCATTGAAATGTATTTGCCAGGTGTCTGCCCATTTGGCCAACTTGTCAATTTTCTCACGTAACCTCCCTGCTTTTAAAGTTGTCTTTCTAGCATAGTAAAGGCAAGTATCCCATATGCAGGATTTCTGTTGAAGGGCTTTTGCCCCAAAAACCATTGATTCTCCTGCTCCTCAGACACTGCCTGACCTACTGTGCTTTTCCAGCATACATTCTTGACAGATATCCAGCACCTACAATCTTCACTTTCTCCAAGTATCCCACATGCATTGTTATGCATTTTACTGACCTGTTCTGCTACAGGAAGGGATTAGTGGACATTCACACCAGAGTTCCTCTTATGCTCAGTGCTTCAGAGTCCAACTGTTTGTGTATCCCTTTGCCTTATTTGTCCTGTCCAAATACATTACCTTAATGCAAAACAGGAAAAGATGCATTTGCACTGGAGAGGGTACAGAGGAAATTTGAAGTTGTCAGGACCAAACTTGCACCAATGACAAAATACTGGTCAGGTTGGTTTTATTTTCCATCGAACAATCCAATCTCCCCCAGACTGAAGGGAGATTGGATTGAGGTGTACCAGGCTCTGAGGGGGCTCAGTAGAATTAATTAGCATAACCATTTCACTTTTCAGAGAAGTCAGGACTATGAGATAGAGATGTGAAGTGACTGGTTGAAGGATTAGAGGTGACATGAGGAAATAAAAATTTACCTAGAGTGTAGTAGAGGTCTGGAACCCATTGTTGAAAGGGGTAGTGGGGGCAAAAATCTTCAATTAATTTTAGAAGTGTCAGAATATCTACCTGCAGTTCTGTAACTTCCTGGGATATGGACCAAATGCAAGAAAGTGGGATTAGGCTGAATAACTCAGTTGGAAAAGTCATGAGCAACAGAGTGATGTCCTTCCAATCTGTAAATGTTTCTATATTTTCTGAACATTCAAGAGATTAAATGTGCCTTGTGGGAGAGGGCAAGGGATTGGTAGTATGTATGTTGTTCCTTTGGAGAGGAAGCATGGCCACAATGGGATAAGTGGTCTTTTGCACTGTAAAAATTCTTATCACTATGATTTGTGCTTAGTTTTTAATATCCCCATGTACAAAAAAAGTGTTTCTGTTCACCTTAACCACTTTACCGCTATGTTTTAATAATTAATTAATGGACTCCTAAATCTGTCTACACTTGCATTTTGAAGAAATCGAACAAAATGCAGTTTAAAGAGAAGCATCACTTCGCACATATATCTTAAACTATATCTAACAACTATTTATTTCATCAGTCTGTGTTCTTCAGTAATAGATGCATTGAAAATTAACTTGCCAAAGTTCTTGTAATATCCTTGTTTACTATTAAAATCTTATCATTCATAAGCTTTAAAATTGCATCCATGTACCAATGTTCAGGTACTTTAAGAAACCAAATGATCCAATTGATGATCTCAGGACATTGAATCTTTCATACCAGCAGAAAACATTTGTTGACTGGTATGTACTGTCTCTTAATATTTTAAGTACCCAAGTTTCCATTGACTCTTTAATGCCATGTACTTATCTTTTAGACCAGCCTTCCATGTGGGACCTGTAAATTAGCCAGGCAGGATCTCCCTATAACAAATCCATACTGACTATTGCTGATCAATCCCTGCCTTTTAAAGTGTTGATTAATTCTGTCCTTTAGATTTTTTTTCCAATACTTTCCTTACCATTGATGTCAGACTAACTGATCTGTAATTGCCTGGCCTATCCTTGATGCCCTTCTTGAGTAAAGAATACACATTAGCTATCTGGCACTTCATCTTTGACACACCAGGACCCCAGCAATCTCCTCTATTGCCTTCCATAGCAGTCTGGGATGCATCTCATCAGGCCCTGCTAAAACATCTAGGGAAGGTTCATACTGTCTACCCTATCTAACCCCCTAATCATCTTGTACACCTCAATCAAGTCACCCGTAAACCTTCTTTTCTCTAGTGAAAACAGCCCCAAGTGCCTCAGTCTTTCCTCATACGATTTTCCTTCCATACCAGGCACCATCCTGGTAAACCTCCTCTGCATCCGTTCCAGTGCCTCCACATCCTTCCTATAGTATGGCGACCAAAACTGCACATAATATTCCAGATGCGGCCGTACCAGAGTCTTATACAACTGCATCATGACCTCAGGACTCCGGAACTCAATTCCTCTACCAATAAAAGCCAGTACGCCATATGCCTTCCTCACCGCACTATTTACCTGGGTGGCAACTTTCAGATATCTGTGTACATGGACACCAAGATCCCTCTGCTCATCCACACTACCAAGTATCCGACCATTAGCCCAGTACCCCATCTTTTTGTTATTCTTCCCAACGTGAATCACCTCACACTTAGCTACATTGTATTCCATTTGCCACCTTTCTGCCCAGCTCTGCAGCTTCTCTATATCCTGCTGTAACCTGCCACATGCTTCCTCACTGTCAACAACTCCTCCGACTTTTGTGTCATCCGCAAACTTGCTCACCCAACCTTCTAACCCCTCTTCCAGGTCATTTATAAAAATGACAAACAGCAATGGTCCCAAAACAGATCCTTGCGGAACACCGCTAGTGACGGCACTCCATGAAGAAACTTTGCCATCAACTACTACCCTCTGTCTTCTTCCATCCAGCTAATTCCTAATCCAAACCTCCAACTCACCTTCAATGCCATATCTCCGTATTTTCTGCAGTAGCCTACCATGGGGAACCTTGTCAAACGCCTTACTAAAATCCATATATACCACATCTACCGCTTTCCCCTCATCAACCTCCTTCGTCACCTTTTCAAAGAATTCAATAAGGTTTGTGAGGCACGACTTGCCCTTCACAAAACCATGCTGACTATCCTTGATCACATTATTCCTATCCAGATGTGCATAAATCCCCTATCCCTTACAATTCTCTAAGACTTTGCCCACAACAGAAGTGAGACTCACCGGCCTATAGTTACTAGGGTTATCCCTACTCCCCTTTTTGAACAAGGGAACCACATTTGCTATCCTCCAGTCTTCTGGCACTACTCCTGTAGACAAAGGACATAAAAAAAATCTTGACAGGTTCAAAGCCTCACCATCCCAATTGAAATATTTGGCTACAAATGTCTTTGTCCTTGTGAATACAGATGAGAAATATTCATTTAAGGCATCATCCATGTCTTCTGACTCCATGCCTAAGTTTGTTTTGTCTCTAATAGTGTATTCTTTCCCTGGTAATCCTCTTGCACCTTTCATTGTATTTGGTTACAAAATACACATGATCAATCAAAATCATCTTTTGCTGTTTGTTGCCTTTTGTGCTCCTAAATTTTGTTTAGTACACCATATGCCTTCCATACTTTTGAAGGGCTTCCCCTGTTTTTAATGCACTGTACCTATTATACTTTTTCTTTAACAAATTCTCAGTCCCTGGACATCCAGGGTTCCCTGGACTTGCTGCCCTTGCCCTTCACTCTTAAAAAGACACTGGCCCTGAACTAATCACTTTTCTACTTTGGAAAGACTCCTTTCCAATACTAGACATACTTGCAAGTGTTTGGCTTTGAAATTTAAAGAGTTATGGTTACTACCCCAAAATCCTTGCCCACTGACACTTCCGTCACTTGACCAGATTCATTCCCTAGGATTAGGCCAGCTCTGTCTGCAGTAGGGCTATTTACATACTGGCACAGGAAACTTGTGGGTATACTTTAAAATTCCACCCTGTAATACTTTCACACAAAGGAGATCCTTGTTAATGCTAGCAAAGTTGAAATCCCCTATAACTATAAAGCGATTACTCTTGCACCTCTGATTTGCCTACATATCTGCATCTCTAATCTCCCTCTGACTGTTGGGGAAGCAGATATATAATCCCAGCACAGTCATTGCCTTTAAATTTCTAAACTCTACCTAGATGGCTTCATTTGAAGATCCTTCTAGGAAGACCTTCCTCATTACTGTAGTGATGGTTTATTTTATAACTATATACTTTAGAATGTTGAACTGTCTGTCCTTCCTTCATCCATGTCTAAGTGATTGCAACAATATCGTGCTCCCATGTATTTACCAAAACTTTCCTAGTCAGGCTGTGTGTGTTAAATAGATAAGATCTATTGTTCTGGTCCTCCCATGCCTTATCATGCCCATGTCTTTTCCACCTAGTCTGGCCTAGTATTCCTTGTAAGGCTGACCGAACCTTGCTTCCGACTTAACATCTATTCTGCTTCATTTTCTTTGCTTTTTGGTACTTTTCCCACCAATGCTGGGTTGATTTGCTTGTAGTTACCATATTTATCCAATTTTTTAGAATTTGCAACCCTCTGGTATTACCTCAAAGGATTAATAGGTAGTGGTCTGAGCTTCTGTAATTTGTGTCCTGGCTTCTCAGCAACCTGAGACATTCCCAACTCGACTGAAGTGTACATGTTTGCTCCCTGTACCATCAGGGCAGAGTATCAGCACAGTATATCATCTGCAAGACTTACTGCAAGGCTTCTTATAAGACATTTCCAAACTCATGATCAAGGAATGCACAAATGAGAATTTTAAGAAAACAAAAATCAGTTGGCATTTTCTATTTTTTAGATTCAATATCTGCTTTCTTCATCTTTCTAGTGGCAGTGAGTTCATTTTAATTAGCACAACTTACAAGAAATGAAATTAGATAGACTACTTAGCATTAACCTTGGTACCAGAAGTGACAAAGCCAAGAACAGCCCTCTTGATCTGAAAAATTCTCCTTTTTAAACACCTGGGGGCTAGTTTCAAAGTTGGAGAGCTGTCTCAGACGAGTCGATCTTAACATGGTTGTACTCATGGAAACTTACCTTACAGCCAAGGTCTCAGCCACCACTACTATCCCTGGATGTGTCCTGTCCTTATGGCAGGACAGGTCTGGCAGAGGTGGATGCAGTTATATATGTGAGGAGGGGGGGAGAAGTTGCCCCAGGAGTCTTCAATATTGACTGCAGATGCCATGAAGTCTCTCAGCACCATGTTAAATGACCAACTGCCTCCTGGAACTGTGAATAAGACTAAAAAAAAAATCAGATCATAAGACCACCCTAAATCTTGCCTCCTTGAAAAATGAGGCAGTCAGAAGATGCATGAACAAAAGAGGAAGTATGTGCATAGATCATTGAAGGTTGCAGGAAGTTGGAGGGAGCAGGTTAAGCAAACAATGTTTTTGGCTTTTTTAAAAAAAAAAAGAGGCCTAGTGTATGAGAGCAGGAAGATGATTTTGAACTTGTACAAGAGACATTCATTAGACCTCGATGGTGTATTGTGTGCAGTTGTGGAAAGGCGTGAATGTTTCTGCACTTATTTCAATTCAATTTACAAGAATGATTTCAGGAATGAGAAACTTCAGTTGAGGAAAGATTGCAGACATTACTGTTCCCTTGGAGAGGAGGATATTGGGAGGAGATTGGAAACAGGTTTTCAATATCATGAGTGGGTTAGATAGAGTAAATGGGGGATGATCTAAATGTAAAGTGATGTGCAAACAAGGTGTGGTGATGCAAAGGAAGTTATAGTGAGTAGTGGAATGCACTGCCTGGACATTTGAGGAAGCCAGGTTCAATTGAGTTATTTGAGAGGACATTGGATGGAGATATGGGGAAAAAGGCAATAGAACTGTTACAGGCATGATGGGCTGAATTGCCTCTATGCTGTAACAGTTCAGAGATTCTGTTAATTCCATCATTCCCTTATCTGCTTCTTGTAATAAAGTTCTATTAAAGTTTCTTGCTAAAATAATTTAATCATTTATACAACCCAGATATTTGGGAATTTAAATTTTGAATTAGCTTAGTTTTCCACGTGACTAGCTGACTAATTATTGTTAAGCTTTAAACATTCGACAAAAATTTGTTATTTTGTCTGTTATATACAAGGGAGTGAAAGACTTAAAAGCCCAGATTCTTTCCTTCTGTGCATATTCAGTGTAGTTTTGAAATAGCAGCATTTGTTCTTAATCCTGCTGTATGTTGTCAATGTTTAGAAAGTCACTAACAGTCAGTATGGGTGGAAGTTAGGAACAGTAAGGGAACAGCCACCGCATTGGAGGGGGGGGGGAGGTTTCGACAGACCACCTAATAGCAGAAGAGATTGAAGAACACCTAGGTGGTCAGATTCTGGAAAAATGCAGATGTAGCAGGCTTATTGATATGGGTGATTTCAACTTTCCCAATATCAACTGGAACCTCCTAAGTGCAGATGGATCCGTTTGCTGTTCAGAAGGGTTTCCTTACTCAGTATGTGGACAGGCCAACTAGGGGTGAGACCATTTTGGATTTGGTGCTCAACAATGAGCTAGGACAGGTGTCAGATCTCATGGTGGGAGAACATTTGGTGACAGTGATCACAACTGCCCCTCATTTATCATAACCTTGGAGAAGGAAGTGAACTAGTTACCGAGGGAAGATATTTAATTGGGAAAAGGAAATTATGACTCAGACAGTTGGCAAGTACAGACTGGGAGCAATTATTCCACAGAAGGGACACAGCAGACAGACTATTTAAGCAGCTGTTGAGAGATGCATGAATTTGTTCCCGAGACAGGTAAGGAGGAGTAAAATTAGGGAACCTTGGATGACGATCAGAGGAGCTTCTTGTCAAAAGGAAGAAGGCAGCTTACACAAAAGGTGGAGCAAGCAAGGATCTAGTACAGCTTTAGAGGATTACAGGCTTGCTGGAAAGGAGCTCAGAAATGGACTGAGGAGAGTGAGGAGGGAGCACAAAAAAGGCTTGGCAAGAAGGATTAGGGAGAACCCAAAGGCATTTTACTTGTATGTGACAAATATGAGAAATGACCAGGGAGAAGGTAGGGCCAATCAGGGATAGTGGTGGGAACTGTGCGTGGATCTGAGCAGATAGGGGAAGCCCTAAATGAGTTTTTAGCTTTGGTTTTCACCACGGAAACAGACCTTGCTGTAAATGAGAACTTTGAGGAGCTGGGATACAGTCTTGACCAGATCAAGATTGATGAAGTTGATATGCTGGAAATTTTGGAAAACATTAAGATTGATAAGTCCCCAGGGCCAGACCAGATTTATCCTAGGCTGCTCCAGGAAATGAAAAAGGAGGTTGCTAAGCCGCTGGCAAAGATCTTTGCTTCCTCACTCTCCACGGGAGTTGTACCCGAGGATTGGATGGAGGCATGTGTTGTTCCTCTTTAAGGGCAATAGGGAAATCCCTGGTACACTAATCAGTCTTACATCTGTGATCAAAGTTTTGGAAAGAATTCGAGATAGGATTTATGACTATTAAAGTGATTAAAGGCAGTCAGCATGGCTTTGAGGGACAGGTCCTACCTCAAATCTTGTTTTGACAAGGTGACAAGACAGGTTGACAAAGGTAGAACAGTAGATGTGGTGTATATGGACTTCATGGCATTTGATAATGTTCCCCATAGAAGGCTCATTCATAAAGGCAGGAGTTATGGGATAAGAGATTTGGCTATCTGATTCAGAATTGGTTGGCTGACAGAAGGCAGAGAGTAGTTGTAAGTATGGAAAGTATTCTGCCTGGAGGTCAGTGTTGAGTGGGGTCCTGTAGGGCTCTGTTCTTGGTAGTTTTTATAAAAAAATTTGGATGAGGTAGTCAAGAGGTGGGTTAGTACATTTGAATTTGACAAAGGTTGGAGATGCCCTTGATAGTATTGAGTACTATTGCAGGCTGCAGTGTGACAGGATGCAGAGCTGGGCTGAGAAGTAGTGACAGGTGGAGTTCAACCTGGATAAATGTGAAGTGATGCATTTGGGAAGGTTGAACTCAAATGCTGAATATAGGAGTAAAGACAGGATTCTTGGCAGTGTGGAGGAACAGTGGGATCTGTGTGTGCAAGTACATAGATCCCTCAAAGTTGCCACCCAAGTGGCTATGGTTTTCAAGAAAGCATATGGTGTTTTGGCTTTCGTTAACAGGATTGAGTTTAAGAGCTGTGAGGTTTTGTTACAGTTCTACAAGTCCCTAGTGAGACCACTGAATATTGTGTCCAGTTCTGGTCATCCTACTATAGGAAAGATAGAGCCTTTAGAGAGGGTGCAAAGGAAAGTTTACCTGGCTGTTGCCTAGACTGGAGGGGTTGCCGTAAGAAAGGTAGAATAAGCTCTGACTTCTCTCTCGAGCGAGACATTTCCCCAGGGCAGGATTGACTGGTACAAGGGGCCATATTTCTAAGATATTCAGAAGGTATAGAGGAGATGTAAGAGGTAGGTTCTTTATGCAGTGTTGTGAATGCATTGCTAGGTGGTGGTGGAGGAAGCAGAGTCATTAGGGACATTTAAGTGATTGTTGGACATGCACATGAATAGCAGTGAGTTGAGGGGTGCATAGGTTAAGTTATATTAGGATTAAAATTCAGTACAACATCATGGGCCTACAGGCCTGTTCTGTGCTGTGCTTTTCTATGTTCTAACATGAGCTTGCATGGTTTAACATGTTATTTATTCACAAACCTTTGAGAAAAGGTGTATCACTACACCTCCAACATACAAGAAAGATCCAGTTAAAACAAGTTTCCCCTTGAAAATATTGAAGCTAAACAAAGCATTTAATATTTCACACGATTGGACAACTTGAGTGGAAATGCAGGCAAGCTGCTTCCTTTGTATGGAGGAAGGGAGGATCCAGAGTTCATTTTCACCAATACTAAAAAAGTGTGGTTTTAATACATAGCAATCAAGAGGTTCATTACATGGCTGTGGAAGAGTGACCCACTGATGTTTTCATAAGAAACTCATTTCATATTTGAATTTTATCGGGTGAAGTTTTAAAAATCATTTGAAATGAAATTTTGAAAACAAATGATTGGATAAAAGTCAAGTGATCCTGGTCTTATAGGAAGTAAATCCTTAGTTTTAAGTTGTCTAATATTTCAGTGATGCATTTATCCATTTTGGCATGTTTTAATGACTGACAAGTAGAATCAGATTCGAGGCATTTACAAATCATACCTTTGACAGTGGGTCAACAGGAATGGAGTTATTTTCTTAATTATTAAATAAGAACAAAAATAAAGTTAAGGGAAATTTTATCCTCAATTTATGAAGATTAAGCAAACTTAGCCTAATTGAATTGGCTGGGAAGTTTGGGCTAGAATTAAAAGTAGGAGTTGGCAAGGCAGAATAAAGTTAGCTTGAAACGGACTTTCCTTTTAAGTCATACAACATGTAACAGATCCTTCAGTCCAACTCATCCACACTGAGAAGACATCTCAATCTGATCAAGTCCCATTTACCAGTATTTGGCCCATATCTCACTGAACCCTTATTCATCTCATCCAAATGCTTTTTGGATGTTGTATTTGCCTCCTCCACTTCATCTGAAGCAGGAAAGAGAATTTGAAATTAGTGAGCCAGAACTGGAAAGAGAAACACATCAGATGGAGGTATAAGAGTGGAAAGAGCATTGAGCAAGTGCATGAATCATAGAAGGTTGGTCTGCAGGTACAACAGGAATTAGGAAGGCAAATGGAATTTTGTTCTTTGCTAGAGGGATTGGGTTGAAAGGCCAGGAGGTTGTTGCAGCTGTATAGGGAGTATTACATGCAGTTTTGGTCTCAGAGCAGGTGCAGAGAACATTCACTAGGCTAATTCTGAAATAGATAGGGTGGGCTTATGAGGAGAGACTGAGTAGACTGGGATTATATTCATTGGAATTAAGAATGAGGGGGGTAATCTTACAGAATGATGAAGTTATGAAGACAATAGATAAGAAACAGGATGTTTCCACTGGCAGGAGAAACTAGGCAAGAGCATAGCCTCAAATTATGGAGATGCAGATTTAGGACTGAATTGAGAAAAAGACTTCACCCAGAGGGTTGAGAATCTATGGAACCCCTGCCTAGTGAAATAATGAAGGTTTCCTCAGTAAATGCTTTTGAAAAGGTAGAATTGTTTTGAACAATAAAAGAATTAAGGGTTATGGTGAGAGGTCAGTAAGTAGAGTGGAGGCCATTAAAAGATCAGCCATGATCTTAATAATGGCAGAGCAGGCTCAGAGGGCTGGATGCCTAACCTGCTCATAGCTCTTATGTTCTAGGAGAGAAGGAGGAGAACAGTAGCTTAAAAATGTTGAAGAGGCCTTTGACCCCAAGGATAGTTCTGACAGACCCTAAATCTAGACCAAAATCCCAAAAGGAATTTACTAAATTTGTGCAAACTTCTAGAAACATGGTATAAAGAATGCAGAGACATTAATTTATTTTGAATAAAATAGCTAAGCAGATGAGGTAGCCCAAAGAAAAAACTTGATATTGTTCATGCAGAGTTCGTAATTGCTGTTTTGAGGCAGCTTCTACTGATTGAGGTGGCAAATAAGACTGTTCTTTGTATGTAAGCATTGGTTCCTGAACCTCACTGGCAGAAGTTTGGGAATATCCAGAAAGCCTCAGGCAGACATCTTTAAATTAAGATAATGTACAGAAGAGTAACTTTGACAGTTGGATGTAGAGATTACAGAAACTACATAGAGTTTAAAAACACACTCCTAGTAGTAAGAACTCAAAATCCAGAATACGAGAGACAAGCAGTGCAAGTGGCTATTTATTACGTTGATCAACAAATTTGAACCATTATTTCTCCCTTTTAAACCTGATAAGGATAAAAGGTGAAAAGGCAGGCAATAGTCACAGATGAGAAGGGATATCTAGAGGGTGCCAGGATCGGTTTTTAAAATTTATTCACAAGATTAGGGCATCACTGGATAGGTCAGCATTTATTGCCGAGAGGGCAGTTAAGAGTCATCTATATTAAAGTATTTGTTCCAGGATCAGCTCAGTATCTCAACAGCACCTCCAAAAACTGTGCTTCTAAGCTTGTCAAATCACAAACATTTCAACCAGGGGATGAAGTGTTCATGTCAAGAGATAGTATTAAAACCTACTGTCACTGGATTGGTAATCCAGCCAATTATTCTGAGCAAGAGTTTGAATTCCACTATGGCAGATGGTAAAATTTGAATCTGTGAAGACCCAAAATTAGAAGCAGCTAGCTTAACAGTTGACCATGTAACTAGTGTTAATTATGGTATGAAAACCCATCTGATTATTCATGCACTTTAGGAATGGAAATCTGTCATTCTTACCTGGAATGGCAGTAATATGACTCTAGACCTTTTAACACTAGTTGACTGAGCTGGCCCTCTGTTTAGTTTAAGGGTAATTGGGGATTTGGCAATAAATGCTGGCCTAGCCACATCCCATGAATAGACTTAAAAATAATCTTGCCACCTTTAGAAGGTGAACCACTGAAATAGTGATAATTGAGGTAGTCAAAAGAGTTGATAAAGAAAATGACCTAACTGACATCTCCAGGAAGATAATCATCTGCATCAGATTAATCTGTCGTCAAAGCATTATCACTGAATGGTGGATAATTCTTTAACCAAATACTTTAAGAACTCTAATCTGTTAAGGGGGTCTTTTGCAGCAAGGGTAGTATCCCTACCTCTTAACAAGGAGGTAGAGATTAAAGACCCACTAGCGCCTGAGGTGGGTAACATCATCTGAACTGGTTAGTTAGAAAATGTTAGAGGTTAGACATGCTTTCGTATTTAGAAAAACAAGATGCAGCTTATGCTTGAAAGCCACCTCATGGAACTCAGTGTAAGGAGCTGGTGTTCTAATTATGAAGCCTGATGATTCAATCTGATTCTGCAGTGAATCTAGAAAGGTCAACATAGTAAGAGGGAGATTCCTACCCATTTTCTCATTTAGAAGGCTGCATTAAAATGGTTGGCAGTGTCAAAATTCTGGCCAATGAGTACAAAAATCATGCAAATACAGTTGCACATTGTACAAATACTGACACCTTCGGAGTGTCATGAATCTATGGAATTCATTGCCACAGAAGGCTGAGGCCAGGTCACAGTATATCTAAGACAGGTTTCTTGAGGATCAAGGCTTATGGAGATAAAGTGGGAGAATGGGGTTGAGAAACTTTATCAGCCATGATTTTGTGGCAGAGCAGACTCAATGGACTAATTTCAGCTTCTATGTCTTAAGGTCTTACCTTTATGCCACCACTACAATCACCCAAGCCAGCTGCATTACATACAAGAGCATATTGGTGATTACTTAACTGTTCATTTGGCCCCACAAGTCCACAGACCCATTCCCCTACTCTATTTACCCCTGCCTAATGCACCTAACTATGGACAAAGTATGACCAAGTCACCTGACCTGCACATCTTTGGATTGTGGGAGGAAACTAGAGCACCCAGAGGAAACCCATGCAGACATAGGGGCAATGTGCAAACTCCACAGTTGGCAGAGACAGGAATTTATCCTGGATCCCTGGTGCTGAGGGGTAGCAGTACTAACCACTGAGCTGCCCTAATGATGCACACAGCCCATGAGCAAATTAAAAGTAAAAAAAAACTTGCATTTGTACAGTGTACAACATCCAAAACTACTGTTTATTTTTGTGGGACATGGGGGTCACTAGTTGATCAGTATTTATTGTTGCCCTTAAGGGGATGTTGAGCTGCCTTGAATCACTGCAGTCCACCTGCTGTGGGTTGACCAATAATACCATCACATGTGGACTGACATTTAATGCATAAATCATACTATAAACATGCAAGAGGTTCTTATGACATAATGTAAGGATTTGTGTCAAGAGCCACACAGTTTGATTCTTTGTTGAGCAAATAGGTTTCAAAAAAAATCTATTTTGTGTTGAAATAAATGCAGAGGCCAGGTCCTCTTTGTTGTGTACAGTGTACTGATTTGGGTAGCCAGCTTGGAGTCAGTACTCAACTGAGTGATTCTAATCTCTTATCAGTAGCAGTTTATTGGGGAACAGGGCAGCAAGGCTAAACTCCAAACCCCACCCTACAACCAATTCACAGGGAAGTGCAGACAAACTCCAAATCCTTCCTTAATCAGAGATAACAGTAAACAAACATACTAAGCAATCTGACTAACCAAAACAATGCATATTACATAGACACCCCAGTATCTCCTAGTTTTTTCCTGTGACCAGTCAGCTCAGTCACCTGACAATTCTAATCTCCTGGTTTTCAATTTTAATATATCAACATATGAGTTAACATTAAGCAGTTCACAAAAAGCACTTCATTTACAGGGGAAGGGGTAAAGCCAAACCCCACAGTGCAATCTGTTCACAGGGAACATGAGGACAAACCTCACGTTCCACTTTAAGTCATCCAAAAGGAAACAGTAGCAAACTCATACAAGAAAGTCTAATAAAAACAGTGTATATAGCACAGACACCCAGGCAACCCATCTGGTTGGATTTTTTTTTTTAAAAAAGATAAAAAAGTACAAATTAGAAAGAATCGGTTAACAGCAATTTAGAGGAAAAGAGCAGCAAAGCCAGACCTTAAACCCCACCATAGAACCAGTTTTCAGGGAAAGATGAAGCAGCTCAAATCCCATCTAATCATAAGGAAACATATTTCAATAATCTGAACAATAAAACAATGCAACATACCTCTGGTGATCCAGCATCTCCTGGAGATATTTATCCCCCTGGCAAAACCTGGCTAAATAGATCAGCCAGTTTAGGAATTATGTTTCCCCCACCCACCCCCCCCCAAAAAACAGACAACAGTAGTAGTGACACTGACTGTGGCCCAGCCTGCACAGAGTCAGTTCTCTAAACTGGAGAACAAATCTTGTGGCTTTTGCCCCTTCCCCACAGTACCACCCAACAACAGTAATGCTTAATTTTCCCCAAGCATCCATGTGTGCATAGGTGGAGGACAGAGTGAAGAACAAGTGTATAAACCTTTATATTCCACCAAGAAAGAAAACACCACAGTGGTCAGTGACAAGCAGTTCTCTTCTTGAAGGGCAATGCTGAGTGATCAAAAAGTGAAGGGAGGTCAAGGATTAAGTCAAAATATGGAGTTGGAGGGGGAAATAATCTCGGTTATATTTTTCTCAAAAGGAACAACCAACAAAAAAAGTGAACAAATGACTTCCCTAAATAAAGGGAAAGAAAACACCTCAAAAAGTAGAACACAGTACGAGGAACAGTTCCTGTAGCACCAGCCAGCACAGAGTCTGTCCCCTGAACTGACGGGAAAATCTCCTGGTTATGTTTTATTTAACAAACCAGTTTACAAAACAAATTATCAGCAGCTATACACAGAAACCACAATTTTACAAGGGAGAGGAGCAGGCCAGGCCTCAAACCCTACCAGTTTCTAGGGAGGAGGGGAAGAAGGAGGACAAACCTCAAATCCCACTTTCCATCCTTAAAAAGACGACATAAGATAGTTCAATTACAGAAGTGCATAAGATACAGACCCCCAGAAACTCACCCATCTTCTCCTTCCAGCTCAGTCCACCCTGACTTTCCAGCCACCTCTAGGACAGCCTGTAGTCCCTCCCCTGACATGGGCAGTCAGGATGGCCTACCCACTTTCTGGCTTCCCAGAACACCATTTGTGCCTTCTGGGCTGGTACCTGCCTGTGGATGGCCCTAACACCTCACAACCATCTCTAGGACAGCCCATCCCCTTCCCTGGGATGGCAGCAGGCAGGGAACCCCATAAGCCTTCCAGATCTCAGCCTGCCCCTACACACCTGGCTCAGCCACAGACACCTTCTGACCACTTCTAGGAGAGACTATCCCAACTACCCCTTGTCAGGAAAACAGTGCCCAGAATGGCCTACCCACCTTCCAGTTCTCAGGGCAACTGAGATCAGGGTGGTCTACCCACCCTCCAGCTTTCAGGAGGGCCTACCAACCTTCAGATTCACAGGACAGTCTACCACCCTCCAGCTATCAGGGTGACAGCTTTCAGGATGACCTATGAGCCTCCCAGCTCTAAGGCCAGCCAGATCCAGGGGCACACAAGACAGTGCAGGTGATAACCCAAACAAGTAACATGACAGTCAGTTATCAGCAACCAGTCCTTTCTGGTACAGAGTCCATTACCATAAAATGGTTCTCTTCAAAAACTTAGAACATTCCCAGGATCAGAGTCCACTCCAGTACACAAAGTGCATTGTCAGAAATGGAGCCCACTCCAAATGTTTTAGCAATGGACTCTGCAGAGTTCACAGAGGGCAGAGCCCACTCCTGAAGGCAGGAAATGCACACACCACAAAGCCAGTCTCCACAGAGTCCTGGACCTTCCTTGGAGAACTAGGCCCACTCACACTAACAGTACATTGTAAAGGTGCAGTTAACTCACAGGGGTTGGTCCATTCTCAAAGGCAAAGTCAACTCCCAAACTCCAGGATACAGCAAGTGCTCACCTCCCAGAACACAGCTGAGCAGTCTTTGTAGAGGCCTACCCACAGGAACAGCTCATCTGGCAAGATATTTCCTCAAGGGCTCAGTTCAAACTCCAAAATGAAGACAAAACACCCAGGAACCTAGAGTGCAAGGGCTAAGCCCTGCCACAAAAAAAAACCTAACATTACTCTTTTCTCTTCCCCTTTGAGAAAAGGGGAGTAACACAGACCATAACCAGCCAGTGAAACAACAATCCTCTAATGAAAACTGAGTTACACTTGAAACACTGATTATGTAGATCAGACCATTTAGAAATCATTCTTCAAAAGTTAACAACCTGGCTAAATAATTCAGCCAGTTCAGAAATCAGGTTTTCCTCCAAAAAAGAAAAAATAAAGTGTGGTAACACACTGACTGTAGTAACAGACTGACCTGAAGGGACTCGGGGTGAGATAGGGTGGACAGGGAGAGCCTTTTTCCAAGTATGCAGACAGCAAACATGAGGGGACACAACTTTAAAGTGAGGGGAGAGAGGTATAAGACAAGTCAGAGATAGTTTCTTTAATCAACAGTAAGGGTATGGAATGCTTTACCTGCAACAGTAGTAGATTCACCAAGTTTAAGTGCTTATCAGAATAGCTGTATAAAGCTATAATAGCTGTATTCCACTCCCTCCCCCAACATCCTTTATTTACTTGTGACCAGCCAGCTTAGAGTCAATCCAGAGTTGAAAAATTTCAAAATCTGTTTATATTTTTTCTTTTCTCCCCCTCAGCTGAACATCATTCAAATTAAGAAGGAAAAAGAAACAGAACACCACAAAAACAATAAAGAGAACCCAAAGTTAAATGTCTGCCCTAGACAGGGGGGGAAAAAAAAGAAAAAGAAACTCTCTTCTCTAGCAGAGGCCAACAATAGCAGTAGCACACAGACTATGGCCCAGCCAGCACAGCATCAGCATCAGCATCAGCATCAGCCCCCTAGACTGAGGGGATTCTAAATCTCTCTTTTTTTTCCTCCACCACAAAATCAGAAATAGCACACAACCAGTCCACAAAACTGAGAGGATTCTAAATTTCAGTTAGGTGTCTCCTGGTTATATTGGTCAGCCAAGGCTTTATTGATTGGCCCAGGTTAACAAGCCCAATAAAGAATTTCATAGTCAACAAGGTCAAATCATGACAGGTGTGATCTGAGCCAGGGTTACAATACCGTCCATCACTTCACACTGAGCTATAAGCCTCCATCCCATTCCGGGCTTGGAAATCCAATCTCCTCCCACCTCCAACCCCTCAACACACCAGATTTGGCTCAAAATAAGCCTCTCCCCAAGACTCACCTGCAACACCCTTCTCTCTTCTCCTGCTCAGGAAGAGGATGATAACTTCCTTTCCTCTTTTCCCCATGCATGGGTTACAATACTACAAGCGAAGACTCCAAACTCCCATTCTCTTTATGTGGTTCAAGCCCTTCTGAACCCATCCCCAAGCCAAGGGGAACATCCTTTTCTCTAGACTCCATTCTGACACCACATTGTGGGGATGTAATCACCCCTTCCTCTACCATTGCCAGGTCTAATCTGCTTCCTTCCTCTTGTCCCACTGGACTTGGATGTACCACACCTCCCTTTGCCATGCTTGGGTTACAATTCCTCTTTTTCCTACTCTACTCAGAGCTAGAAACACCATCCACAAGTTCAAAAGATGTGAAGAAGTCATATTGAACTTGGCGTGTATTCTCTGTTTTTTTTCTCCACAGATTCTACCAGTTCTGCTAAATTTCTCGAGCATTTTCTGTTTTTAGTTCAGATTTCCAGTATCAGCTATAGTTTTAGTTTCACCTCCCGTAGAATGCTGAGTTACATGACCCCCACAAGATTGAACCCAACCACCAGTTTTGAAATAGCAGAAGGAACATTGATTATCCAAAGGACATGGGCAGGGAGTATTTCGTTCAGTTAATCGAATGCTGGATAATCGAGTGCTGGATATCATAGTTGGCCAAGCACCAGGACCTTACGATCTTTCAGATAATCAGAAATTTGGTTAACTGAATGCCACATAATTGAGATTCCTCTATATATATTTACAATAATGAGCACCTTACCTCCGGGCTACAATAGAGAACCCCTTGGCCTGTAAGCGCTAATAACCAGTATGTGTGTACTGTGCAAGAAAAGCCCTGTCACAAGTCACTGGGGTAGTACACTGGAAATTAACCTGAGGTCATCACAAATGTGAAAACATTCAATCAAATTGTCCAAACTTCTGACTGATGAACTCGTTAATATAAAATGCCAGGTTTCTGCACTTAATAAGAAAGCAGCTACTTATTATAAACAGATTGTTTTTCACCAATGGCAGGAAATAAACCGTTTTAAATTCCCCATTTAACAGACAAACAGACGCACAAAGACGGATAAGAAATGGATGTTAAAGCTCAACAAAAATAAAATTTGGGGAAATAAAGTTCAAAGCAATTGTTCATTTTCCCTTCCTTTCAATTGCCATAGAGTCACAGAGATGTACAGCATAGAAACAGACCCTTCGGTCCAACTTGTCCATGCCGACCAGATATCCATTTGCCAGCACTTGGGCCATATCCCTCCAAAACCTTCCTATTCATGAACCAATCCAGATGCCTTTTAAATGCTGTAATTGTACCAGCCCCTATGGTACACCACTTCCTCTGGCTGCTCATTCCATACATGCACCACCCTCTTTGTGAAAACGTTGTCCCTTCGGCCCCTTGTATAACTTTCCCCTCTCACCCGCAACCTATGCCCTGTCGTTCTGGATTCCTTCACCCCAGGGTAAAGATCCTATCGATGCTCCTCCTGACTTTATAAACCTGTGTAAAGTCACCCCTCAGTGTCTGACGCTCATGGGAAAACAGCTCCAGCCTATACAGCCACTCCCTGTAGCTCAAATCCTCCAACCCTGGCTACATCCTTGCAAATCTTTTTTGAACCCTTTCAAGTTTCACAACATCTTCCCGATAGGAAGGAGACCAGAATTGCACACAATATTCCAAAAGTGGCCTTACCAATGTCCTGCACAGCCACAACATGACTTCCCAACTCCTATACTCAATGCTCTGACCAATAAAGGGAACCAAACACCACCTTCACTATCCTATCTACCTGTGACTCGACTTTTAAGGAATTATGAACCTGCACTCGAAGTTATGTTTGTTCAGCAACACCTCCAGGACCTTACCATTCAGTGTATAAGTCCTGCTCTGATTTACTTTTCCAAAATGCAGCACCTCGCACTTATCTAAATTAAACTCCATCAGCCACTCCTCAGCCCATCTGATCAAAATCCCATTGTACTCTGAGGTAACCTTCTTCGCTGTCCACTACACCTCCAATTTTGGTGTCATCCGCAAACTTACTAACTATACCTCCTGTGTTCACGTCCAAATCATTATATAAATGATGAAAAGCAGTAGACCTAGCACCGATCCTTGTGGCACATCACTGGTCACAGGTCTCCTGTTTGAAAAGCAACCCTCCACCACCAGCCTGTGTCTTCTACCTTCGAGCCAGTTCTGTATCCAAATGGCTAGTTCTCCCTGAATTCCATGAGATCTAATCTTGTTGACCAGTCTCCCATGAGGACCCTTGCCGAACACCTTATTGAAGTCCATACAGATCACATCTCCCATTCTGCCCTCATCAATACTCTTTGTTACTTCTTCAAAAATCTCAATCAAGTTTGTCAACCCTTTCAATTTTCGTAACATCCTTCCTATAGCAGGGAGATCAGAATTGCTCGCAGTATTCCGAAAGTGTCATTTATATAAATGATTTTGATGAGAATGGCTAGTACAATTGCAACATTTAAAAGGCCTCTGGTTTGGGATATGAATAGGAAGGATCTGGAGAGATATGGTCCGTGTGCTGGCAGGTGGGACTAGATTGGTTTGGGATACCTGGTCGGCATGGACGAGTTGGATCGAAGGATCTGTTTCCGTGCTGTACATGTCTGTGTCTCTATGACTCTATGACAAAAGATTTGCAAGGATATTGCCAGGGTTGCAGGGTTTGAGCGATAGAGAGAGGCTGAATAGGCTGGGGCTGTTTTCTCTGGAGCGTTGGAGGCTGAAGGCTGACCTTATACAGGTTTATAAAATCATGAAGGGCATGGATCTGGTGAATAGACAAAGTATTTTCCCCAGAGTGGGGGAGTCCAAAACTAGAGGGCATAGGTTTAAGGTGAAAGGGGGAAAATTTAAAAGAGACCTAAGGAGCACCCTTTTCATGCAGGAAGTGGTCCCTGTATGGAATGAGATGCCAGAGCAAGTGGTGGAGGCTGGTACAATTACAACATTTAAAAGGCATCTGGATGGGTATATGAATAGAAGGGATTTTGTAGGGATATGGGCCAAATGCTGGCAAATGGGACTAGATTAATTTAGAATATCTGGTTGGCATGGACGAATTGAACCGAAGTGTCTGTTTCCATGCTATACAGCTCTATGATAAACAACAGCGGACCTATGAAACAGTATTGGTCACATGCCTCCAGGCTGAAAAATAACACTCTACCACCACCCTCTGTCTCCTACTATCAAACCAGTTTTGAATCCAATTAGCAACCTCTCTCTGAATCTTATGTGATTTAATTTTGCTAACCAGTATACCATGCAGAACCTTGTCAAAGTCTTTACTTCACAATAGCAGCAATTAAGAAACACCTGGACATATACATGAATAGAAAGAGAATAGAAGATCCTGTAAGTGAAGTGGAATATTGTGTGCAATTCTGGTTTCCTTCCTATTGGAAGGATGTTGTGAAACATTTACATGCTTGTTGCCAGGATTGGAGCATTTGTGCAATAGGGAGAGGCTGAATAAGCTGGGGCTGTTTTTCCGTGAGTGTCAGAGGCTGAGGGGTGACCTTATAGAGGTTCATAAAATCATGAGGGGCATGGATAGGGTAAATAGACAAGGTATTTTCCCTGGGGTGGAGGAATCCAGAACTAGAGGGCATAGGTTGAGGGTGAGAGGGGAAAAATATAAAGGGGACCTAAGGAGCAACTTTTTTACACAGAGGGTGGTGTATGTATGGAATGAACTGCCAGACAAAGTGGTGGAGGCTGGTACAATTACAGCATTTAAAAGGCATCTGGATAGGTATATAAATAGGAATGTTTTGGAGCGATATGGGCCAAGTGCTGGCAAATGGGACTAGATTAGGTTAGGCTACCTAGTTGGCATGGATGAACTGGACTGAAGGGCGTGTTTCCATGCTGTACATCTCGATGTCTCTGTGACTCTAAGACAATTTTAGTATGCAATGGCAAAATGTAGCAGTTCAGGTTTGGAGGGATGAAGGGCCTATTCCTGTGCTGTATTGTTCTTTTTCTTCTTTGTTCTTTGTAAAGTCCATGTAGATAACATCTACGACTCTGCTGTCAAGAATTAGAATATATGGAGGTGATAAATAGGAAAGAAGTGGTGACCTTACTGGGTATTTATTATAGACCTCCAAATGAAGTGAGAGATGCATGCAGGAGAGTCTTCTGGATCAATACTTTTCTGTCTTACCAGGGAGAAAGCTGTCCTAGATTTTGTATTGGGAAATGAGGCAGTCTGAGAGGAGAACATCAGAATGGAAGAGCATTTGGGAAATAGCGATCGTTATCTAAAGAGTTTCAATATTACATTGTAAAAAGCTTAAAACCTGTCAAAAATTAGGATCCCAGGCTGGAAAAGGGTAGATTTTAGGGGTTCAAAAATTGAACTGGAGCAGATTGTTTGGAACCACATTTTGGTGGCTAAAACAGTGGTTGAAAATGTTGGAGTTTCAAAAGAGAGATGAATAAGGTGTAATCAAGGCTCATACCCATGAGAAATGACTCCAGAGCTGGATGACTGAGGATATTGATGAGAAAATTTGAAAACGGCTGCATACTGGAATAATAATAGCAATAGAAATCAGGTAGTTTGTCTAAAATGCAGGAGAGTGTCAAAAGCTGGAATAAGGAAGGCTAAGAGGAAACATGAGAGGACACGTGACAGTGACAGTGACAGGGTGCCACGTGACAGTGAGGCAAGGAATAGGAAGAGAGTGCAGTTGAACACATGGCTGCAAGGATGGTGTAGGAGGGAGGGCTTTAGGTATTTGGATAATTGGACTGCATTCTGGGGAAGGTGGGACCTGTACAAGCAGGACGGGTTGCACCTGAAATGAATGGCACCAATATCCTGGGGGGGTAGGTTTGCTAGCACTCTTCAGGGGGGTTTAAACTAATTTGGCAGAGGGATGGGATCCAGATTTGTAGTCCAGCAAGTAGGCTAGCTGTTTGTCAGGATGTCCAAGAATGTAGGGAGGCTGTG
>NC_057721.1:83182546-83183496 GCF_004010195.1 Chiloscyllium plagiosum
CATTTTGGTGATGGTGACCACAATTCTGTGACTTTCACCTTGGTTATGGAGAGAGATAGGTGCATGCAACAGGGTAGATTTTACAATTGGGGGAAGGGTAAATACGATGTTGTAAGACAGAATCTGAGGAGCATAAGTTGGGAGCATAGGCTGTCAGGGAAGGATGTCGTGGAAATGTGGAACTTTTTTAAGGAACAGATACGACGTGTCCTTGATATGTCAGGCAGGAAAAAGATGGTCGCGTGAGGGAACCTTGGTTGACGAGGGAGGTTGAATGTCTTGTAAAGAGGAAGAAGGGGGCTTACATAAGGTTGAGGAAACATGGTTCAGACAGAGCGTTGGAGGGATACAGGATAGCCAGAAGGGAGCTGAAGAAAGGGATTAGGAGAGGGCATGAAAAATCTTTGGTAGGTAGGATCAAGGATAACCCCAAGGCATTTTATGCGTATGTGAGAAACATGAGAATGACGAGAACGAGGGTAGGTCCGATCAAGGACAGTAGTGGGAGACTGTTTAGATTATATTAGATTACATTACAGTGTGGAAACAGGCCCTTCGGCCCAACAAGTCCACACCGACCCGCCGAAGCGAAACCCACCCATACCCCTACATTTACCCCTTACCTAACACTACGGGCAATTTAGCATGGCCAATTCACCTGACCCTGCACATCTTTTGGACTGTGGGAGGAAACTGGAGCACCCGGAGGAAACCCACGCAGACACGGAGAGAACGTGCAAACTCCACACAGTCAGTCGCCTGAGGCGGGAATTGAACCGGGGTCTCAGGCGCTGTGAGGCAGCAGTGCTAACCACTGTGCCACCGTGCCGCCCACTGTGTATTGAGTCAGAAGAGATAGGAGAGGTCTTGAATGAGAACTTTTCTTCAGTATTTACAAATGAGAGGGACCGTATTGTTGAAGAGGAGAGTATGAAACGGACTGGTAAGCT
>NC_057721.1:83183648-83205171 GCF_004010195.1 Chiloscyllium plagiosum
AACTATGGCATCATAGCAGAAGTATCTGTACAGATTCCAGCATTTGCAGTAATTTGCTCCTACGGAAAGCTTTACACATAAGTGTAACAGGGAATCTGGAAAACTTACAGCACATTGATCCTTATTTCTAAAGGTTTGGAGTATAAAAGTCAGGAAGTGTTACTGCTTTACTATCTATACAAGCTGCTAGCGGTGCCATTTCCAGGACATAATGGGCAATTTTGGTCTCATTGTTCAAGGAAATACATTATTTCACTGGTGGTAGTTCAGAGGAGTTCAATAGGATAATCCCTGGTCCAGAGGGATGATTTTAGAAACAAAGATGAAACTTTGTTCATTAGCAGAGGGATTGAATTCAAGAATCGTGCAGTTACGTTGCAATTGTACAGGACTTTGGTTAGGCCACATTTGGAGTACTGTGTGCAGTTCTGGTCGCTTCACTTTAGGAAAGATGTGGAAGCTTTGGAGAGGGTGCAGAGAAGATTTACCAGGATGTTGCCTGGAATGGAAAATAGGTCGTACGAGGATAGGTTGAGAGTGCTAGGCCTTTTCTCTTTGGAACGGCGCAGGATGAGGGGTGAGTTGATAGAGGTTTATAAGATGATCAGAGGAATAGATAGAGTAGACAGAAACTTTTTCCCCGGGTACAACAGAGTGTTACAAGGGGACATAAATTTAAGGTGAAGGGTGGAAGGTATGGGGGGATTTCAGGGGTAGGTTCTTTACCCAGAGAGTGGTGGGGGCATGGAATGCGCTGCCTGTGGGAATGGCAGAGTCAGAATCATTGGTGACCTTTAAGTGGCAATTGGATAAGGTACATGGATGGGTGCTTAAGCTAGGACAAATGTTCAGCACAACATCATGGGCCGAAGGGCCTGTTCTGTGCTGTATTGTTCTATGTTCTATGTTCTATGAGGCAAGGATGGCAGACTATAAAATGTAACAATGAAAATGTGAGTATTGAGCAACTGAGCAGTATGGTGACAGGTAAAAATTAAATGCTAAAAAGGCTGACGTCACTCCAGGTAGAAAAGTCTCCAGGCTCTAGATGGAATACATCCTAGATTTCTGAGAGAAGTAAGGGAGCAAATTGTGGACCTGCTGACAGAGATTTTACAGGCCTCTCAAAACACAGGATTATTCCCGGAGGACTGGAGACTTGCAAATGTTGTGTCAGGAAGGGCAATGAATAATCCAGGAAATTACGCACCTGTCAGCTTGACATCAGTAGTGGGAAAATTGATGGAGGCCATAATACGGGATAAGATAAATATACACTTCGAGAAAAATATTTTAATAATAGATAATCATCCTGGCTTTGTGAAGGACAGGTCATGTGTGACAAATTGAGTTCTTTGAAGTTACACAGGCAGTGGATGAGGGTCATGCTGTGGATATGGTATAGTTAGACTTTCAGAAAACATGTCATACGGTGCCACATAGCAGGTTGATAAGCAAATTGGAAATGTTTGGGATTGATGGGTCCTTGGCAGCATGGATTAGAAACTGGCCAACAGATAGGAAACAGAGGGTCGGTAAAGAATGGCCTTTCTCGGACAGGAGACGAAATGAAATTGATATTCCCCAAGGATTGGTGTTGGGACCCTTGCTTTTTCTGATGTATGTAAACAATTTGTAAATTGGTTTTGAGGGAAAAAAATCTCTAAATTTGCAGACAATACTAAACTAGTGAGAATAGTGCATTGTGAGGATGACACGGCTTTATAGGGACATTGACAAGTTGGCCAAATTACATGAATTTTCATGCAGAGAAATGTGAGGTAATATATTTTAGTAGAAGAAGCTCAATAATACAGTTTTGAAGTGAGTATAGGAACCGAGGGACTTCAGGATTCATATGCACAATTCTCTGAATGATCCTTGGATTTATAAATAGAGGCATAGAGTATAAAAGCAAGGAAGTGATGCAAAATCTCTACAAACCATTGTCAGACAATATTTAGCATATCGTATTCAGTTATTTAAGGAAGCATGTTAAAGCCCTGGAATGACTGTGTTGGAAAGTTATGAGAATGGTACCAGGAATAAGGGAAAGATGACAGAAATTGCACTTATACTCCCAGGAGCAGAGAAGATTAAGAGATTGCCTTCTTGAGGTATCCAAAATTATGAATAATGTTGATGGGGGAAAGAAAGATATTCTGTTTACACTGTCAGTAACTAGGGTTCACAATTTCAAGATTGGCAGCAAGAGAGCTAGGACTAAGATGAGGAGAAATGCCTTTAGCCTGGAATAATAGTGGGGACGTACTCCATGGGAGGTTTTAAAACAGAGCTGGATATGTATTTGAAAGTAACTAAATTAATTGGCTACAGAAAGGGCAAGAGAATGGGACTAACTGGTTAGCTCTTTTGGTAGACAGTCCTGACACAGTGGGTTGAATGGGCTCCTTCTGCATTGCAAACGCCTACAATCTCTATCTTTTTGTATGGTCTTCTTGCTTTGAAGCAATGTCTTCCTTTCTAGTCCACAGTCTAAAAACAAAGGAAATTTTAAAAATGTGATATTTCAATCCCTTTTCATTAAAATGGTTAAACAGATATTAAATTTCATAGAGCCATCCTCAGAAGGCAATGAGAAGCTGTGTAAATTTCACAATTGCTGGTTAGCGAATGAACCCAATCCCAAAAAGCAATCCTAGTCTCCAACTTTGAAAATTTGGACTCCATTATAAAAGTAAAGGCATTGACGAACTGATATCTCAAAGTTGTTTTGTATTTAAGCCATTACTAATCGAATAATTTCTTCATCCAATCTGATATGTTTGTGTTGCAAGACTTCCCTATCAGAACAAAGAACAAAGAAAATTACAGCACAGGAACAGACCATTCAGCCTTCCAAGCCTGTTGAAACTTTATTGCTGGAACAGCACAGCAGGTCAGGCAGCATCCAGGGAACAGGAGATTCGACGTTTCGGGCACAGGCCCTTCTTCAGGAGGGCCCTATCTTCCAAGCCTGTGCCAATCCAGATCCTCTATCTAAACCTATTACCTATTTTCTTAGGATCTGTATCCCTCTGCTCCCTGCCCATTCATGAATCTGTCTAGATATATCTTAAATGATTCTGTCGTGTCATTTAAGATGCGCATCCCAGAACCTACCACCCTCTGTGTAAAGAACTTTCTAAGCATATCTCCCTTAAACCTTTCCCCTCTCCCTTGAACTCGTGCTCCCTAGTAATCAAGTCCCCCACTCTGAGAAAAAGCTTCTTGCTATCTACCCTGTCTATACCTCTCATGATTTTGTAGACCTTAATCAGGTCCCCCTCAACCTCCATATTTCTAATGAAAATAATCCTAATCTACTCAACCTCTCTTCATAGCTAGCACCCTCTATGTCACGCAATATCCTGTGCAAAGCATCCACACCCTTTTGGTAATGTGGCAACCAGAACTGTACGCAGTATTCAAATGTGGCTGAACCAAAGTCCTATACAACTGTAACATGATCTGCCAACTCTTGTACTCGATGCCTGTCTGATGAAGCAAAACTTGCTGTATGCCTTCTTGACCACTCTATCAATATGTGTTGCCACCTTCAGGGTACAATGGACCTGAACACCCAGACCTCTCTGTACATCAATTTTCCCAGGGCTTTTCCATTCACCATATTGTTCACTCTTGTGGTGCATTTTGGAGTATCCAATTCCTTGCATTTGCCCATATTGAACTTCATCTGCCACTTCTCCACCCAACTTTTCAACCTGTCATTTAAGAATGTGCGAAATAAGCCTTTAGTCTTACAAACTACATTTAATTCCTTGAAAACATTCAATGTTTTGGCCTCAACTGATTTCTGTGGCAGAGCATTCCACAGGCTCTCACCACTCTCTTGGTGAAGACAGTTGTCCTCCTCTCATTCTGAAACAGCCTACCCCGTATCCTTAGACTGTGACTTTTGTTTCTGGTGTCCTTGGTCATCAGAGTCAGTCTTGCTGCATTTACCCTCTCGGGTCCTGTTAGAATTTCCTAGGTTTCTGTGACATTCCACCCACCCACAACAGCCCATTCTTCTAAACACTAGTGAATATAGTCTTAACTGACCCAATCTCTCTTCATATATCAGTCCTGACAGCCTAGGAATCAATCTGGTAAACCTCTGTTGCATTCTGTCTATGGCTAGAACATTCTTTCTTGGATAAAGAAACCAAAATTGTACACAGTAATTTCCAATGACGAAGTACCGATGACAAAGACTACCTAGACAAGAGTTCAACTCCATTCACTCCTACGGCTCCTGTAGGAATTTAATATCAAAAAGAGTTAAAATTTGAATCTCAGTAGTGGTGATCATGAAACAATGAAATTGATGTAAAAATCCATCTAATGTTTTCAAAGGAGGAAATTTGCCATCCTTATCTGATCTGCTCATTAATTGGTTGGCTCTTAATTGGCTTTTAAACTAAATGACCAACTATCAAGTCAAAGGAAATGTTTCAGCTCACAGACAACTGCATCTTATCATTGTGAAAATTGAAAGGAGTGTGGAAAAAATAACTTTCCACCTTACGTTCTGGGCTTTTGATCTTCAGTTTACTCTTTTTTTTCCTACCACCTAGAGTATGTGTAAAAAATTGCCTGTTTTATTCATGTAGGTCTTTTTTAGAAAAAAAAGTATTAATGGGATATGGGTGTCACTGGCAGGGCCAGTATTTATTGCCTATCCCAGTTGCCCTGAGTGAACTGCCTTCTTAAACTTCTGCAATTAATTTGATGTTGGTATACTCATAATGCCATCAGGAAGAGAGTTCAGATTTCAACCCAGTGACACTGAGGAATGGTGATATATTTTCGAATCAGGATGGTGAGTGTTTGGAAAGCAACTTGCAGGTGGTGGTTCCCATGTCCCCACTGTCCTTGTGGCTATGAGTTTGGAAGGTATTGTCTAAAGAGCCTTGGAAATAGTTTGCAGTATATAGATGGTATACTCTGCAGTTACTGAACATTGGTGATGGAGGAAGTGGATGCTTGTAAATGTGGTATCAGTCAAGTGGCCTGCTTCGCCCTGTATGGAGTCAAGCTTTTTAGGTGTTGTTCAAGCTGCAGTCAAGTGGGGAGTAGGCTCTTTTTATCAATAGCAGGTTACTCCTTGAAACACTCGAGTACTTTTAGAGCAATTCAGTGACCGATCAAATTAATTTTGTCTTGGGGTTTTTCTTTTGAATATTTAAGAATTGGCACATTGCAATAGCCAAGAATGTAACCCAGGTCAATTGATTGGGAGACAGCACTAGACCACTAGACCACCGTCACTCTGCCAGATTTCTTCTTTAAAAAAGTCTATTAAATTGATTAAGCATGATCTCTCTTGCATAAAACCAAGCAATTTCTTTCTGAGTATTTGAATGTCCAACTGTAATCTCTTTAATGATCAATTCCTACACCTTTCCCAATATATTTGTCCTAAGATGTTGTGTCCAGATCGGCTCACAGTACTCCAAATGGGATCTAACCAGGCTTTTGTATAAATTCCCTGGATATAAAGGCCAGCATTCCATTAGCTTTCTGAATTATTTTTGTATCTGCCTGTGGCACCCCCATACAACCAGTCTATTTGAACTTCCATTGTACTTTAACTTTATATCATCGAGAAAGTTAATTGCAGCAATTTTTGAAACAAATGCTGATGAATTTTGGTTTAATCTAATAAACTAAGTATTGTTGATGGTAAATAACCTTTGGCTTGGCAAAGTTTTGGTTTCTCTGAATTTGGTGTACTATGATTCAATGTAATTAGTTGGAAAAAATAGAACTTTGTGGAGTCCTGCATTTTTGTTGATGGTCTCTAAACATTTGAAGCTCTTCACATATGGATTCAAGAGATGTTTATTCTGGATTCATACTGTGCAAACATCTCATTATATCAGCATAACTGTTGAAGTGCAATCACTCTGAAGTGTTGCATCTGTGGAATCTACTTAATTTAGATCCCAGGGGTTGTTATTAGGAGGAAGATTCTTGGAAAATAAATGCTTTTTTGCCTATCAGTTGTCTAGCTTGATCAGTATTTTAAGCAATAAAGGGTCTTGTAAGCATCTTTCCATTTCTGCTTTGTAGTTCAAACCATTTCCACGTAAGCACTTTTCTAATACTGCAGCGTATATTTCTTAGTAGGTTTTCATGATCACTTAAAAACTGATACAACTAATGTAATGACAAAAAAAAATCAGTTGCCATTTCTTTCATTATTATTTAGTGAGATCACATCTGGAGTACTTTGTACAGTTTTGATCTTCTTCCTTGATGAATAGCATTAGAAGCAGCTCCAAGAAATTCACTTAACTGATTCCTGCAGTGTAGGGTTATCTTATGAGGAAAGGTTGGACAGTTTGGGACTCCAATTTAGTCTGCACTAGAGAAAAACAAATACTGAGCCATACTAAACCCATTTTCCAGAACTATTTTAATTCATTTGGTCATGTTGATACCACTTGCCAGTCCGCATTCATTGCCCATCCCCAGTGAGAAGGTGATAGTAAGCTGCCCTCGTCAACTGCTGCAGTCCGCATGTTGTAGGTTGACCCACAATGCCTTTAGACAGGGAATTCAAGGATTTCGACTCAGCCACCTAAGGCAGATGTAGGAACAAAGTTAGGCATCCAGCCCAATGTGTCTGCTGACATGGGTGATATGTTTCTCAACCCTATTCTCCTGCCTTCTCCCCACAATCCTTGATCCCTTTACTAATCAATCTCTGTCTTAAATACATGCAATGAGCTCCACAAATTAACTACCCTCCGACTGAAGAAATTTGTCCTCATCTCAGTTCTAAAGGATCACCCTTTCACTCTGAGGGCCAAAACTGCTTGCAATATTCTAATATGGTCTTGACCAGAGCCTTATATAATCTCTGCAGTACACCTCTGCTCTTGTATTCTTGAAATGAAAGTGAACATTGCAATTGCCTTCCTAATGCCAAATGAACCTGCTCATTAACCTTAAGAGAATCCTGAACTCAGACTCCAAAGTCCCTTTCTGCTTCAGATTTCGGAAGCCTCCCCCCATTTAAAAAATAGCCTATGCCCTTATTTTTCCGACCAAAATGTATAACCTTATACTTTCCCATATTGTAATCCATCTGCCACTTCTTTACCCATTCTTCTCTTGTAGCCTCTTGGCTTCCTCAATTCTACTTGTCCCTCCAATTTTCTTTGCGTCATCTGCAAACTCAGTAGCAATGCCCTCAGTTCCTTCATTCAGATTGTTAATATATAACATGAACAGTTATGGTCACAGCACTGACCACTGTGGAATTCCATGAGTCACCCACTGCCTTCCTTTTATCCTTACTCTCAGCCTTCTGCCAGTCAACATTACTTTATCATACCAGTAACTTGCCCCAAATACCATTGGTTTTTATCTTATTTGGCACGCTCCTGTGCAGCACCTTGTCAAGGGCCTTCTGGAATTCCAAATGGAGCACATTCAGTGGCTGTCCTTTGTCTAACTTATTTGCTACCTCCTCAAACAATTGGAACAAATTTGAGTCAGATACATTAGGGACATTGAAATGAATAGGCACACAGATGACAGTAAAATGTAGGCTATGTAGGTTAGTTTGATCTTACAGGGCCGAAGGGCCTGTATTGTGCTGTATTATGTTCCGTGTTCTATCATAATAATATACTTTAGCATTTACTACATTATCTCCAATAAGACGTGAGCCTATGAGTCTCATAATGTAAAGGTAATTTGCTGATACTTTCACATTGCATATCATAAAATTGTCTGGAGGTTCCATTGATTTTTATATTTCAAGCCAGCACCACCATTCATTATGATCATGGCTAATCATCCTCAATCAGTATCCGTTCCTGCCTCATCAGTAATAGTGTCTTTCATTCCTGCTTATTCTGTCAAGTTTTACTTTCTGCAGCTGGTGTCCCAGAAATTACTTAACCTGATGCACTGCAGCCACATTTTATTCTCAATTCACCACTGACCAATCTCATTTCTGAGCTGTCTTGAGTGGTTCAAATATTATTGGCTTTATTGTTATGTCCTTTAAAAGCTTCTGCCTCATTTTAACACTTCTGAGCTCTGAGGAAAGATTTGAAAGTCTTCCTTACAAACATGTGGGGGCTAGTGCCAAAATTGGTACAGCTGTCTCACTGACTAGTTAAGCAACAGCCTGACACAGTCACACTCAATTGATCATGCCTTACAGACAATGTTTCAGACACCGTCATCACCACCACCTCTGGATATGTTCTGTACTAGTGGCAAGATAGACCCAGCAGAGTGAAGGCACAGTGATATACAATTAGAGGGAACGAGTTGCCTTGGGAGTCCTCGACATTGACTCTGGACCGCATGAAGTCTCATGGCTTCAGGTTAAACAAGGGCAAGGAAACTTAATAGAATCATAGAATCCCTATAGTTGCAGAAAGAAGCCATTCAGTCCAGCAAATCTTCACTGACCTCCAAAGAGCATTCCACCCCAAAGAATATCCCCATAACCCCGCATTTACCATGGCTAATCTACCTAGCCTGCACATCCCTGGACACTACTGGGCAATTTAGCATGACCAATTCACCTAATCTACAAAACGTTGGACGATAGGAGGGAACCGGAGCACCTGGAGGAGGGAACCGGAGCACCATGCACACAGGGAGAACATACAAACTCCATACAGTCACCCAAGGCTGGATCCTTGACTCTTAGAGGCAACAGTACTAATCATTGTGCCACCTTCCACTATGCCAACCTCCTGCTGATTACCACATACCATCCTCCTTCGGCTGAAGAATCAGTACTCCTCCATGTTGAACAATACTTGGAGGAAGTACTGACAGTGGCAAGGGCGCAAAACTGTACTCTGAGGGATTTCAATGTGTTGTGTGACACTATCACCGTGCTAAATGGATCAGACTTTGAACAGATCTAGCAATTTAAGACTGAGCATCCATGAGGCATTGTCGGCCATCAATAGCAGCAGAACTGTACTCCAGCACAAACTGCAAACTCCTGGTCCAGCATATCCCCCAGTCGATCATTATCACTAAGGTGGGGCGGGGGTAGGTATAGGACAGATGTTAGGGGTAGGTTCTTTACTCAGCGAGTCGTGAGTTCATGGAATGCCCTGCCAGTAGCAGTGGTGGACTCTCCCTCATTATGGGCATTTAAGCGGGCATTGGATAGGCATATGGAGGATAGTGGGCTAGTGTAGGTTAGATGGGCTTGGATCGGCGCAACATCGAGGGCCGAAGGGCCTGTACTGCGCTGTATTCTTCTATGTTCTATGTTCTATCACCCCTGGTTCAATGGAGATCGCAGGTGGTTATGCTAGAAACAGCACCAGGTCTACCTAAAAATGAGGAATCAGCCTGGTGAAGCAACCAAACTGGACTACTTGCATGCCAAACAGCATAATCAGCAAGCAACAGACAAAGCTAAGCGATCCCAAACAGACAGAGTAGATCTAAGCTCTGCAGTCCTGCCATATCCAGTTGTGAACGATAGTGGTCAGTTAACCAACTGTCTATAAGGAGTCATGTAATATAGTTGCTGCCTTTTCTTTATTATTATTTTTCACAACATTGCTACAATTGTCATAATCATCGAGATGTACAGCATGGAAACAGAGCCTTCGGTCCAACTTGTGTGCTGATATAGGCTATGTTAAGGTAAAGTTAAGATGCAAATACTTATTTTGGCTATGCTATTGATTACTGTGACCTTAATAGTGTTCTAGAACAATGTTATTAAATCCTCATAGGACTCATGTTAGATTGTAAATTGAAAACGCAACCTCGTCTAACTGCACAAAAGAGTATAATTAATGGCTGTAATTGAAAAACAGTAAATTGCTAATTCTCAATTTCTAGTTACAAATGAAGTAAGTTTTACAAAAATTGTTGAAAAGTGGAGACTAAGAGAATAGAGTAGATAATTAGGAGTTTTTCTTTGCAAACTACTGTGTAGCAAGTGGTGCCTAAGGAGTCCAGCATCAGTAATCAAAAGTTTTGCATTTCTATTGTGCCTTTCTCAATAAGAGGACACCCTGAAGTGCTTTATAACTAATGAAGCCCTTCTGAAGTGTAGTGCAATTGCAATATTGAAACTACAGCAGTCAATCGTACACCATCTCCCACAACTAGCAATCTGATAACGATCAAATCATTTAACATGTGTTGTTAAATTACTTAAAAAAAAGACACATTTTACAGGAACTTTCATCTTGCTCTTATCGTGACATTTTACAAGAATCTGATTGGTTGACAAGTGAACTCTGATTTATAGATGTGTTACCTTGGAAACTGCATCAATTAGCGCTGATTGATATTTAACTACCAGATTGTTTAAACTTTAAACAAGACATGTTGAATCTGACTAGTGACAGCGTGCCCTCAAAACTAACCAAGAAATAGCTGTCATTTTTTTTGGGATATGATTAATTGAAGAAGTTTGCCCTTACGCCAGGGATAACACCACTGCTCTTCTTTGAAACAGTGGCCTGAGACCTTGTAAATTGATCAAAGAGAGCAGATGTGGTACAGTTTAATATATCATCTCACAGTGCAGCTCTCCTTCATTATAGCACTGAAGTGTCACTCTTGACTTTTGTCCTAAAGTAGAACCTTTCTACAGCCATCTGACTCGAAAAGAAGGCATTGCTGACTGCAGGGTGTGCTACACTGTACCTTCAAGTGCTAACTATAATTTTTGCTGTGTCCAAGTGCTTTCTCAAACTGGCTGATGCCTTTTAGAGCTATGTTATTAGTTAGTGATGCTAAAGCGAAAAGGATTGAGTTCTAATTGTTAATCCATATGCAGATGCAGAGACTTAAGTTGCTCCAAGCAATGTAAAGTCATTTTAAGTCAGTAATTCATTGCATTAAGGATGCCACAATTGCTTTACCTTTTGTGTGAATACATTATACTCCAGGATATGAAGTTCTCTAACCAGAAGCAGATTAACCCTAACAATAAATTTAAGTGTTATGTATTACAAATCAATACTAAAGTGGATTTCATGGCTGAAATCTAATCATTAGTTCAGATGGCTGCTATAACATGCTGAATAAGTTGACTGCTTTATTGTTCCCCAGGCTTACAAATATTCTCATCATATTTAACTGCTAGTTCTTAAGCAATACGCTTATTCCTGTGGGAATTGTTCTAGTCCAACATTATTACCCAGGTTATTGGGCATATATGACATATTCTCTGCACTTTGTACTTCTTTTTGCATTGGGTACTTTGTACAAGAAATGAAATAAAGCATTCATGATTTCAAACCTAGACTAAAAACTATTCAGATAGGAGAAAGTGAAGACTGCAGATGCTGGAGATCAGAGCTGAAAAATGTGTTGCTGGAAAAGCGCAGCAGGTCAGGCAACATCCAAGGAGCAGGAGAATCGACGTTTCGGGCATAAGCCTTCCTGAAGAAGGGCTTATGTCTGAAATGTCGATTCTCCTTCTCCTTGGATGCTGCCTGACCTGCTGTGCTTTTCCAGCAACACATTTTTCAGCTAAAAACTATTCAGCAAAATTACAGTAAAAGGTTTTGTTCATATTAAAAAGAGAAGTTAGATAATTACAGCCTCTTCAAATGCTTCTTATTTGTTTGAATTAAGAAAGAATTACATAAAGAGTTTTAGTGTTAACAGGAGACAAAAACTAAGGAAAAATGTGTTCATATTTAGAGAAGTTTGAGCTGGTACATTAAAGTCAACACATGTTGTTAAATTACTAAAACAAAAGACACATTTTACAGGAACTTTCATCTTGCTCTTGCCGTGACATTTTACAAAAATCTGATTGGTTGACAAGTGAAATCTGATTTATAGATATGTTACCTTGGAAACTGCATCAACTAGTGATGATTGATATTTAACTACCAGATTGTTTAAACTTTAAACAAGACTTGTTGAATCTGACTAGTGACAGCATGTCCTCAAAACTAACCAATGAATAGCTGTCATTTTTTGGAGGGTTGAAACAAGTGCATTGCTTACATATTCTTTCTGTTTGCAGAGAATAGAGACTTTTGTATATCTTGGGGTACATGTAAGTGCGAGACACTGTAAGGCTGACTGACAATCTTAAATTAATAGTCAGCAGAATTATTCACTAACTCAGGATTATCCAGCAAATGTTGTAGACTTGGGGAGTCTCCTCTAATGTTTGACATTGTGTTGTGAGTTTTGCAAGCATGGGCAGGTTGGGTACAATTAGTGTTTTGCTTGCTGCAAACTGCTGAAGGCATGTGATGTTTGATTTGATTTATTGTTGCCACATGTACCTGAGTACAGTGAAAAGTTTTGTTTTGTGAGCAGTACAGGCCGATCATAACATACAAGGACATACAGATCAGAGGATGTTTTAGACAGAGCGAGGTTATGGCTGCACAGGAGGTGCATAAATGCCAAATCAACATTACATGTGATCTACCAGGCTTTGGGACAGATAGCCTATGTATCTGGCATCACCCTGGCACTAATGTTTAAACAGTTCTCTCTTTGCACCACTGAACTCTCTCTTAAATGCTCAATTCCAGCATTCTAATGTAATTGCATTTCAATGTTGAATTGTATAAGTTGGGTTCTGATACATGCAGCAACAAAAAGGGCTGTGCTCAGGTTATTGAAGATCTGGCTTCATCCAGTTATTAAGTAGGCTGCTGTTTCAATACGTCCCTTGAAAATACATCTGCTCAAAGCTCACAACTACAGAATATTAAATTGCTTATGTGCACAAATTAAAGTTTTAGACACTTTCTCACCCAGCAAAAGCAGGCACTCAGTCCAAGGCCAAACTGAAAGTCGCAGATGAATTTATGTGAACTCAACTCTTGTGAATTTCTGAGTTTGTGAGTTCAATGAATGTTGGTTCACACAGTGATGGTGGGTTTAGATCGCGATGATATTATCTGATGTGCAGGTGTCAATGGCGTCATTGAGTGGTACATTGGAGATTTGGCTAGCAATGTCAAATGAGTACACAGATATTTTCATTGCTACAAGAAGCAAGTTCTGTGTGGATTTCACAAATCTGGCAGTTAGCTGTCAGTCAGCATTAATAGGTTCATTCTTCATGGCAGCGTCTCTACCAATCAGAGTCCCCTTGTCAATAGCTTAGCACTATCCATTCCTGCACTTTAAATGTTGATTTGCTCTTGTAGTGGCATTTTTGTGAAATGAGTGCCCAAAATGAAAAGCTTTGACAAAATATGCCTTTTTTCATTACTATGCAAATTCTACATGTCCAACAAATATTTGTTAAAGGCAAGTCTTATTTGACTGCTCTGATAAGTCATTTGTGAAATAATGGAGGGTCTGCTCAGATTAGAGAGGTTGATGTATTTATTTACTTTCCAATGACATAACAGCACTGAGTGGCAGTCATCTAACTAAATTAAAATTCACGAGTTTATAGTGATGGTAGCAATATTGATATAAGCTTGGCTAAAAGAAAGCAAGCAGGTCATGGTGATGGTTGTTTTTTCAGAAAGGAGTGAAGCAGTGATGCTTTTCAAATGTATTACTAACTTATTCAAGGATTCATTTTTAATGTTTCCAGAATCATAAAAAGACTCAAAATGGTTATTAACCAATGAGGATGGTAATTATAGTCTTCAGAAGGACATGGACAGATTGGTGAAATTGGTAGGCAAGTGGAAGATCAAAATTCACTTAGAGAAGTGTGAAATTATGCATTTTAATAGGAAGACTGATGAATTGAATAGTACAATTTGTAAGTCACACTGAACCTGAGAGATGTGGGTTTTTGTATATAAATTTTTGAAGATGGGAAAACATATAGGAAAGGGCTTTAAAAAGCAAATGGGATTCCTTAGCTTCATTATTAAGTGAGAATAGTCAAAAGCAAAATTTAGAAGCAACCTTTATGAAATAGAGGTTAGAATTCAGCTGAACCTTCAGTTTTGGGCATCTCAATTTAAGAAGAATGTTGGAGCTTTTGAGAGGATGCAGAAGTAAGTTACTAGAAGAATACTAAGGCTAAGGAATTTCATATCATGTGGAGAAACTAGAGAATATGGGGTTATTCCCTTTGGAGAAGAGGAAATTTGATAGAGGTGTTCAAAATTATGAATGGTTTTAATAAAGTAAATAAAAGGAAGCAGACTGCAAAATTTAGCTCCTGCTATTATTGCTAGTTTTGATGCTACAGAAATCTAAACTCTAATAATTTTGCTCAAAATATTGCTGGTGGGGCCAGCTTGATATGCCTTGAGTGAAAGGGTGTTAGAATGTTTTGTGCACCCATTGGAACAATGCAGAGTGGGCAGATTGTGATATTAAACACTGTCTTACTCTAAGTGGGAGCAAATACTGCAATGTTGGAATCTGAAATGAAAACAAAAAATGCTGGAAATCACAGTAGGTCACTTGAAGAACACCGCAAGCCAGTCCTGAAGAAGGGTAACACTCGAAACGTTGACTTCTCCACCTCCTGATGCTCCCTGGCTTGCTGTATTCTCCAAGCCTCCTGCTTGTCTACCTTGGATTCCAGCATCTGCAGTTTTTTGTCTCTAATCACAGCAGGCCAGGCAGAACCATGGACAGCATTTTTTTTGTTTTCTCTAATTTGGTGCATAATCTCCAATTTTGGACCTCACAGGGCTTATGAATACCCCATCTTACTCCCTCCCAACAAGAATTCCTTTGCCACAGTCTTGTCACATAAGCATTTTTATAGCAATCACTTTGGAACTTCTACAGATCAGGCACTTTTCACTTTCTTTTCCTGCTGTGTTGTGAGCGGAGGTGCTATTCGGAATATTATTAGATATGTTTAGAATACCTTTTGGAATCACAAAAGAAGGTGTCTCTGACTGTTAGGTCAGAGGATTACAATTATAAAGAAAATCAGACACAGAAGGAAACCATTTGGCTCATCATGCCCATGCTGGCTCTCAGCAAGAACAACTTAGACTGTAGTTCTGCAATTTGTTTCTGTTTATCCAATTCCATCTTGGTGGCGAAAAGTAATTCTGTTTCCATCACTATTGCTGCCAGCACACTCAATATCCTAAGCACCCTCCTATTTTATCCACAGTCAGGTGTAATATGTAATAAACCTACATGTCACAAAGGAGGTTGTCACTGAATTCTGTCATTTTTTAAAAATTACTCATTCATATGATTGGTGTGTCACTGACTAAGCCAGTATTGCCCATTCTCACCTCCTACTGCTGTACTTGCCAATGTACTGCAGAGTAAAGATTGCATGTGACAATGGCTTTGAAAGTAGAAAAACATAGAAAATAGCAACAGGAGCCCTTTGAGCTCACCAGTCATTTTGATCATGGCTGTTCATCCAAAGCAGTACCCTGTTCTTGCTTTCTCCCCATGGGTAAACATGGTGCTCAAGTTCTTTGCTAACAGATCATTCTTGGCAGAAGTAGCTGCCATTTCCAGCACTTCAGTTTGCTGAGTATTGTTTTATCAAGGAGGTTACTGGGATTTTTTGCAGACAGAAAGAAGAGACTTCTTCATCATCATCATCATCATCATATTCATCATAATCTCTCTTACCAAAGAGAAGCAGGAGGAATAATCACATTACTTTGCCAGACTGGCAGAATTCCCAGTGGTGAAGGGTGTCATTGATTCTATTCATCTATCCTCTTATCCCACATAACAGTGTGGAGATATACCACAAGAATCATCACTCCATGAACTCACAATTGGTTTCCAACTATGCCCAGAAGGAATAGGCCGTCATTTTACATGTCTTCAATGAGCCAGATACATCAGTCTGAGTTACTTTTGGTTCAGTAGTGCAAAACATCTTCTCTTCCAAAGAATTCAGAAAATGTACGTGAGCTTGTGCCCCGTGTCTACCTCCTGTGATTTTGTATAACCTTTCCTTCATTCTTCTTGGCCTGTCTGCAATCTACTCAACAGCAGCACAAATTGTCCCAAAGGAAATTGCTGCCAGATTGTTGTGAGGAAGCCAACGTGAGGGAAGTTACACTTGACCACATCCTCACCAATATGCTGCCACAAGCACATCTGTCTAAGACAGTACCACCACACAATACTTGTGGAGATGAAGTCACAAATTCACATCGAGAATACCCTTCATCATGTTGTGTGATCCAATCACTGTAATAAATGGAATAGACATTGAAAAGATCTGGCAACTCAAGTGTAGGTGTCATGAGGTGCTATATGCCATCAGTAGTGGCCAAGTTGCAACTCCAACATAATCTGCAACTTCATGGCCTGGCACATCCCAACTTTATCAATAGCACAGTGTACTACTGAGCTGCCACCTCTGTTGGATGATCATGCTTTTGTCTGGGAAATTATGTGTAAGGTACAAATACGTGACCATGCCTTTGTCAGGCTGCTGCTTCATCTGTGAGATATCTCTCCCAATTTTGGCACTTGCCCCCCCAGATCTTATTAAGGAGGATTTTGCAGGGTTTGCAGTTGCTGTTTTCAGTGCCTTAGATGATGCCAGATGGTCCACCTAGCTTCATTCCATTTTTCTTTTCTAGCATTTGATAGAATTGCAACAGTTTGCCACTGGAACAAAAATAGAAACTATGAGAAAAACACAGTAGATCTGAAAGCATCGGTGGGCAGAAATTAGAGTTAACATTTTGGGTCAAGTGATCCTGCCTCAGAACTCTTCTGAAGTCAACTGGAAAATGACTGTTGCAACCCCCCTGTTTTAGAAGGGAGAAAGGCAGATGATGGGAAATTATAAGCCAGTTAGCTTAGTCTTGGTCATTGGTAACATTTTAGAGTCTATTATTAAGGATGAGATTGTGGAATACTTGGAATGCATTGTAGAATAGGGCTGAATCAGCACGACTTTGTCAAGGGATGCCATCTGACAAATCTTTTGGAACTCCGAGGAGGTAATGAGCACATTAGACAAAAGGAGAGCCAATAGACTTAATCTTTTTGGATTTCTGGAAGACCTTGACAAGGTGTTACACAGGAAACTGCTATATAAGATGACAGCCTGTGATGTTAGGGGCAAGGTACTGGCCTGGATAGAAGATTGGCTGACCATCAGAAGGCAGAGAGAGGGGATAAATGGGGTCTTTTTTTGGATGGCAGCCGGTGATTAGTGGAATTCCACAGGGGTCAGTGTTGTGACCACAACTATTCATGTTATACATTAATGATCTTAGTGAGTTAATGACCTGGACCAAGGAACTGAGGGCATTGTTGCTAAGTTTACAGCTGACACAAAGTTAGGTGGAGAGACTAGCAGTGTTAAGGTAGTGGGGTGGCTGCAGAAAGACTTGGACAGGCTTAGAGACCTGACAAAGAAATGACAGATGGAATGCAATGTGGGAAAGCATGAGGTTATGCACTTTGAAAGGAAAAATGGTGGCATAGATTATTTTCTAAATGGGGAAAAACTTCAGAAATCTAAAGAACAAAGGAACTTAGGAGTACTAGTCTCATGGCAGCTCTGGACTGACAGCGCTTATCCAGGTGTACAGCAAACATTTAAAGATGACAAAGTGTAAAGGATGTTGGTGAATTCCAGGACATCTGTTGAATGGTGAATTCTTCTGTGAGTAGCTTGTAAGAAGATAGAGACAAAAAATTTCAGCTACTGGATTCCAAGGTACACAAGCAGGAGGCTGGAAGAACACAGCAAGCCAGACAACATCAGGATGGAGACGTCGATGTTTCTGGTGTAACCCTTCTTCAGGTAGGACCTGCATTGGTCATGATTGATGCCATAATGGTAAGTTAGGTAGTTGATGAGCACATTTGGGAAAATACGCTGAGAAAACTCACTTGGTTTCATGGTGGAAAGCCCACCAAATAACTTGGTGCAACTTGGAACTAATTGAAAACCTCCATTGTGCTGAGCTTAGCAGCATGGAGACCTTCGATGGCCGAACATATCTGCTGACTAGATGAATGGAGAATGCCAAGTATGTCTTCAGTAAGGAGCTATCTTACAATAAGCAACATTAAGGAGATTACAGAAACATAGACTTAGAAATAGAGAAGTATAGAAAATAGAAGCAGGTCGAGGCCATTCAGCCCTTCAAGCCTGCTCTGCCATTCAATATGATCATCCAATTTACTGCCCTGTTCTGCTTTCTAATATCATTTGATTCCTTTAGTGCTAAGAATTACATCTAATTATTTGTTTTGGCCTCAGCCATTTTCTGTGGCAGAGAAATCCACACGCTCACCACTCTCTGGGTGAATACATTTGTCCTTATCTCATTCTGAAATGGCCCACCCCATATCCTCACGCTGTGAACCCCTGTTTCTGGTCTCCTTCGTCATCAGGAACATTCTTGCTGCATTTACCGTCTCTAGTCCTGTTAGAATTTTGACGATGTGACATTCCACCCACCTCCAACAGTCCATTCTTCTAAACTCCAGTGAATATAATCTTAATTGACCCAATCTCTCTTCATATATCAGTCCTGTCATCCTAGGAATCAGTCCGGTAAATCTTTGTTGCATTCCATCCATAGGCAGAACATCCTTCTATGGATAAAGAAAGCAAAATTGCACACAGTAATCCTGGTGTAATTTCACCAAGATCCTTCACAATTGTAGCAGGTCAGTGTAATTGAAGTTAGGACACCCTAAAAAAAGAGCTTTCACAAACATATGCAATGCAGACATCTTCTTGGGAAAACGCTAAACTAACCAGCCCACATGGAGGCAAGTACCAAAATTTGGTTCAGCCTGTTTCAGGGACCATCTGTGCTAAACTTACAACATCCAGCATGCCCAGAGAAAAGCCACAGATGGTGTAAGTTCAAAAATACAAACAACAACTGCCAGCTTTTTAGATGTTTATTCCAATTCAGCAGCAGACTCTTGAGTCATGACAGAATTGAATACCTTAATACTCAAAGAAAAAAGAGCCCACCACAATTATTCTGGTGAATGTACAAAAAAAAAAAATGTTGGATATACTTATTAAATCTGGCACTACCTTGGGGAGAGAAACAGAGCTTGAAGTTTGTGATGAAATAAATTGCCAGACCGGCTGAGACAAAGCTGAGACATTTACAGCATGCTTTGTTTTTATTAAGTCTCGCAGCAGTACATTTTCAAACCTGTTGACTGAAAACAAAAGTTAAAGTTTCAGGGGCCATTGGTTGCTCTCTCATTAGGGAAAGACATTCGATGGTTAGTTTAACCTGAAAGTCACCATGCCTCAGATGAAAAGTGAGTTTGACAATGCAGTGTTCTCATAATGGTATGAGAATTCAACCTGTAGCAATAGAACATCAATCTATTACAAAACAACTCTTCAGCTAACTAAGCTAACCAACCCCCACCCCTTGATTAACACACTGAAAGTGAATACCTCTTTTGAAAAGACTGGATAACATTAGCGTCTTAAAGCTTATAATAGTTACTAGAAAATAATACTGCTTCCTTTTTGGAGGGCATTACTTGCCATGTACTTTAAAGAAGAAAAATTATGTCTTAAGAAATGTAGATTGTTTATATCAATTAATTTACTTTTTGATTTACATTTGTGTTTTGCGTGAAGCAACACCCCGTCTTCAGCTGCTTTCTTTAAGCATTAAATGGTTATTACCATTGGGATTAACAAGCTTTGTCTCAGCTAGGCTTGGAATCTAAAGAGTGACGTGCAATTATTGGGATGGGTTGGTTCATTTTAAGAACTGGATTTGGGCTTTAGAGTGTCAGAACACTTATTGAGTGAAAAGGATTCATCTGCTGTTAGGTCTCTTGGAGATCTGACCAGATGCCAAACATAGCTGTTGGTCAGAAACTTTTTGATATGTAGATTGCACTTATTTATGCATTGGAAGCTCTCAATGTTTGAGAAAACTATTAAAGTGAGAGCCAATGAAAATAGACATCTCCTGAACATTCTAATTTTGTATCTGTGTAAATAAGCTATGAAATATAGGGGCTGAATTAGGTCATTCAAGCCCATTTAAAAATTTTTACAGCTTTAAAAGTGGCAGAATGTTTGCCGTCCTTCATGAGTGAATGGGAAAATCTTGAGTTCTATCAGAATATATTTTCACTTATTAATTTGGCATCTCAACAGTGACATTGAATACTCATATCATTTTCAGTTACGTTGAACTAATTTGTTTTTGATATGATTAAATTTATAATATTAAAACAAATCATTGCAGTTATATTAGAAATTAGAAATAGTAAGGGGAAAAGTCACTGATAGGCATGGTCTATAGCCCACCAAGTAATAAGATAATGGTAGGCAAGCAATAAACAAATAACTGATGCATGTAAAAATGGTTCAGCAATTATCATGGGGAATTTTAATCTACATGTTGATTGGTCAAAACAAGTCGGTCAAAGCAGCCTTGAGAAGGAGTTCATAGAATGTATCTTCGATAGTTTCCTTGAACATTATATATATTTTAACCCATGAGGTCTTGCATATTGAGACAGGAATAATTAATGATCTCACAGTTAGGGATCCTCTTGGAAGGAGCAATTTGAATATGGTTGAATTTAAAATACAGATAGAGGGTGAGAAGGTAAAATTGAATACTAGTGTCTTGAGTTTAAACAAAGGAGACTACAGTGGGATGATGGAGGAATCAACTAAGACTATGTGGTTGGACAATTGAGGAACAGTAGAGGACTTTCAAAGCGATCTTTCATAGTGCTCAACAGCATTATATACCAGTGAGAACCCCAAGAACTTTTGGAAAAGGGATAATCAGCCATGGATGATTAAGGAAATAAAGGAGGGTATCAAGTGGAAAGATAATGCATACAAAGATCATTGGGAAACCAGGGGATTGGGAAATTTTAAAAAGTCAACAGAAATCCATGAGAAAAGAATAAAAGAACTTAAGATGGATTATGAGCTTGGAATATAAAAACAGATAGCAAAAGTTTCAACAAATAAATAAAATGAAAAAGAATGGCTACGGTAAATATTGGTCCTTTAGTGGATGAGAAAGGAGATTTAATAATGGAAAGTGATGACATGCCTGAAGTGTTAAACCAGTGTTTTGTATCGGTCTTCACAGTGGAAGAAACGAAGGTAAACTGGCCAAGAATATTAAGGAGGATAGTAAAAGCTTTTTTAGGTATGTGCAAGGCAAAAAAATGGTTAGGACAAAAATTGAGCCCTTGAAGACAGAAACAGGGGAATATATTACTAGGACCAAAGAAATGGCAGAGGAATTAAATGGGTACTTCAGATCTGTGTTCACTGGGGAAGACACAAGCAATCTCCCTGAGGTAACAGTGGCTGAAGGACCTGAAGTGAAAGGAATTTATATTTGCCAGGATTTGGTGTTGGAGAGACTGTTAGGTCTGAAGGTTGATAAGTCTCCGGGGCTTGATGGTCTGCATCCCAGGGTACTGAAGGAGGTGGCTCGGGAAATCGTGGATGCGTTGGTGATTATTTTCCAGAGTTCAATAGATTCGGGGTCGGTTCCTGAGGGTTGGAGGGTGGCTAATGTTATACCACTTTTTAAGAAAGGTGGGCGAGAGAAAGCAGGAAATTATAGACCAGTTAGTCTGACCTCAGTGGTGCGAAAGATGCTGGAGTCTATTATAA
>NC_057721.1:83205568-83214632 GCF_004010195.1 Chiloscyllium plagiosum
GTGTTCTTGTACACTAGTCAATGAAGGTAAGCATGCAGGTAGTGAAGAAGGCTAATAGCATGCTGGCCTTCATAACAAGAGGGATTGAGTATAGAAGCAAAGAGGTTCTTCTGCAGCTGTACAGGGCCCTGGTGAGACCACACCTGGAGTACTGTGTGCAGTTCTGGTCTCCAAATTTGAGGAGAGACGTTCTGGCTATTGAGGGAATGCAGCGTAGTTTCACGAGGTCAATTCCTGGAATGGCGGGACTACCTTATGCTGAAAGACTGGAGCGACTGGGCTTGTGTACCCTTGAGTTTAGAAGACTGAGAGTGGATCTGATTGAGACGTATAAGATTATTAAAGGATTGGACACTCTGGAGGCAGGAAACATGTTTCCGCTGATGGGTGAGTGCCGAACTAGAGGACACAGCTTAAAAATACGGGGTAGACCTTTTAGGACAGAGCTCAGGAGAAACTTCTTCACCCAGAGAGTGGTGGCTGTGTGGAATGCTCTGCCCCAGAGGGCAGTGGAGGGCCACTCTCTGGATTCATTTAAGAAGGAGTTGGATAGAGCTCTCAAAGATAGTGGAATCAAGGGTTATGGAGATAAGGCAGGAACAGGATACTGATTAGGAATGATCAGCCATGATTATATTGAATGGCGGTGCAGGCTCGAAGGGCTGAATGGCCTACTCCTGCACCTATTGTCTATTGTCTATAAATAACATGCCAAAAATGATGACAAGAAGACTATGACAGGTGAGGACCTAGAAATGATCATTATCATTAAAGAGGTAGTGTTGGGTAAGCAAATGGGGCGAAAGCTAGACAAGTCTCCTGGCCCTGATAGAATTGCATCCCAGGATATTAAAAGAGATGGTGTGGGAAATAGGAAATGCACTCATGATAATTTATCAAAATTCGCTGCACTCTGGGGAGGTTCAGGGAGATTGGAAGACAGCAAATGTGGCAGCACTGTTTAAAAAAAGGAGGTAGACAAAAGGCAGGTAACTGCAAGCCCATTAGATTAACAGAAGACATTTGACAAGCCACAAAAGGATAAAGGTGCATGGTATTACGTGTAATGTATTATCATGAATAGAAGATTGGTTAACTAATAGAAGGTAAAGAGTGGAGATAAATGGGTGTTTTTCTGGTTGGCAATCTGTGGCTAGTGATGTACCTCAGGGACCAGTGCTGGGACTACAATTATTTCCAATTTACTTTAGTGATTTAGCATTGGAGATCGGGAGGAATGTGTCAAAGTTCATAGATGACACTAAACTGAGTGGTAGAGCAAAATATGCAGAAGACACTGAAAGTCTGCAGAGGAATCTAGATAAGTTAAGTGAGTGGGCAAGGGTCTGGCAGATGGAGTACAATGTTGGTAAATGTGAGGTCATCCATTTTGGTAGGAATAACAGCAAAATGGACTATTCTTTAAATGGTGGAAAATTGCAGCATGCTGCTGTACAGAAGACTTGAGTCCCCTTGTGCATGAATCACAGGGGCAGCAGGTAATTAAGAAGGCAAATGGAATATTGTCTTTCATTGCTAGAGGGATGGTGCAGGTGAGGCAGCTGCAGCTTTGTGGAGTGCAGGTGAGGCCATACCTGGAGTACTGTGTGCAGTTTTGGTCGTCTTATTTGGGAAAGGATGTACTGGCACTGGAGTAGGAGCAGAGTTGAAAGGATTGGCTTATGTGAAGAGATTGAGTAGACTGGGACTATACTTATTGGAATTTAGAAGAATGAGAGGGATCTTGTAGAAAACATATAAAATTATGAAAGGAAAAGTAAGATAAGAGCAGGAAGGTTATCTCCACTGATTAATGAAACTAGAACTAGGGGGCATAGCCTCAAAACAAGAGGGAGCAGTTTTATGACTCAGTTGAGGAGAAACCTCTCCCAAAGGGCTGTGAATCTGTGAAATTCGCTGCCCGCAGAAGCAGTTGAGGCAACATCATTGAATGTTTTAAAGATAAAGATTGATCTTTGTGCAGTAAAGGAATTAAGGGTTATGGTGAGCAGGCTGGTAAGTGGAGCTGAGTCCATGAAAAGATCAGCCATGATTTCATTGAATGACAGAGCAGGCTTGACGGGCCAGATGACCTACCCCTGCTCCTATTTCTTATGTTCTTATGATTTTGTCAAATCTGTGGCCAACTGAATGCATGAATTAATTTAACTTTTTCCTGTAATTTCAGTTTCATCATCTTCACCATCATTGTCTTCTTAATTTTTATTTTCACCATGCTGTACTACTTACAATGTCTCTTCATCAATCATTTGATTGACAATTGGTATGTTATTGTCACTATCCATCTAATTCTGTCTACCTTCCTGTCTCAAATCTTTAGTCACCTCAAGCACTGTGGGGATGGATATACTGTTGCCATATTCCAAAACTTTTGGAATAATGGGCCAAATGTCCTGATGTGTGGCAATTTCATGCAGATTGCCACTCCAACTCATTTTACAAAAGGAAGGGAGTTCTTCATGGAGTCATTTGGCCCATCTTGTCTGTGCTAGCCCAAAGACAACAAGATGCCCTTTCTAATGCCATCTTCCTGCCCATAGCTTAGGGTGCATAGCCCTTCAAGTTTTAAGTAGATCCAGGTACCTTTTGAAAGAGTTTAGGGTCTGCCTTAATCACCAACTCAGGCAGCAGATTCCAGACACCTACCATACTCTGCTTAAAAATAATTTTCCTCACAGCACCCTCTAATCCTTCTGCCATTTAGCTTGAATCTCTGCCATGGGAAACAGGTTCTTCCTGTCTACTCTATCTCTACCCCTAGCAATTTTGTATGCCTCAATTATGTAGCCCCTCAGCCTTCTCTGTTCCAAGAAAAACAATCCCAACCTGTCCAACCTCTCCTCATAATCACAATTCTCCAGCTGTGCATTATAACCTCTGGTACAAAGTATTTGTCGAGATTTGAGACATAATTTAATGGTCATTTGATTTTTCTTATTGCCATAATATAACTGAGAATATTTTTACCATTTTAAATGCCTTTGGGTTTGTACTTTTGCCAATGACAGTGCACGTGCACTTGTGCTACCTAAGCATTGTGACAACTGATAACAATCACTCTTTTCTGAGGCACCTTCACTGCATTTTGCACCTCCTCAACCAGTCTTGCTAAACTTTTATAAGACATACAACACCAATAAACAATAGTTTCATTGACATTGTATGTCTGCTTAGGGGATAATTTCACAGTGCCAAATAATTGTGAAAATTCTTGGGACCTACTTCACTATCTGCACTTTTTTCACTACGCAGACTGTGCAAAATTATGTCATGCCTGGTCTTAAACCTTTGCAGTGAATATCTATACTCATGTTGCAGGTTAAGTTCTTCTTGTTAATTTTCCAAGCAAAAATATTCCATCTCACCAGAAATGGTCATTTCAAAATTCCAATGAAGCCTAAACCAAGGCACTACTGAAATCTATGCTCATTCCTTCTTTTAATGTCTCATGGACTGTCGTAACTTTCTTATTTTTCACTGTCAGTAAAAACCCAAGAATCCTGTCCTTTTGCTTCTTTAAATCACACATTTGGATACACCAATATTGAGACTCACATAGGGTCTGTGCTAATGTGCTCATGTCTTGTGTTTTCAATAAATAAACATTATGCTATATTGATAATTGCACATGTCTATGATTTCCTGCTCTCTTTAATGTCATTTTAAACTGTGAGATGCCTGAAACTGCAACAAGTGTTAAGTGCTGAGAACCCTCATTTGCTGTCTGATTTTTAAAATACATTTTGGTGTTCAATGTTGGGATTTTGGTCAGATGGACAAATGGGTTGAGGAGTAACAGATGAATTTTATTTTAAATAAATGTGAGGAGTTGCATTTTGGTAAGGCAAACCAGGGCAGGATTTATGAAGTTAATGGTAGGGTCCGAAGGAGTGTTGCTGAATGAAGAGTCTTAGGAGTGGAAGTACATAGTTCCTTGAAAATGTAGGCACAAGCTGACAGGGTGGTGAAGAAGGCGTTTGGCATGCTTGCCTTCACTGGTCAGTGCATTGAGTGTAGGAGGTGGGGTGTCATGTTGCAGATGCCCAGGATATTGGTGTGGGTGTTTTTCGAATATGTTTTCAAGTCTGGTTTGCCTGCTATATGAAGGATGTTGTTAAAATTGAAAGGGTTTAGAAAGGATTTACAAGGATGTTGCCAAGATTGGAGAGTTTGAGTTATAGGGAGAGGCTGAATAGGCTGGACCTTTTTCCCTGGAGCATTGAAGGTTGAGAGGTGACCTTATGGAGGTTTATAAAGTCATGATGGGCATGGATAGGATGAATAGCCAAGGTCCCAGGGTAGGGGAGATCAGAAATGGATGGCATAGGCTTAAGGTGAGAGGAGAAAGATTTAAAAGTGACCTAAGGGTCTTTTACATGCAACTTTTACATGCAAAGGATGGTGCATGTTTGGTATGAGCTACCAGAGGAAGTGCGGTAAAATTACAAAATTTAAAAGGCATCTGGATGGGTACATGAATAGGTAGGGTTTAGAGGAATTGGGCCAAATACTGGCAAATGAGACTTGATAAGTTTAGAATATCTGGTCAGCATGAATGAGTTGGGCCAAATGGTCTGTTTCCATGCTGTATAACTCTATGACTATGATTCTATGACTACCTCTTGCTTACTGCCTCTCTTTAAAATGCATTTTGAGGCAGTGCTGGGAGCTCTTGTTTGCGGCCTGCTCTTTAAAATTTCTAAAGTATTAGGAACTGTATTTTGAATTAATCGCTCCCCTCAGCTCTGATGAAGAGTCATCTAGTTTTGAAGCGTTAACTTGCTTTCTCCATGGATGCTGCCTGACCCGCTGTGATTGCCAGCACTTTTTGTTTTCACTACAGATTCCAGCGTCTGCAGTAATTTGCTTCTACATTGAGTTTATCAATGCTGGATACTCTTGCTTGCTGTTCTTTAAACTGCCTTTCAGCCATTTATTGCCAGAAACTCTTGCGTGCTGCTCTTTAAATGCTGGGAACTGCCTTCACAACAGTTAAATCACAAAACTCTGCTTACTATGTCTAAACTGTTTTTGCAGCAGTTAAATGCTTGGAAATCTTCTTTGCTGTACTTTAAAATCACATCTTTTCAGAAAACCAGAAGTCCCACAGATTCTTCAGAAAACATGAAGGACTGTGGGTGCTGGTCCTCAAAGTTTACCCGACCAGAAAGTATCAGGTACAACCTGTAATCTATTTCTAATTGGTAACATCTCCTCCTAATAGTGGCAGTTTGAAGATTAAGTCAATGATAAAAGTTGAATGACTTCAATGCCTGAATGCTGTTGAATAGACTATTTATAGACCATCTGGACATTGTACCGTGCTGATGTTTCTGGAGTGCAGCAGTGAAAGAGAAAAGGAAAAAAGCAACTTTTACTTCTTAGTGGTGTAAAGGATCTGTCAATTAAAGTAATTTTAACCTTACATTGACAAAACTTATGTATTTGGTCAGATGCATTACAATGTTTATTATCAATGGAGATAGCACCATAATGCAGTGGAAAACATTAAATAATGTTCTGTCAGCCTGTAACCGCATCAGAAAATGACTGGCTGATTTTTTAAAAAATTGGTTTTGCACTTAGAAAAATACAACTACAGACTCTGTTATTTTAATTGCTGTGTACTTTGTATGTGTACTTTTCCTTGAAATTGAAATTAACTCCGCTTCTTTCTTCATCAAAGAGCATTTTATTGTGTAGACAGCTGTGACCATTATCAATGCTTGGTTAGGTTTCACTTAGTAATGGGTTTCAGCAATGTATTGCATGCATTTGGGTATAAATGACAGAAAGTTATAATAACAGATTGCCCCTTTGATGTGGGTTTTGGTTTATCTACAGAAGCTAATAGGATTACAAGGTTTTTTCCACGTGGTAAGTTTTTTTAAATCTAACTGTCAATGACATTGAGCATTTTATTAGAATTCTCTTCTCCCCAAAGGAATATAAAATATGTTCTTGAAATAACCGCACGGAGGCCAGTATCCCATCCCCAAATCACCCTTTATTAACATGTGCACAGGACATGGGCTCTGACCAGCTAGCTCAGAGTCAGTCCCTAGAGCAGTGAAAATCTCTGAGACAACTGTTTATATCTCAGGCAGCATCCAAGGAGCAGGAGAATTGATGTTTCAGGCATTGATCTTGCCCGAAACGGTTGATTCTCCTGCTCCTTGGATGTTACCTGACTTGCTGTGCTTTTCCAGCATCCCACTCTCGACATCTGCAGTCTTCACTTTCTCCCACCTGTTTATATCTGTCAGCCAGGACACCCTGATTGATCCATGTTAACAACCCCAATCAGGGATCTCATACTTAATGAGATGTATCTGATCCCCCGTTCCAATCACTACAGTTCTGTTCAAATGTCATGGCAATTGATGACTACACAGTACATACCACTGAGCTATGGGAAGACTTGGAAAAGTCGCATGCGTTGGAATGGGTGATATGAGGGGTTATGGAGGATAAATATGGAATGGATAGCATGTGCCATCTGTTAAGGTATTGGCAGAGCTGAGGGGTTTGTGAAATGAGAGTTGAGGTTTAGGAGACCTTTAATCATTGTTCGGGACTGGGCTACTATGTTATTAATCAATCACCTGAACCTTGAACACAGCCTCAATCGGTGTCGAGCACAATTGAAGGTTAATGAGTGTGAATTATAGAATCATAGAGTTATAAACAGACCCTTCAGTGAAATTCATCCGTCCAACCAGATATCCTAAACTGATCTTGTCCCATTTGCCTGAATTTGGCCTATATTCCTCTAAATATTTCTTAGTCATGTATGCATCCAAGTGCCTTTTAAATATTGAAATTGTACCCACCTCCACCACCTCTGCCAGTCTGTTCCATACACACACCATCCTCTGCATGAAAAAGTTGGACCTCAGCCCCATTTAAATCTTTCCCCTCTCACCTTAAACCTGTGCCCACTAGTTTTCGACTTCCCTATCCTGGAGGAAAAAAACCTTGGCTATTTACCCTATCCATGCCCCTCATGATTTTATAAAGTCACCCCTCAGCCTCCAACACTCCAAGAAACAGTCCCAGCCTCTTCAGCCCCTCCCAAAACTCAAATCCTCCTATCTTGGCAACATGCTGGTAAATCTTTCTAGAACGCTTCTAAGTTTATCAATATCTTTCCTCTAGCAGGGCGACCAGACTGAACACAGTATTCCAAAAGAGGCCTCACCAATATCCTGTATAGCCACAACTTGACATCCCAACTCTTATACTCAGTGCACCAACCAAAGAAGGCAAGCATGCCGTATGCCTTCTCCATCATCCTGTCTCCTTGTGACTCCACTTTCATGGAACTATGCACCTGCACCCCTCAATCTGTTTGTTGGCAACAATCCATTGGTAGGGCCCTAGCATTAACTGTAAAAGTTCTGCTTTGGTTTGCCTTACCAAAATACAACACCTCACATTTGTCTAAATTAAACTCCATCTCCCACTTCTTGGCTCATTAACCCATCAAGGTCCCATTGTACACAAAGGTAACTGTCCACTACACCACAAATTTTGGTGTTATGTGTAAACTTATTCACCATTCTTCCTATATTCACATCCAAATCACTTTTATAAATGACAAAAAGCAGTGAAACTACCACCGATCCTTGTAGCACACCAAGTGTCCGAGAAACAACTCTCTACCACCACACTTTGTCTCCTACCTTCAAGCCAATTTTGTATCCACTTGGCTTGCTCCATGTGATCAAATCTTACTAACCAGTCTACCATGCGAAACTTTGTTGAACGCCTTACTGAAGTCTATATGGACAATGTCTACTGCTCTGCCTTTATCAATATTCTTTGTCACCTCTTCAAAAAACTCAATCAAATTAGTGAGACATGATTTTTCATGCACAAAGTCATATTAATTGTCCTTAATTAGTCCTTGTGTTTCGAAATGCATGTCTGTCCTGTCCCTTGTAATCCTCTCCAACAAGTTACCCAGCACTGAGGTCAGGCTCACTGGTCTATAGTTCCCTGTCTTTTCCTCGCTGCTTTTCTTAAATAACAGCACCACATTAGCCACCCTCCAGTCTTCTGGCACTTCACCTGTGGCTTACGATGATATAAATATCTCAGTGAGAGGCCAAGCAATATTTTCCCAAGCTTCCCACGAAGTTCTGAGATGCACCTGATCAGATCCTGGGATCCTGAAACCTATGTTTATGCATTTTAAGACCTCCAATGCCATCTCTTTTATAATATGCACACTTTTCAAGATGTCACTGTTTATTTCCCCAAGTTCCCGAGCTTCCACGTCCTTCTCCACAGTAAATACTCACTGTAGAATCTCACCCATCTCCTGTGGTTCCACCCATAGTCGGCCTCGTTGATCTTTCAGGGATTCTATTCTCTCCCTTGTTACTCTTTTGTCCTTAATATATTTATAGAATCTCTTTGGATTCTCCTTAACCGTATTTGCCAAAGCATGTCCCCTTTTTGCCCTCCTGATTTCCCTCTTAAGCATACTCCCACTGCCCTAATACTCTTCTATGAATTAATTCAATCCCAGCTGTCAGTTCCAGATGTATGCCTCCTTCTTTTTCTTTACCAGAGCCTAAATTTTTCTAGTCATCCAGTATTCCCCACACCTACCGGCCTTGCCCTGCACAGTAACAGGAACATACAGTTTTTGAACCTGTTATCTCATTTTTGAAGATCTCCCACTTTTCAACCATCCCATTACCTGCAAACATGCATCCCCCAATCAACTTTTGAGAGTTCCTGCCTAATACTGCCCAAATTGGCCTTAGTAAGTACCAAAAACTTTCATGCACTTACCCCCAAACTCCGGATTCCTCAACCGTTCCAGAAACTTCCATCGGCCTCCGAAACCAGTCCGGCGCCATTACACACGCGGCCGCTACAGTGCCCGCGGCTATAGCCGCAGACGCCGCCGACGATGATGTCACTTCCGCCCCCACCGACCTCGCAACCTTCATGATCGCGGCCCAAACAACCGCCTCCAGGATCGCCGCACAGACAACCTGCTCTGCGATCGTCATGAAGACAATCGCCA
>NC_057721.1:83217398-83233701 GCF_004010195.1 Chiloscyllium plagiosum
GCATTTCAACTCCTCCTCCCACTCCACCGAGGATATGCAGGTCATTGGACTCATCCACCGCCAAACCACAACAACCCGACGGTCGGAGGAGGAGCGTCTTATCTTCCGACTGGGAACCCTCCAACCGCAGGGGATGAACTTGGACTTCACCAGTTTCTTCATCCCCCTCCCCCCCCCTTGTCTCAGCCGAATCCCTCCCGCCTGGCACCGCCTTCCTGACCTGCAGTCTTCTTGTTGACCTCTCCGCCTCCATCCTACTCCGACCTATCACCCTCACCTTGACCTCTTTCCACCTATCACATTTCCAACTCCCCTCCTCCAAGTCCCTCCTCCCTACCTTTTATCTTCTCCTGCTGAACACTCTCTGCTCATTCCTGAAGAAGGGCCTGTGCCCGAAACGTCGAATCTCCTGTTCCCTGGATGCTGCCTGACCTGCTGTGCTGTTCCAGCAATAAAGTTTCAACCCAAATTGGCCTTACTCTAATTGAGAATTTCAACTTTTAGATGAAGTGTATCCTTTTCCATAACAATTTAAAAAATAATAGAATTATGACCACTTGCCCCAAAGTGTTCTCCAATTGACACATTGGTCATTTGTCCTGCCTTATTTCCCAAGAGAAGGTCAAGTTTTGCTCCATCTCTAGTAAATGCATGCACTTACTGAATAAGATAATTTTCTTGTACACACTTCCTCTCCATACAAGCCCTTAACACTATGGCAGTCCCAGTTTATGTGTGTAAGTTAAAATCCCTGACCATTACAACCCTGTGTAGATATCTGAGATTTCCTTACATATTTGCTTCTCAATTTCCTGCTGACTATTAAGAGGATTATTACTTGAATGATAAAAATTGCAACACCCTGCTGTGCAGAGGGACTTGTGCATGAATCACAGAAGGTTGGTCTGCAGGTGCAATTGGTAATTAAGAAGGCAAATGAAATTCATTGCTAAAGGGGTTGAATTTAAAAGCAAGAAGGTTATGTTGCAGATGTATAGAGTTCTAGTGAGGCCACACCTGAAGTACCGCTGTCGTTTTGGTCTCCTTACTTGAGAAAGGATGTACTGGCACTAGAGGGGGTGCAAAGGAGGTTCATTGGGTTGATTCCGGAGTTGAGAAGATTGGCTTATGAGGAGACACTGGGTAGAATAGGATTATATTCATTGGAATTTAAAAGAATAAGGGGGGATCTTGTAGAAACATATAAAATTATGAAGGGAATAGATAAGATGGAAGTAGAGGATGTTTCCATTGGCAGGTGAAACTGGGGCAAGCAATTACTGTGTTTTTCTCAGATGTCTAGCAGTTCTTTACTTATTGTAAGGTAATGTTGGCCCTTATTTCAAGGGGTTGAAGTAGAAAAATTAGGAAATCTTGCAGCAGCTGTACAAGGTGCATGAAGATTAAAACAGCTGTTATTCAAGCAAAGCTGTTATTTCATTGCAGGCAGTTTAGAGAAGGTTCACTAAGATGATTTCTGGTATAGAAGGAGCATCTTGTGAGCAAAGATTAAACAAGTTTGGACTCTATTCTTTGGAGTTCTGAAGAATGAGAGGTGATCTGATTGAAATATATAGGATTCATAAGGGGCTTGACAAGGTAAATGCTGAGAGGATGTTTCTCTTCACGGGAGAATTTAAGACCAGAAGGTATGATCTCAGAATAAAGGGGTACAGATTTAACACTGAGATGAGGAGGAATTTCTCCTCTCAAGAGGGTGATGAGTCTTTGTAACTCCCTATCCCAGAGATCTGTCAGGACAGAGTCCTTGTGTAATCTAAGACTGAGATTAATCAGTGAGGGAATCAAGGGTTATGGGGAAAGGTCAAGAAAGTGGATTTGAGGTATGTCGATCCATTCATGATCCTATTGAATAGCTGAGCAGGCTAGATAGGCCAAATATCATATTTCTTAAGGTCTTATGAATAATTGAGGTCAGCCTTCTAACCTGCCCTCCTTTGTCCTCATCTGCACGACTAATGCAGTCCAACATACTGGCACTGGAACGTGTCCAGCGGAGATTCACACGGATGATCCCTGGAATGACAGGTCTAACATATGAGGAACGGCTGAGGATACTGGGATTGTATTCGTTGGAGTTTAGAAGATTAAGGGGAGACTTAATAGAGACGTACAAAATAATACATGGCTTGGAAAAGGTGGATGCTAGGAAATTGTTTCAGCTAAACGAGGAGACTAGGACCCGTGGACACAGCCTTAGAATTAGAGGGGGTCATTTCAGAACAGAAATGCGGAGACATTTCTTCAGCCAGAGAGTGGTGGGCCTGTGGAATTCATTGCCACGGAGTGCAGTGGAAGCCGGGACGCTAAATGTCTTCAAGGCCGAGATTGATAGATTCTTGTTGTCTCGAGGAATTAAGGGCTACGGGGAGAACGCTGGTAAGTGGAGCTGAAATGCGCATCAGCCATGATTGAATGGCGGAGTGGACTCGATGGGCCGAATGGCCTTACTTCCACTCCTATGTCTTATGGTCTTATGGTCTTATGGTCTAACATGGCTTGAAACTGCACTGCGAACTTGAATCTATTGTGAAAATCAAGAATGAAATGTGAAGTGATGAAGTTAGAGGGCTTTGAAGATAGGGTTAGCCTGTGGAACTAGCTGCGTAGTTCTTTTGGGAGCTGGTACAGACACAATGGGTTGAATGGCCTCCTGCACTGTAAACTATTATAATTTTACGATGCCGTAAGTTACACATGTGCAGTCTCTGCGTCTTGTGGAAATACACCAGTTGGGTTTTTTGAAGCCCCAAGGAAGATTTAGCCCTAATATTTCATTTAAATCATAGCTTCTTCTATAGATGCACGTGATTAAGAGGTGATGGCCTAGTGATGTTATCACTAGACTATTAATCCAGAAACTCAGCTACTCTTCTGGGGACTGAGGTTTGAATTCTGCAATGGCAGATGGTGGTATTTGAATTCAACAAAAATCTGGAATTAAGGATCTAATGATAACCATGATTGTCAGAAAAACTAATTTGGTTCACTAATGCCCTTTAGGAAGGAAACTGCCACCCTTACCCTTACGTGTAACTCCAGACTCATTAAATACTGGCACAGCCAGTGATACCTGCATCCCTTGAGTGAACTTAAAAAAATATAATTTTGGCAATGTATGCAGTGAAGCAGTTACTATCGAAGAAATAGAGTTGTTTTCTATGTTTGCTGCTTTCATTTACTGCATGTCTTTAAATCCAATAGAACTTTTGTTTTGTTCTTTCACAGGTATTTGTTGACCCTCTGCTTTTGACAATTGGTATATCACACACCATCCTGATTGAGAAATATACCATATTCTCTGTTAATGTGTTAAAATCTTGGAACAATTCCTTAATAATACTGTGGGTGTGATCTGCATCACATGGACTATAGTAGTTTAAGAAGGCACCAACCATGTAAGAACAATTAAGGATCAGAATCATAGAATCCCTACACAATGGAAGCAAGCCATTTGACCCATCGAGTCCACACCTCCCAGTCCTATCCGTGTAACATTGCATTTCTCATGGTTAATCTACCTAGCCTGCACATCACTTGACACTATGCAATTTAGCATAACCAATTCCACCTAGCCTACACATTTTTGGACTCTAAGATGAAACCAGAGTACCCTAAGGAAATCCACGTATACACAGGGAGAATGTGCAAGTTCCATGCTGACAGTCACCCATGAGTTGAATCAAACCCGAGTCTCTGGCACTAATCACAGAACCACCATGCCTTGTCAGTGCCCTTGCCTCCTAAATGAATAAAGAATAACATTTCTAGTTTCACCAAATTGCAATACTGGTTATTGACTTGCATGTTTAGTTGATTGTTTGACAAGATTGTGAAGTTTGCAACAGATCACAAAGGCTAGTTGCCTTATCAGTCCAGTTGCATAAATTTATTTTACAAGAATATGAATATTAAGTTTTGTAATTTTAAATATATTAGAGCTTTATTAAGCTGTAATTTGTTTATGACTGGTATATACACAGTGTTCATTTGTAACTAAATTCAACTTTTCATTCCATTCATCGCTATCACAAGTGATAGGTTTCAAATGAAATCATTATCCAAACTTGCAGAGAAACTGAAATTGTTGTGCTGTTTTACTGGTTGTATATGGTGTGATGTATGCATTACCTACAGCATTACAGGGCACGTTCCTCAAACATGCATAAGCACGACAAGTTAATTACATGATTTTGAAGCACTTAGTTTTTTGTCCTCTAGATTTCATGTGATGAAATTTGATGAGTGTCAGATCATTGCTTCTAATACCCAGTATTGCTACATAGAGCTGGAGAGATGTACAGCACGGAAACAGACCCTTCGATCCAACTCATCCATGCCGACCAGATATCCCAACCCAATCTAGTCCCACCTGCCAGCACCTGGCCCATATCCCTCCAAACCTTTCTATTCATATACCCAGGAGAAAGTGAGGTCTGCAGATGCTGGAGATCAAAGTTGAAACTTTATTGCTGGAACAGCACAGCAGGTCAGGCAGCATCCCGGGAACAGGAGATTCGACGTTTCGGGCACAGGCCCTTCTTCAGGAATGAGCAGAGAGTGTTCAGCAGGAGAAGATAAAAGGTAGGGAGGAGGGACTTGGAGGAGGGGCGTTGGAAATGTGATAGGTGGAAAGAGGTCAAGGTGAGGGTGATAGGTCGGAGTAATCAAACCAGAGACGGCTGGCTTCAGTCTCAGTGCAGGGTGGGTGGCTTCCAATTGTCACCTTCATGTCTGTTTCTGATTTCAACACAAGAGGAGATCAACAACGTTCGTATTTACCAGAGACGAGTCATTGAGTTAGACACTGTGTGGCTTCACTATGGCTAGGAGAAAGTGAGGTCTGCAGATGCTGGAGATCAGAGCTGAAAATTTCATTTCCCCTCCTCCCACCTTGTCTCAGTCAAATCCATCGAACTCAGCACCGCCTTCCTAACCTGCAATCTTCTTCCCGACCTCTCCGCCCCCACCCCAGTCTGGCCTATCACCCTCACCTTGACCTCTTTCCACCTATCACATTTCCGACGCCCCTCCCCCAAGTCCCTCCTCCCTACCTTTTATCTTAGCCTGCTGGACAAACTTTCCTCATTCCTGAAGAAGGGTTTATGCCCGAAACGTCGATTCTCCTGTTCCCTGGATGCTGCCTGACCTGCTGCGCTTTTCCAGCAACACATTCCAATCCAGTGAGGGAAGTTGGAAGATTTAAGCTGCTATCTTTTTGACGAGAGCCTACTAAGTGAAGGCCTGTCTGTCCTCTAATGTAGACATAGAAGAGCCAATGGCACTATTTTTAATAAGAGTTATAGATACATAGAAAACACAGTAAGATTTCATGCACAGAAGGTAGTCGTCTGGCACATTATGTCCATACCAGTCGATGAATACCTCGTCACACTAATCCCACTCTCCAAATTTTGATTCCTAAACCCATTGACTGTTCCACCGCATGTTTTAATGTGATTATGGTTTTTGCCTGTATTACCCTTTGAACTCGTGGGTTCCAGAACCTCACCACTGATGAGAAAGTTGTTCCAGGTGTCATAGTCAATATTTTTTCAATAATTAGTACAGCATTTCTTTTTGTGGGAGCTTGCTACATGTAAATTGCCTGCTATGTGTCAACACTGACTGTACTTCCAAAGTACTTTATTGGCTGTAAAGCATTTTGGATCTTTCTGTGGCCATAACAGTTACTATATAAATGCAATTTAATTTTAATAACTCAATAGTTACTCATAGAAATCTAATGTTATATCACTGGGATGCTTTTTTGCCATTATTATGGCAATAATGTTTTTTTCAAATTTAAAAAAAAGTTATGATATTTCAGCTACTTTAATCCCATGTGTATCACTGATGATTTGTATTTACTCTGTGGAAATTTTAATTGAGTAGAAGATTTTACTGCATTTTACTTTCTGATTTGCTGTTTGAGAATACTTCAGTGTAATTGGCTGCCAACTCCCTGCGGTGATATCACTGTTACTGTATGCCTAGTGTTTGTCTTGATCTTGCACATATCAAGAAAGGGAAACTTCATGCCTCAGAGATCACTAGATAGCAGAAAATCCCTTTAATACTTCAAAGTACTCTTTTGGTATGATCCTAGATATTGAATATTGTTAGATATTATTACTGGAGCGAATCATAGATTTACATTTAAATAGTTCCCATTTCTGTCTTTGTTCACTCCTTTCCTCAGCAATATTTTGTGTTTGATTTTGTCTACTTTCTGTGGTTTTATTTACCCTAATGAAGAAGAGCATATCTTCTCAACATCACAACTATTGATCTCACCCTGCTTGGCTGTTGTATGGAACCCCCTACGTGTTAACCCCTTAAAGCCAAATACATAACAATATTGTCAAATTTGATGGAATTTTAATGCATTTACTTTAGGGGAAATTTGGCATGTTAATATGCTGCAGTTTTTCTTATCTGCGATGTTTTGTGTTATGTTGCTGAAAATATTACTGATGAAATACTTAGCAGTTGTAGTAAAATCATGCGTATACTTAGGATGAAGAAGATTATGAGTACCACATATGCTTGGTCCAGTTCTTGTTGGATTCATTTGGATATCAAAGTTGAAACTTTATTGCTGGAACAGCACAGCAGGTCAGGCAGCATCCAGGGAACAGGAGATTCGACGTTTCGGGCACAGGCCCTTCTTCAGGAATGAGCAGAGAGTGTTCAGCAGGAGAAGATAAAAGGTAGGGAGGAGGGACTTGGAGGAGGGGAGTTGGAAGTGGAGGAGATGCGGTGGAGGGCACCGTCGACCACGTCGCCTTCCTGACCTGCAGTCTTCTTGTTGACCTCTCCGCCTCCATCCTACTCCGACCTATCACCCTCACCTTGACCTCTTTCCACCTATCACATTTCCAACTCCCCTCCTCCAAGTCCCTCCTCCCTACCTTTTATCTTCTCCTGCTGAACACTCTCTGCTCATTCCTGAAGAAGGGCCTGTGCCCGAAACGTCGAATCTCCTGTTCCCTGGATGCTGCCTGACCTGCTGTGCTGTTCCAGCAATAAAGTTTCAACCTATTCATATACCCATCCAGATGTCTTTTAAATGTTGCAATTGTACTTGGTTCCACTGCTTCATCTGGCAGCTCAATCCATACACGTACCACCCTCTGTGTGAAAATGTTTCCCCTTAGGTCTCTTTTATATCTTTCCCCTCTCACCCTAAACCTATGCCGTCTGGTTCTGGACTCCCCCATCCCAGGGAAAAGGCTTTGTCTATTTATCCTATCCATGCCCTTCTTGATCTTATAAACCTCTATGAAGTCGCCCCTCAGTCTCTGTTGCTCCAGGGAAAACAACCCTAAATTATTCAACCTCTCCCTATAACTCAAATCCTCCAACCCTGGCAACATCCTTGTAAATCTTTTCTGAACCCTTTCAAGTTTCACAACATCTTTCCGATAGGAGGACCAGAATTGCATGCAATATTCCAACAGTGGCCTTACCACTGTCCTGTACAGCCGCAACATGTCCTCCTAACTCCTGTACTCAATATTCTGACCAATAAAGGAAAGCATATCAAACGCCTTCTTCACTATCCTATCTACCTGGGACTCCACTTTCAAGGAGCTATGAACCTGCGCTCCAAAGTCTCTTTGTTCAGCAACACTCCCTAGGACCTTACCATTAAGTGTATAAGTCCTGGTAAGATTTGGTTGGCCAAAATGCAGCACCTCACATTTACCTAAATTAAACTCCATTGCCACTTCTCAGTCCATTGGCCCATCTGATCAAGATCCCATTGTAATCTGAGATAACCTTCTTCGCTGTCCACTACACCTCTAATTTTGGTGTCATCTGCAAACTTACTAACTATACCTCTTATACTCACATCCAAATCATTTATATAAATGATGAAAAGTAGTGGACCCAGCACCGATCCTTGTGGCACTCCACTGGTCACAGGCCTCCAGTCTGAAAAACATCCCTCCACCACCAACTCTGTTTTCTACCTTTGAGCCAGTTCTGTATCCAAACGGCTAGTTCTCCCTGTATTCCATGAGATCTAACCTTGCTAACCAGTCTCCCATGGGGAACCTTGTCAAATGCTTTACTGAAGTCCAGATAGATCACGTCTACTGCTCTGCCCTCATCAATCCTCTCTGTTACTTCTTCAAAAACTCAATCAAGTTTGTGAGACATGATTTCCTACTCACAAAGCCATGTTGACTATCCCTAATCAGTCCTTGCCTTTCCAAATTCATGTACATCCTGTCCCTCAGGAGTTTCTCCAACAACTTGCCCACCACCAATGTCAGGTTCACTGGTCTATAGTTCCCTGGCTTGTCCTTACCACCTTTCTTAAACAGTGGCATGACGTTAGCCAAACTCCAGTCTTCTGGCATCTCACCTGTGACTATCGATACAAATATCTCAGCAAGAGGTCCAGCAATCATCTCCCTAGCTTCCCATAGAGTTCTAGGGTACACCTGATCAGGGTCTGGGGATTTTTCCATGTTTGTGCATTTCAAGACATCCAGCACTTCCTCCTCTGTGATGTGGACATTTTTCAAATGTCACCATCTATTTCCCTACATTCTATATCATCCATATCCTTTTTCCACAGTAAATACTGATGCAAAATACAAAAGGCCACCTTGCTTATCTTTGAGGGGCCCTATTCTCTCCCTAGTTTCCCAATTAGTGATGCTGGAAGAGCACAGCAGTTCAGGCAGCATCCGAGGAGCAGTAAAATCGACGTTTCGGGCAAAAGCCTTTGTTGAATGTGTACAAGAAAATTTTCTGATTCAGTATGTGGATGCACCGACTGCAGAAGGTGCAAACCTTGACCTACTCTTGGGAAATAAGGCGGGGCAGGTGACTGAGGTGTCACTGGGAGAGCACTTTGGGGCCAGTGACCATAACTCTATTAGTTTTAAAATAATGATGGAAAAGGATAGACCAGATCTTAAAGTTGAAGTTCTAAAGTTGAAGTTCTAAATTGCAGTCGGTGCATCCACACACTGAATCAGAAAATTTTCTTGTACACATTTAACAAATTCCTCTCCGTCTAAACCCTTAACACTATGGCAGTCCCTGTCTATGTTTCGAAAGTTAAAATACCCTATCATAACCACCCCATTATTCTTAAAGATAACTGCGATCTCCTTACAATTTTGATTCTCAATTTCCCTCTGATTATTAGGAAGACTTCAAGACAGACAATCCCAATAAGGTGATCATCCCTTTCTTATTTCTCAGTTCCACCCAAATAACTTCCCTGGATGTATTTCCAGGAATATCCTCCCTCAGTATAGCTGTAATGCTATCCCTTATCAAAAATGCCACTCCCCCTCTTCTCTTGCGTCCCTTTCTGTCTTTCCTGTAGCATTTGTATCCTGGAACATTAAGCTGCCAGTCCTATCCATCCCTAACCCATGTTTCTGTAATTGCTATGATATCCCAGTCCCATGTTCCTAACCATGCCCTGAGTTCATCTGCCTTCCCTGTTAGGCCCCTCACATTGAAATAAATGCAGTTTAGTTTATCAGTCCCACCTTGTTCTCTGCTTTTTCCCTGCCTGCCCTGAGTGTTTGACTCACTGCTGTTCTCAACTGTGCAAGTCTCAGATTGATCTCCTTCCGCACTATCTCCCTAGGTCCCTCCTCCAACCCCCGCTTTACTGGTTTAAAACTGTCCAAATGCATTATATCAGTCACATTTACCATATTGCAGTTTCGCCAGCATCTGTCACCTTTACAAATACTTCGCTCGTGGAATCAGCTGCCTCCATTTTGCAGCAACAGCGGGAGTGGTGAGAGCGAGGAGCTGAGTGGGAGTGGTCGACTTGCAGTCTGGAAAGGTGAGTGAACTGATATATTTGGGCAGTGGCTGAACCCGAGATGCTATCCATGTAGTGTGTCCCACCTGCCCTCCTCCTCTAACCAAAAAAAACTCTCTGTGGTGTGTTGATCAGATGAGGTTTCTCTTTTTCTTTTTTATCATGTGCTGGAAAGTAGTGTGATTGATTTTTTAAAATTTCATTTATCCAATATTTGATACTATAGTTGGATGAAGTTAAGCTTAAGAGTAAAAATGACAGGAGATCCCAGACCTGTGTTATCTCTTCTTGCTCAATGTTGCACCTCAGGGATGCGGCTGATGTCCCTGACTCCTTCATGTGCAGGAAGTGTGTCCAGCTGCAACTCTTGTTAGACAACATGACAGCTCTGGAGCTATGGATGGACTCACTTTGGAGCATCCGCGATGTTGAGGAGGTCATGAATAGCAAGTTTAACGAATTGGTCACATCGCAGATTAGGATTGCTGAGGGAGAAATGGAATGGGTGACCAAAAGGCAGAGAGAGAGCAGAATGCAGTGCAGATGTCCCCTGCGGTCATCTCCCTCCAAAACAGATATACTGTTTGGATACTGTTAGGGGAGATGGTTCACCAGGGAAGGCAGCAGTAGCCAGGTTCATGGCACCGTGGCTGGCTCTGCTGTACAGAAGAGTGGGAAAAAGAGTGGAAGGGCTATAGTCATAGGGGATTCAAATGTAAGGAGAGTAGATGTGTGGTTCTATGGTCAAAAATGAGACTCCTGAATGGTTTAGATTAGATTAGGTTCCCTACAGTGTAGAATCAGGCTCTTCGGCCCAACAAGTCCACACCGACCCTCCGAAGAGTAACCACCCAGACTCATTTCTTTCTGACTAATACACCTAACACTATGATAAATTTAAAATGGACAATTCACCTGACCTGCACATCTTTGGACTGTGGGAGGAAACCAGAGCACCCAGAGGAAACCCACACAGACATGGGGAGAATATGTAAACTCCACACAGACAGTCACCCAAGGTTGGAATCGAACCTGGGTCCCTGACGCATACCATACCCTTGAATGGTATGTTGCCTCCCAGTGCACGGGTGAGGGATTTCTCAGATTGGTTGCAGGACATTCTGAAGTGGGAGGATAAACAGCCAACTGTTGTGATGCATAAAAGCACCAATGATATAGGTAATAAATGGGATGAGGTTCTCCAAGCAGAATTGAGGGAGTTAGGAGCCAAGTTATAAAGTAAGACCTTGAAGGTAGCAATCTCAGGATTGTTACCAGTGCTACACGCTAGACAGAGTAGAAATGAAAGAATAGGCAGGACGAACGAGTGGAGAGTGTTATGTTACATCCCGACCTGGAGGATGTAAAAGGTTTGGAAGGAGAAAGTGTTGAGAGTGAGGACCAGTTCAGCCAGTCGAATCAGAGTGTCAGTGGTAGGGTACTGGTTGGTTCGGTGTAACAGGGAGAAATGGAGGGCTAAGAGGCCTTCGTCATGGTGGATAGCTGTGTACATGGATGTCCATGGTGAAGATAAGGTGTTTGGACCGGGGAAACGAAAGTCATGGAGGAGGTGGAGGGCGTGGAAGGTGTCCTGAATGTAGGTGGGGAGTTCCTGGACTAAGGGTAACAGGACGGTATTAAGATATGCAGAGATAAGTTTGGTAGATCAGGAGCAGGCTGAGATAATGGTTCAACTGGGGCGGTCAGGTTTGTGAATTTTGGGTAGGTGTAGAACTGGAGTTCCCAGACTATGAAGTTGGAGGCTGTGGATGGGAGATGATGGTTTGGTGATGGGAGGTAAGGTTGTTGTCGCGGGGACAGTAGAAGGTGGTGTCCACAAGTTGGTGCCTGGCTTCAGCTGTATAGAGGTTGGTACACCAAACTACCACAGTGTCCCCCTTGTCTACTGATTTGATGGTGATGTTGAGGCTTGAGCAGAGGGAATGGAAGGCTGTGCATTGCAAGGGTGCGAGGTTGAAGTGGGTGAGGGAGATGGACAGATTGAAGCTGTCTATGTCACAACGTCAGTTGGAAATTAAGAGATTAAGGGCAAGTAACAGACCAGTATGGGCCAGGTGAATGGGGTGTGTTGCAGGTGCAAGAAGGGGTCCTCGGAGGGTGGGCGGGAGTCTTAATGGAAAAAGTAAGCCTAGAGGCAGAGGCAGCGTAAGAAATATTCAATGTCGCAACACGTATCAAACTCATGGATCCGAGATCGTAGTGGGATGAAAGTGAGGCCGTTACACAGTGAGAGAGAGGTCTGGGGGAATGGTGAAAACATGGCAGGGCCGGGAGATAGGACCTGGTGTGGGGCTGGAGCTGGGAGTGGGGACGGAGACTCTCACAGGAGTAGGTGTGGATATTGGATCATGAGTGACGTCACTAACAGATGTGACGCTTGCCATTGGGCTCAGGCACGCAGAAGTGTGGCCTTCTGTGGTATCCATGGGGGCAGAAGTGACTTAATGTGTGACATAAGCGATGTCACCAGCTGGACTCCAGTTGGTGGGGGCAGAAATGACGTGACACGTGATGTTGGCGATGACCTCGTTGGTATTCAGGTGAGTGACATCACTGGGGTGGAAGTGGCTGTGGCGATGGCAACTGTGGGGGCGGAAGTGACGTACAGAGTAGGCTTCACATTGGTTCCGGCGGCAGTGAATCTTGTGGTGGTGGATCTTGCAGTGCTCATGAGATGGTTGTCTTGCTGGTGTTCGCGGAAGTGGTTATCTTGGCGGTGATCTTCGGTCTGTGGGGCAGTGGGGGTGGAAGTGACGTCATCATTCGCCATGGCGGAGGTAGCTGGGGTGGTCGCATGGCTAATGGCATCCGAGCAGTTCTGGATGTCAGAACAAGCTTCTGGAATGGTCGAGGAATCCCAAATTGAGGTATTGAGGTAGGTAAAATGAAAGTTTATTGTACTTTAATGCCCGATATGGTGTAGAAAAAGCTTCTAAGGATGCTTAGAACTGCAAGATCTGGGAGACTGTGGCCCTGAGCAGTGGCAGGGCTGACTGCAGGGAAAGTAGATGGTGGCGCATGGCTGTGAGTGTGGAGCGGAGGATATGGAAGGACAACCGCTTCTGGAGGCTTTGGATTTGTTCTCTGTATTGGTTGTCCTGTTCGGGTCCAAATTGTGATGGTCTGAATGTAGTCCGGGGTCCCTGCGGCAGGCAGACACTGAAGAAGAAGATATGACTGTGGTAGTGAGTCTGCTTCAGGACGTGGTTGAAGAGCTTCAGGGCCGAGGAGATGACCTGGGGGATGCAGTGAGAGAGAGACTCACAGAGATCCTTGTAGAGGGAAGAGGAGAACTTCTTCAAGGTAGGCATCCTTGGAAGATTCACAGTAAGATTATAATCAACATAGGACTCTGCAACCACACCAGATCAATGTGGATTTCACCAGTTTCCCCATTTCCCCTCCCCCATTTTAATGCATGTTGGCAGTGTGGAGGAACAGAGAGGTCCATGTCCATAGATCCTTCAAAGTTGCCACCTAAGTTGACAGGATTGTTAAGAAGGTATATGGTGTGTTTGCTTTCATGAGCAGGGGCATTGAGTTTAAGACCAACAAGGTTTATGCTGCAGCTCTAAAAGGCCCTGGTTAGACCACACTTGGAATATTGTGTTCAGTTCTGGTTGCCTCATTACAGGAAAGATATGGAAGCTTTAGAGAGGGTGCAGAGGAGATTTACCAGAATGCTGCCTGGACTCGAGGGCATATCCTATGAGGAAAGGATGAGATGTGACTTGATAGAGGTGTACAAGATGTTGAGAAGCATAGATAGAGTGGATAACCAGAGATCTTTTCCGCATGGCAGAAATGTCTATCACGAAGGGGGATAATTTCAAGGTAATTGGAGGAAGGTTTGGGGAAATGTCAGAGGTAGGTTCTTTACGCAGAGAGTGGTGGATGCATGGAATGTATTGCCAGCAGTGGTAGTAGATTCAGATACGTTGGGGCATTTAAGTCATAGGCACATGGAAGATAGTACAATGAAGGGTATATAGGTTAGTCTGATCTTAAAGTAGGATAAAAGGCTGGAACAGCATCGAGGGCTGAAAGGCCTGTACTGTGCTATTCTGTTCTGTGTTCTATGTTCTGTAATGCCTGATTAATAGCATTTAGTTCCGGTTCTGCTGACAAACGACATTTTCACAAATTTCACTTCGTACTGAGGTTCTATCTGTATGCAGTACTGCGAAGGATGGGGCTGAACTCATTGCCTTGGAATGCTGCAAATTGCTGAACCTTTATGTGACACCTGTTCTTTGTTGGAGTTGTTTGCAAAGAAAAAAACCTCTGCCCACATGTCCATCAGGAAGGATCAGCATGCAGCGTCCTTGAGACCCTCCGGATAAAGGAAAGGATAGATTCCCTATGTGATTCCCTGAGCAGAGTGTCAGTCATTTGGCAGAATGCCTCATCACCAGAACTTTCTCACAAACATCAAGACATCATTTGGTTGGTGGTAAGAAGAGCACTACCTGTGAAATCCTTTTCGTATGTGAGGTCTGTCTGCACCTCCGCACTGTCTGGAGAAAGATGCAGTGGTTTTTGTTGAGGTTCATCACAAGCACCTCTGTAACACAGGACTCTGCAATCTATGGTCTGTTTCCTGGGATGCACATCAAGATAAATCTTGACTGTACTTCACTTCGGTGAAAGGCACTGTTTGGTCTGCCTGAATGTTACAGTCTGGCATATTCCATGGTCCAGGACTACGTGGTGAGGGACGCAGTAAAATGTGAGGAAAAACCATTGTCCGAGGTCTTTCTGGGGGGTGTCTGCTCAGTTATTGAACCCTCCCAGTATCCCAAATAAATGTAAATATATTTGCAGAAGTAACACATGCCTTTGGTGTGTTTGTTGGATAGAGTCAAACTCCAGTGCTTTGTTTTTTCTTCATTGTGCTACTGTACAGACCCAAACCACTTTTGCAATTGTGTATTTATATATTTTTTATTAATAAAGTATATGTTTGAAATAAAAATAAGTCATTTTCACACTGTTAATATTCATGTTTTGATATGTATTCCCGTAAGATTTCACATCCATTGACTTGCTATTTTCTGAACAGCATGTATAAAATTGAGTAAAACCAAACTGAGGCATCACAAAAAGGCCATGAGCTAACTGGCTTTCAAATAACGGCAGAGAGTTAGGTGCAACAATAGCAGACTGGAAGATATTCAGAACGTCAGGGGGAAACATATTGAGTGCTTGGTATGGGGCCCATCAGGTGTAGAGAGACAGGTGTGGCAGCATTCTGGGGCATTCGATTATGTAGGAGTTTCACTGCTGATGTGATGCCAGGTATGCAGACTATATGTCCTTTATCAGCATTTCATACCCATCCCTTTATTTCTCAGTCATCCTGTCTGGGTGGGCTTGTTTATTGCTCCCTGTCTTGCTGGGTGGGCTAGATTTCTCACTCCCCCCACTTTCTCAATGTGGGGTGGGGGGGGGATTTAGGTTTTGTATTTATCCTGCTGATTACAAAACAGAAATCTTTGATTATATGTCTCGATTTTCTGCAAAATTCAAGTTCTAATGCACCAAACAAACTGAAGGTTTATTAATTAAAAGTAGCGGATGGCACAGGGGCTCATTGTTAGTACCGCTGTCTCACAGCACCAGGTACCTAGGTTTGATTCCACCCTCATGTGACCAACCGTGTGGAACTTGCATATTCTCCCCATCATTTATCTCTTCACCCTTCAGGCACTCTGCCTGTATTCCTGATGAAGGGCTTTTGCCCAAAACGTCAATTTTACTACTTCTCGGATGCTGCCTGAACTGCTGTGCTCTTCCAGTACCTCTAATCCATATTCTCCCCATGTCTGTGTGGGTTTCCTCCCACTGTCCAAAAATGTGCAGATTAGGTGGATTGCCAGAGGAATGTGTAGGCTAGGTGAATTAGCAATTGGAAATGTAGGGTTCTAGGGATTAGGTAATGGTGTGTCTGGTGGGATGCTCTTCAGCGGGCCTAAAAAATGCATGGTTCTGGATTAGTGGTGCTGGAAGAGCACAGCAGTTCAGGCAGCATCCAAGGAGCTTCAAAATCGACGTTTTGGGCAAAAGCCCTTCATCAGGAATAATGGCCTGGATTACACCTCTTCCCACCCTACCTCTTGAAAAAATGCCATCCTGTATTCCCAATTCCTCCGCCTCTGCCGTATCTGCTCCCAGGAGGACCAGTTCCACCACAGAACACACCAGATTGCCTCCTTCTTTAGAGACCGCAATTTCCCTTCCCACGTGTTTAAAGATGCCCTCCAACGCATCTCGTCCACATCCCGCATCTCCGCCCTCAGACCCCACCCCTCCAACAGTAACAAGGACAGAACGCCCCTGGTGCTCACCTTCCACCCTACCAACCTTCGCATAAACCAAATCATTCACCAACATTTCCGCCACCTCCAAACAGACCCCACCACCAGGGATATATTTCCATCCCCACCCCTTTCC
>NC_057721.1:83233875-83273039 GCF_004010195.1 Chiloscyllium plagiosum
CGCCTCGGAACACTTCAACCCCAGGGCATCAATGTGGACTTCAACAGTTTCCTCATTTCCCCTTCCCCCCACCTCATCCTAGTTCCAAACTTCCAGCTCAGCACTGTCCCCATGACTTGTCCGGACTTGTCCTACCTGCCTATCTCCTTTTCCACCTATCCACTCCACCCTCTCCTCCCTGACCTATCACCTTTATCCCCTCTCCCACTCACCCATTGTACTCTACGCTACTTTCTCCACACCCCCACCCTCCTCTAGCTTATCTCTCCACACTTCAGGCTCACTGCCTTTATTCCTGATGAAGGGCTTTTGCCCAAAACGTCGATTTCAAAGCTCCTTGGATGCTACCTGAACTGCTGTGCTTTTCCAGCACCACTAATCCAGAATCAATTCACAGAATTCTGTTGATGGGTGCACTCAGGGCCTTTTTGGTATGAAAGCAGGTCTCGCACATGGCCTTTACCAATCGAGTATTCGCTAAGGGAACGTTTGGCAAGTGTCCCTTCTTATCCCCCCTTTCAGGGCCCTTCTGGAATCTTCTCTGACTTCAGCCAATAGGGCCACAGGATAGGGATCCCAGGGCCCAATGAATTTAGGACATCTTAGGTGTACATCCCTTTTCCAAGATATAATTACTCCATGGTGCAGTGGATCTGGCTGAAAATGGGAAATATGCAAACGTAATATCCCTCCCAATTGTTCTGGCTGAGTACTTCTTAATGAGTTTCACGGACTACTGATCAATACAAAAGACAGATCTGGGCTGGTCCTTATTTGCCTATGATCTGTGGTGACTTTGGTCTCTTTACATTCCATCAGATCTTGCTTGCAGAAACTGTTTAGCCACTTTTATGTCAGTTCTAGTTCTTTAGGCTTTTGGGTATTTTCAAAATTCATTTATGAGATTTAGACTTTACTGACTAGGCCAACATTCATAGAGCACTTAAGAGTCAACCACATTGCTGTATGTTTGGAGTCACTTGCAGCCAGATGACATTTCCTACCCTGAAGGACATTAGTGAACCAGATGGGTTTTTCCAGTAGTCAACAATGGGTTCATGGTCATCAATAAACACTTAATTCCAGATTTTTTGTTGAGTTCAAATTCTGAATTTGAACCTGAGTCCCCAGAACGAGCTGACTTTCTGTTTTAACAATCCAGCAATAATACCAAACTATGTTATCCTTTGCTCCTTCCTTAAACAACAGTATCACAATTATAAATTCTCCAGTTCCCCCAGGACTAATCCTGTGTTCAGAGAGGCCTGGAAAATATTTCTGTCATGGTTCTGCAAATTGCTCTCTTAAGTCTTTCATCAGTGTCAGATGCATCCTGACTGGGCCTAGCAACTTCCATACCTGAAATAATGCCATACTTTTTTAGCACCTCTTCTTTATCTGTCATTATATTGTTCAGCTGTTCAACATGTACAGTTTCAACTGGTTATTATGACCATTTTCTAATTTGTTAAAGACAGAAGTAAAGTACTAATTTAATATCTCTTGCCATTCCTTTTGCTTCTGTGAGCAGCTTACCCTGCTTGTTCATTATGGGCCTCAATCTATCCTTCACTAATCTTTTACTGTTAATATAAAAATTTACAAGGATGTTGCCAGGGTTGGAGGATTTGAGCTATAGGGAGAGGTTGAATATGCTAGGACTGTTTTCCCTGGAGCGTCGGAGGCTGAGGGGTGACCTTATAGAGTTTACAAAATCATGACGGGCATGGATAGGATAAATAGACAAAGTTTTTTCCTTGGGGTGGGGGAGTTCAGAACTAGAGGGCATAGATTTTGGGTGAGAGGGGAAAGATGTAAACTTTTTCACACAGAGGGTGGTACGTGTATGGAATGAGCTGCCAGAGGAAGTGGTGGAGGCTAGTACAATTGCAACATTTAAATGGCATCTGGATGGGTATATGAATAGGAAGGGTTTGGAGGGATATGGGCCGGGTGCTAGCAGGTGGAACTAGATTGGGTTGGGATATCTGGTCGGCATGGACTGGTTGGACTGAAGGGTCTGTTTCCGTGCTGTACATCTCTATGACTACTTGTTTTAGCGCAGCCTGCCAACCTTTCCTCATGCTTCCTCTTAGTCTTCCTTATTGCAAGCTTAGATTCTCTCCTGCATTTGAAATCCTCCACCTGATATCTATGCTATTATTATTCTGATATGCATTAGATGCCTGCTTTTACTTCATTATTTTCTCATCAATATCCTTAGTCATCAGGGTAGTCTAGCTTTGGATACTCCGTATTTAATTTTCATGGGACTGTACCTACCTTGCAATCTATTCACCAAATTCAAGCAAACTGAGTATTCAATCAATTTGCTCCAGTTCAACTTTTAGACCAGTTGGAGGGGATCCTGAGGAACAGGATTCATATGTGTTGGGAAGGGGAAGGACTGATTAAGGGTAGTCAACATGGCTTTATGCATGGAAAATGTGTCTCACTAACTTGATTGAGTTTTTTGAACTTGTAAAGAGGAGGACTGATGAGGGCAGAGTGGCAGGCATCATCCAAATGGACTTCAATAAGGCATTCTATGAGGTTCCTCATGGTAGACTGATTAGCAAGGTTAGATCACATGGAATACCGAGAGAACTAGCCACTTGGATACAGAACTGGCTCGCAGGTAGAAGACAGAGGGTGGTGGTAGAGGGTTGCTTTTCAGACTGGAGGTTTGTGACCAATGGTGTGCCACAAGGATTGGTGCTGGATCTACTGCTCTTCATCATTTATATAAATGATTTGGATGTGAACATAGGAGGTACGGTCAGTAGGTTTGCAAATGACACCAAAATTGAAGGTGTAATGGACAGCGAATAAGGTTATCTCAGAGTACAGTATGGCCTTCATCTGAAAGGCAGATGGGCCATGGAGTGGCAGATAGAGTTTAATTTAGGTAAATGTGAGGTGCAAATCAGGGCAGGACTTACTCACAAAATAGTATGGTCCCAGGGAGTGTTGCTGAACAAAGATCTTGGAGTGCAGGTTCATAGTTCCTTGAAAGTGGAGTCACAGGTAGACAGAATAGTGAAGAAGGCATTTGGTATGCTTGCCTTTATTGGTTGGTGCATTGAGTATAGGAGTTGGGAGGTCATGTTGCAGCTATACGGGACAGTTGTTAGGCCACTATTTGAATATAGAGCATAGAAAAGTACAGCACAGTACAGGTCTTTCGGCCCATGATGTTGTGCCGAGGATAACCTGAATCTAAAATGAAATAATCAAACCTAGTTCCCTCAATTCACTGCTGCCCATGTGCATATCCAGCAGTCACTTAAATGTACCTAATGATTCTGCTTCTACTACTACTGCTGGCAACGCATTCCATGTGCTCACAACTCTCTGCGTAAAGAACCTACCTCTGATGCCTCCTCTATACATTCCTCCTAACACCTTAAAACCATAACCCCTCATGGCAGTCAGTCCTGCCCTGGGGAAAAGTCTCTGGCTATTGGCTCTATCCATGCCTCTCATTATCTTGTACTACTCGATCAGGTCACCTCTCTTCCTCCTTTTCTCCAGAGAGGAAAATCCGAGCTCAGTCAATCCCTCCTTGTAAGACAAGACCTCCAGCCCAGGCAACATCCTGGTAAACCTTCTTTGCACCCTCTCCAAAGCCTCTACATCTTTCCTATAATAGGGCGACCAGAACTAGACACAATATTCCAAGTGTGGTCTCACTGGAGTTTTGTGCAGCTGTAGCAAAACCTCGCGGCTCTTAAACTCGATTCCCCTGTTAATAAAAGCCAAAATACCATATGCATTCTTAACAACCCTATCCACCTGGGTGGTAACTTTGAGGGATCTATGCACTTGAACACCAAGATCCTGCTGTTCCTCCACACTGCCAAGAATCCTGTCTTTAATCCTACATTCAGCGTTCAAGTTCGACCTTCCAAAATGCATCACTTCGCATTTATCCAGGTTGAACTTCATCTGCCATTTCTCAGCTCAGCTCTGCATCCTGTCAATGTCGTACTGCAGCCTGAAATAGCCCTCGATACTGTCAATGGCACCTCCAATCTTTGTGTCATTGGCAAATTTACTAACCCACCCCTCAACCTCCTCATCCAAGTCATTTATAAAAGCTACAAAGAGCAGAGGCCAAGAACAGAGCCACTCACCACTGATCTCCAGGCAGAATACTTTGCGTTTACAACCACTCTCTTCCTTCTGACTGCCAACCAATTCTGAATCCAGACAGCCAAATCTCCCTGTATCCCATACCTCCTGACTTTACGATTGAGCCTACTGTGGGGAATAAATGCTTTGCTGAAGTCCATGTACACAACATCCACTGCTCAACCTTTGTCAACCTATCTCGTCACCTCCTCAAAGAACTCCTTAAGATTTGTGAGGCATGAACTGCCCCTCACAAAGCCATGCTGACTGCCCTTATTCACTCTGTGCTTTTTCAAATAGTCATAAATCCTATCCCTCAGAATTCTTTCCAATTCATGCTGACCACAGATGTAAGACTGACTGTTCTGTAATTGCTAGGGATTTCCCTATTACCCTTCTTGAAAAGAGGAACAACATTCATTTCTCTCCAATCCTCCGGTTCGACTCCCATAGAGAGTGAGGAAGCAAAGGCCTTCACCAACGGCTTAGCAACCTCCTTTCTTGCTTCCTGGAGCAGCCCTGAGGACTTATCAATCTTAAAGTTAGCCAAAATTTCCTGCACTTCAACTTCATCTATATCGATCTGTTCAAGCCTGGTTCCATTCACAACAAGGTCCCTTTCCTTAGTTAAAACCAAAGCAAAATAACTCATTTAGGGCTTCCTCTATCTGCTCAGACTCCACGCACAAGTCCCCTTCACTATCCCTGGTCAGCTCTACCTTCTCCCTGAACATTCTCTTTTTCCTCATATATGAGTAAAATGCCTTTGGATTCTCCCTAATCCTTCCTGCTTTTTCGTGCCCCCTCCTGGCTGTCCTCAGTTCATTTTTGAGCTCCTTCCTAACAAGCCTTTAATCCTCTAAAGCTGTTCTAGACCCTTGCTTCCTCCAACTTATGTAAGCTGCCTTCTTCCTTTTGATGAGAAGCTCCTCTGTTCTCGTCATCCAAGGCTCCTTAATCTTACCCCTTCTTGCCTGACTCACAGGAGCGAAGTTTTGCATCACTCGCAATAACTGATCCTTAAACAGTCCCCACATGTCTGTTGTACCCTTTCTGTGGAACAATTGCTACCAATCTGTACTTCCCAACTCCTGTCTTATGACATCATAATTTCCTTTTCCCCAATTAAATATTTTCCCATGGTAACTGCTCCTTTTCCTCTCCATGGCTATGGTAAACGTGAGGCAGCTGTGCTCATTGTCACCAAAGTGTTCTCCCACCACGAGATCTGATACCTGTCCTGGCTCATTGCCGAGCACCAAATCCAAAATGGCCTCTCCCCTCGTCTGCCTGTCTACATACTGAGTAAGGAAACCCTCCTAAACACCTGACGAAAACGGCTCCATCCAAACCATCTGCACTAAGGAGATTCCGATCACTGTGGGGTAACTTGAAGTCATTTACAACAACAATCCTGATACGTCTGCACTTTTCCAAAATCTGCCGACCTATGAGTTCTTCTATCTCCCTACTGCTGTTAGGGGGTCGGTAGAAGGTGACTGCTCCCTTGCTGTTCCTAACTTCCACCCATACTGACTCAGAAGACAAACCTTCCTCGCAACCTTCATTTCTGTAGCTGTGATGCACTCTCTGATTAGCAATGCTACACTCCATACTCTTTTTCCATTCTCCCTGTTCTTTTTAAATGTTCAAAACCCTGGAATATCTTGCAACAATTCCTGTCCCTGTGAAGCCCACATTTCTGTTATGGCCACAACATCATAGTCCCAAGTACTGATCCATGATCTAAGTCCATCACTCTTATTTCTGACACTCCTTGCGTTAAGTTAAAAATCACACAACACCAGGTTATAGTCCAACCGGTTTAATTGGAAGCACACTAGCAATTAAACCTGTTGGACTATAACCTGGTGTTGTGTGATTTTTAACTTTGTACACCCCAGTCCAACACCGGCATCTCCAAATCATCCTTGCGTTAAAGCAGACATACTTTAACCGATCCCTTTGTTCCATCACATGAAAAGCTTTCCTGATAGATTCACTACATCCTGTCACTGCCTCACCTACAACTTGCCCCCCCTCAGATCCGTTGCTCTGGTTCCCGCCCCCCTACCAAACCACTCAAGCAAATTTCCCACCCAGAATACTTGTGCCTCTCCAGTTCAGGTGCAACCTGTTCTTCATGTACAGGTCCCACCTTCCCCAGAAGGCATCCCAATGGTCTAGGTATCTGAAGCCCTCCCTACTGCACCAGCCTCACAGCCACATGTTAAGCTGCATTTGCTGACTGTTCCTTACCTCACTGTCTCGTGGCACCAGGAGCAAACCTAAGAACACTTCACCACTCGTCCTGCTCTTCAGCTTCCATCCTAGCTCTCTGTAGTCACTTTTCAGATCCTCAATCCCTTTCCTGTCTATATCATTGGTGCCAGTATGTACCACGATTTCTGGTTGCTCACCCTCCCCCTTCAGAATCCTGCAAACCCAATCGGCGACATCCCGGACCCTGGCACCTGGGAGGCAACATACCTTCCGTGAGTCCCATTCATGACTACAAAATCTCCTGTCAATCTATTTAACTATTGAGTCCCCTACCACTGGCACTTTTCTATTCTCCCCCCTTCCCTTCTGAGCCTCAGTGCCAGAGACCTGACAACTATGGCTTCCCCTGTTAGGCTTCCCCACCAGCAGTATCTAAAACGGTATACTTATTGCTGAGGGGAACAGCCACAGGGGATCCCAGCTCTATCTGTCAGTTCCCTTTTTGCTCCCTTACTGTAACCCAGCTGTCCTTATCCTGTGCCTGAATAGTGACCACCTCCCTGTATCCTCTCAATTTCCCCCTCAGCCTCCCAGATGATCTGCAGTTCATCCAGCTCCAGCTTCAGTTCCCTAACTGGGTTTTTGAGGAGCTGGAGTTGGGTGCACTTTCAGTGGATGTGGTCAGTGGAGACATGTGTCATGTCTCCCACCTGCCACTTTTTGCAGGAGGAACATGCAACTGCCCTACCATCCATACTTCGCTAATTTGAAAGCCCACACAGTACTAAACAAGGAAGCGGAAATAAAAGAGAAAATGTGAAAAACTTACCAAGTGCACAGACTTTTATTAAGGTTAAATGAGGTGGGTGAGAGGGAGGCCCTACAGTTTAGGGTCTCGGGTCTAGATCGCACCCACTTAAAAAAAAAACAATCACTTACCTTCCCAGCAGCGTCCACTTCTTCCGCCGTCTGCTCCCACCGCCCAAACACGAAAAGGCCGCTGGCACGCGAAGGTAAGTCCCTTTATCAAAACCCTTACCTTCCCAGCAGGCTCCGCTTCTTCTGCTCTCTGCTCCCGCCACCCAAACTCGAATACTCCGTGCAATTCTGATCTCCCTGGTTTAGGAAGGATGTTGTGAAACTTGAAAGTGACCAGAAAAGATTTACAAGCATGTTGTCAGGGTTGGAGGGTTTGAGCTCTAGGAAAAGGCTGATTAGACTATTTTCCCTGGAGCATCGGAGGCTGAAGGGTGACTTTATAGAGGTTTATAAAACCATGAAGCGCATGGATAGGGTAAATAGACAGCGTCTTTTCTTCCATTGTGTGAGAGTCTGAAACTAGAGGCATAGGTTTAAAGTAAGGGGGAAATGATTTAAAAGGGAGCCTAGGGGCAGCTTTTTCAGCAGAGGCTAATGCGTGTCTAGAATGAACTGCCAGGAGAAATAGTGGAGGGTGATACAATTACAACATTTAAAAGGATGGGTATATAAATAGGAAGGGTTTTGAGGGATGTCGGCCAAATGCTGGCAAATGGGACTAGTTTGATTTAGGATATCTGGTCAGTGTGGACAAATTGGATTGAAGGGTATGTTTTCGTGCTGCATATCTCTGTGACTCTAAATTTGTCCTTTTTCAATTCGGGATCCGAATCTTTAACTGATTTTTATCCTTTACCAACTTAATATTGAACCTTACTATATCATGATTGCTACCTCCCAAATGCTCCCTCACTCCGACATTCCCCATTTCACCATTCTCACTTCCTCGAGCCAGATTCAGCACAGCTGCCTCCCTGGTAGGATTGGAAATGTACTCTTCCAGAAAGTTCTCTTGCATACATTCCAAGAATGTCTCCCCTTCTGTACTTCAAACTCTGCCTTTTTCCCAGTCTACCCTTACATAATTGAAATCGCCAACTATTGCAACTCTATTTGACCAATACAACTACATCACCTCCCTTTTTAACCCACCCTGTTTTTACCAAAAACTCATAACCCAGAATGTTAAGTATTCAGTCCTGTTCTAGCTTGAGCAACGTTTCTGTCAATGCTATTATTCTATTTCCCCCAGAGTCTTTTCTGTTTCTAGTTTCCCAACTTTTTTCACTGTACTTGCATTTCCATGCATACAATTTCAGCTTTCCCTTATCTTTTCTTTTGACCATTTGATGACTGTTTTTTTGTTCACTGTCAACACTCAAGTTTGTTCTCACCTTCCTTTACCCTGTTACCCATCTTGTCTCTTTTAACCTCACTGGTTCTTTCAAAAATTAGCCCGTTCGTCAATTCATCCCACTGTTTTATGAATTTAAATCCACCCCTATACCATTTACTCTGTCAGCTGGAAGATTAGTTCAGCAGGGGTCACATGAAACCTATCTCTTCCGAACAGCTTTCTCCTTTTCCAAAAGTGATCCCAATGTCTAAAAAGTCTAAACCCCTCCTTCTGCACCATCTCTCATGCCAAGCATGTCCTTCCCTGATCTGCCTTTGCCTAAATGATGACATTTGTGGTACAGGTATATTTCTGAGATTACTGCCCTGGAGGTCCTGCATCTCAACCTACTTTGCTAATTCCTGAAAATAATCCGACAATATCCAAACTTCTTGTCTCACCTGGACAAGAAAGATGGGTTGCGCCTTTCAAGGACCAGGGAGAATATCCTCAGAGAAATTTGTTTATACTGTTGGGGAGGGCTCAAACCTGACTGGTATAGGAGCACATAAGAAACAGACCTAACTAGACAAAAGCAAAATTAGGAGACAGCGAAAACAAATGCAATCATCAAAGGGGATCACAATACAGAATATTGCTTCAGGAAATAAATTTAAACGCACAGTAAGGTTACAATGAAATCATCCACAATTTTAGGAAATGGTAGAACAAGGCCAAGTAGTTGAACAATAACTCTTGCTTCTTCTTCATCAACTTGTTTGATTCAACCACAGAAATGGAACCGAATATTCAGGGATATTTGTGATTAAGGTAAGATTGGTAGTGGGGTAAATGAAGTGGAATAGCGATGTTAATAAAGGACTCCATCATAGAGTCACAGAGTTATAGAGGTGTACGGTATGGAAACAGACCTTCAGTCCAACTCGTCCATGCCGACCAAATATCCCAACCCAATCTAGTCGCACCTGCCAATACCCAGCCCATACCCCGCCCAAACCTTCCTTTCCATATACCCATCCAGATGCTTTTTAAATGTTGCAACTATACTAGCCTCCACCACTTCCTCTGACAGGTCATTCCATACATGTACCGCCCTGTACATGAAAGAGTTGCCCCTTAGGTCTCTTTTATATCGTTCCCCTCTCACCCGAAACCAATGCCCTTTGGTTCTGGACTCCCCCACCCCAGGGAAAATACTTTGTCTATTTATCCTCTCCATGCCCCTTATGATTTGTAAACCTCTATAAGGTCACCCCTCAGTCTCCGCTGCTCCAAGGAAAACAACCCCAGCGTATTCAACCTCTACCTATAGCTCAAATCCTCCAACCCTGGTAACATCCTTGTTAACCTTTCTGAACCCTTTCAAGTTTCACAACATCTTTCAGATAGGAAGGAGACCAGGATTGCACGCAATATTCCAAAAGAGGCCTAACCAATGTCTTGTACAGCCGGAACATGACCTCCAAACTCCTGTACTCAATACTCTGACCAATAAAGGAAAACATACCAAACACCTTCTTGACTATCCTATTTACCTGCAACTCTACTTTCAAGGAGCTATGAACTTCACTCCAAGGTCTCTTGTTCAGCAACACTCTCCAGGACCTTACCATAATTATATAAGTCCTGCTCTGATTTACTTTTCCAAAATGCAGCACCATGCACTTATCTAAATTAAACTCCATCTGTCACTCCTCAGCCTACTGGCCGATCTGATCAAGATCTCGTTGTAATCTGAGGTAACCTTCTTTGCTGTCCACTACACTTATGTCTTTGGTTCCTACATCAGCCACAACCACTTGTTGTTCACTCTCCTTTTCCATAAGTTTATCGTAGAACATAGACAATGGAACAATACAGCGCAGAACAGGACCTTCGGCCCTCGATTTTGCGCCGACCTTGAACTAAGCCCATTCCCCTGCACTATTCCATCATCATCCATATGTTTATCCAAGGACTGTTTAAATGCCCCTATCCAGCCTTTCCATTATGTCCCAAACTCTTGCATCCAGGTTGCAAAAAACATATTCCATTTACAATCTCTGCTATGAGATAGATTGTCTCTCCCTTCAACTATTGAGTCATCCACTACTACCAGCTTTCCTCTTTTTTGCAGGGTAGCCTGGGGCACTATGGTACAATGGTTTTTTTCCTCAGGTCATCGACTACTGCCTCAGTCTAAAGTGGGCATCTAAAATTTCATATCTTTTAGACAGATCCAAGGAGTCCTTGGTTTCCTGGACTGCGTCTCTTTTCCTTTTGGTGAATGATCAGTCATTCTCCAGCTATCTGTACACTCTTTCTTGCCTACCTACTATGATGTAGAATAACCACCTTCTGATATGACTGTTCTCGAAACTTTTTTCCTTGTATGGTGTGCAGTGAGGACAATTGCTGTTCCAAATTAGTCACATTTTGTACAAGGAATGCTACCCTCTGTCGTTTCATGCAGATGTGATTTTCCTGGCTGTCTTTTGGATCCAAAACCTAACACATTTGACATGCCACACTCATCACAAGCTTGTTGCTTACAGCTAGAGTCTAATTACTTGTAATAAATAGTAATTCATGCTAAGTATCGAAACTTCATCTCTGCTTTCTATCAATCTGTGTCTGAAAATCTGGTAAATTGCGATATTTTGTGCACTTATTTTAAAATCATTAACTTCTGTGATGACTTTGGAAATAGTGGGTCTTGACTTTTAGTGTGTTATCCTACTGAGTTGAGACAAAATGAATTCAGAGTAAGAAAGAAAGTGCTGAATTCTAAGATAGGGTTGCTATGTATATTTGTGAATACATATAGTGTGTTACGTGAAATTGGTGGGTTGCAGGCACAGATTGTAATGTGGAAATATGAAGTGTCTATAGTAGAGAGCTGTTTCATAGAAGGACAAGGCTGGAGATTAAATATTCCTGCATACAAGGTGTTCAGGAAAGATAGGAAAGAGGGAAAAGTGGCGTATTGATTGAGAAGAAAATTGCATTTCTGGAGAGACAGAATGTCCCATAGGTGTGAGAGACAGAATCCATTTGGCTAGAGCTACAGAAAAGTGTAATTACATTGCTCAATGTGGTCTGGAGGCCACCAACTTGTGGGAAAAATGAAGGAGAATAAGGTTTTAAGGAAATTTCAGAAAGACGCAAGATGCATTGAGTAGTTATAATGGACAATTTTAGTTATCTATGTAGAGATTGGGATGCTAATAGTGTAGAGGGCATAGAACCATAGAATATAGGAACATGAGAGCAGGAGGAGGCCATTCAGTCTCTCGATGCACTTCAAATGCTAGGTCATGAGTGATCATCTACATCGATGTATTTATCGGTGATATCCGATGATCACTCAAAATTTTATCACTGTCTTGAACATACTCAGTGACTGAACTTTCACATTTCTTTTATATAGAGAAATCTGAAGATTCTGAGTGAAGAGTTTCCTCCTCACCTCAGTCTTAAATAGTTTATTCTTTAAACTGAGACTCTGTTCCTTGTTCTAAATGCCCAAACTTCCCCCACCACCCACGCACCAAGATAGGGGAAACATAAAGGTTCCATAAGTGTTTACAGTATTTGGGTTGAGGTCTCACCAACTGCCCTGAAACCCTTTGTGATCAAAATTAATATGCCATTGGCCTTCTCAATTGTTTGATGGACGTAGGACTCAAGAACACTGACACCCAGGTCCCTTTGGGTTGCACACCATTGAAGTAATATTCTGTCTTTTTTGTTTCTTTTCTACAATAGTGAATAACTTTAGACATATTCACATTATATGCCATCTGCCACGTTCCAGTCTGCCTCTGTCATCCGGAAGCTTCTACATTCTCTGCACTGTACATTTTCACCTGGTTGTGAATTTTCCACAAATGGTCCCCATATCAAATAATTTCTATATATTTTGAACAGCCATAGAGCTAGCATTGATGTTTGTAGCAACCCAGTAGTAGCATTAAGCTATTCTGAGAATGATTTTGTTTTGTTTATTTTACACTCTGCTTTCTGTCTGTTAACCAATTCTCCATTCATTCTTGTATATTTCCCACAATCTTATGTGCTCTGTGAGGAGCCTAACTAAAAGGCTTCTAAAATTCCAAATACACTGTATCTACTGATTCTGCTTTATCAATGCTGCAAATAATATTGCCAAGTTCATCAAACATTATTTCTCTTTCATAAATCATGGATAACTCTGCACAATGTGACCATTCTTTTTGAAATGGGCATTTATCATAGCTTTTTTAATAATTCTGCCATGCTCCGCTATTCACTTCAAGCTACATTTTCTGTAGCTCTTCATTCTCCCTCTTCATTTTTAAATAATGGGGTTATTTTTAATACTTTCTACTCCTAAGAAATCTTTCCAGAATATGTAGAATTTTGAAAGATAACCACCAAGGCACCCAACATGTCTCTAGTCACCTCAATCAACCCTCAGAAGATAAAATTCATCTGATCCAGGGATTTTTCAATTTGATTATTGCGAACAAGGTCCAATAGTCAAAGTTTTTAATCTTGCATTCATCAGGGCATTTTGCAAGAATACAAATTCAGAAGAAAAGCCAGCAGGTATACTGCATGTGAAGATCGTGCTGATTGTTTGGCAAGTGGAGTCAAGCACAAGCAAGATATTGACTTTACCCGACCAGTCAGTATTTACAAAACTCGCAACATACTGTCTGACATTTAATGTGATGTGTCAATTGAGCAACATTTGTGAGATAATGTTTGGTATGAGAAAAATTGTGACGGTAATCAATTTAGCATTGTCAGTTGGGCTTGCAGTGCTGGACACTGTCGATTGTAATGCACAGAGCCTTTCCTTTGTCAATATAAAGGACATGTACACACTGTGCTTGTTTCACTTCAACACAATAGCTACAGCCATTCAATGCTTCTTGTCTTAAAGCAATGCCCTGAAAAATCAGTGGGTAAGTTTGCTGATGCAATTCCTCAGATACTGAAGCCGCAAGACCTGAGCAATACCCAGGTTTGAGCTGATGAATCGCAAGTAACATTTATGCCACACAAGTGCCAGGCAATGACTATTTTTAACAAGAGTAAATCTAACCATTGTTCCTTGACATTCAGTACATTACCTTTGCTTAATCACCCACTATCAATGTCCTGGGGGCAGTGAGGGGGATGGGGAGGGGAGGTGTGGTGGAGGTAGATACCATTGATCAGAAACTCAACCAATGTTACACATAAATACTGTGTCTACAGGTGCAGGTCAAAGATTAAGAATTCTGCAGCAACTCAGTCACCTCCTTACTCCCCAGCTCATTCCAAACTCACAGCCACTGACACTAAGAAGGAAAATGGCAGCAGATGCACGGGAACAATACAACTTACAAGTTTCCCTTAACCAGTCACTACCCTAAATTAGAAACATATCATTGTTCCTTCAGTGTCCCTGTGTAAAAATCATGGAACTCCCTCCCTAATGGCATTGTGTAAACCACTGGCCTATTGTGGTTAAAGAAGGTAGCTAACAATTGTCTTCTCCATGGAAACTGGTGATGGACAATAAATGCTGGTCCATGAATAAAAAAGTTATTCTGTCGTGGTGGTCAGTACTTCTTGGATTGCTGACAGAATCTCATGCATTTTTGTCTACTTAATTAGATTAATGCTTCCATTGATAATCAACAGAATGCTGAGAGGCTCGGCTCTTAAATCTGGCCATAAAGATCGTACCTCTTTATTTTTCTGGATCTTTGAAATGTCAAAAAGACTATTTTAAAAATGAAAGATTGTGGCAGGGACTATTGCACTTTATAAAAGCAAGTTTTCTGACAGCCGTTGTCAGTGGTTTTTACACTGTTGCTTGTTCAAGCAGTGTGGTGAGGTCTGCGGTTGTCTCATCACACAATACCCTAAACCTGCTTTTTCCTCATTTTCCTTGGTCCCTTTAGCTCTAAGAACTATATCTAACTACGTTTTGAAAATATTCAATGTCTTGGCTACAAAAACTTTTCTGTGGCAGAGAATTCCACAAGCTCACGGCTCTCGGTGAAAAAAGGTGATGTTGAGCTGCCTTCTTGAACTGCTGTAATTCATTTGGTGTACACTCTCCACAATGCTGTTAGGGATGGAGTTCCAGTATTTCGACCCAATGGCAGGAGTATCTCTGAGGACTGTGTGAAAATCGTATGGAGTCTAAATGCAGTGTTGGTTGGGTTGGACATTATTCCTTTCCGATACAGATTTGGTTTCTCATGTCTTTTACAGTTCTTTCAGCTTAAGCATATGAACTGTTTTGTGAATTGAATGATGCAGGCAAGAGATTCTCACTCCTGACAGAATGAACCGAGGTCTGACTTATAAACAAGTTTACCTCAGGAAACTATTTAAGCAAGTTATTTTCCAGTTTGCCAAATCCAGCAAGAGGACATGATGATTTCAACCAATGATCATCTTTTTTATCAATAATACAGACCCATCCAGTGGTATCAAATATCTGGATCAGACTCGTAGCATTGCTAAACCCATGAGTTATTTTGCTAGAAAATATAATAATCAAGACCTGCAAAATAAAACTTCATAGAACCATGTTAGAACTCCCAAAATATAATACAATGAAATTCAGTTCCACTGTAAATCAATAGTCCTGTAGATACACTGTGTGGCACATTTTTATTATTTATTCTTGGCATGTGGGTGACACTTAAAAAGCAACATATATCATCCATCTTCAGAAAGGCTGAGGGACTTGAGGCTGTTTTCATTAGAGAGAAGAAGGTGGAGAGGTGACTTAATAGAGACATATGAGATAATCAGAGGGTTAGATAGGGTGGACAGGGAGAGCCTTTTTCCAAGAATGGTGATGGCGAGCATGAGGGGGCATAGCTTTAAATTGAGGGGTGATCGATATAGGACAGATATCAGAGATAGTTTCTTTACTCAGAGAGTAGCAAGGGTATGGAATTCTTTGCCAGCAACGTTAGTAGATTCGCCAACTTTAAGTACATTTAAGTCGTCATTGGACAAGCATATGGACATACATGGAGTAGTGTAGGTTAGATGGGCTTCAGATTGGTATGACAGGTCGATGCAACATCGAGGGCCAAAGGGCCTGTACTGCGCTGTAATGTTCTATGTTCTATGTTCTATTTTGGTCACGATAGTAGCACATTATTGACTGAGTTCTATTAAAATCATCATTATACTAGAATAATTATAACGTCATTAAATTTAGGTTTATGTGATCTGTAGGGATCACCAGAATTTTACAAGATAATTTTGGACAAAGAAAGCCATCTGTCTCTTTTGATTAATTTATGTGGCAATTTTAATGTCCCCTTTTGCTTCTTAAATGATGCCAGAGATTTTACTTACATTACTCTGTGTGGAATTTTATTTGACAAGTTAATTATTTTCTACATAGAAGTATATACTAACATCTGTCCTTTTATATTTTGAATCTATTTCCCTGGTTTAATTTAAAGTAATAATTAGTTTTTGTTCCTGCATCTCTATCCTTAAGATTACCAATCAAATACCTCATACAAGCAAATGAACAAGAGTAGGCCACTCAGCCCTTTGTAGCTACTCTGCCATTCAGTAAGATAATGGTTGATTTGATTTTAACCACAACTTTACATACCCTCTGCATACTCCTGGTAATTTTTCATCAATTTGCTGATCAAGAATCTATCTACCTCTGCCTTAAAGATATTGGAATATTCTGCATCCACTGCCTTTTAAGGAAGGAAATTCCAAAGACTTCCAACTTTCTGAGAGAACAAAGAAATTCCTCATGTCTGTCTTAAATAGGTGATCCTTATTTTTAAACTATGACCTCTAGTTCTCAATTGTCCCACAAGATAAAATATCCTTTCAACATCAACACACTCAAGTACCCTCAGGATCTTATATGTTTCAATTCAGTTATACCTGTCTCTCCTAAACTCCTAAAAACAGGTCTAACCTGTTTTACCTTTACTCATGAAGCAGTCTGCTCATTCAAAGTATTTGTCTTGTAAAGTAAAGGCAAAATACTGAGGATATGGGAAATTTGAAACAAACACAGAGACGACTCGAGAAACTCTGAACAGACCTGAGAAAATTTGTTGAGAAACAGAACTAACAATTTGAATCCAATATGACTTTTCTTCAGAACAGATTCTGGAGTTCTTCAGATCTGAAGAAGAATAACTTTGGACTTGAAAAGTTAGTTCTTTTTCTATCTCCAGACACTTTCCTCTTTTTAGGAACGACCCCATCTGTTTTGAATAAAGAAGTTTAATTAGCTAAACCTCCATTGTAATAACAACAACTTGCAATTATGCAATGCATTTTTTAAAAATAAGCATTTATCTTTAATATTTTGAAGGATTGTGAAGATATTTAGATTTTGTTTAAGTCAGTGTAAAGGCAGTGGAACATTTTTATGTAGGGCATTTTGTGGAAACCCTTTTCCCCACATCATTGATGATCTTAGTTGCTTGAGACACCACGACACACTGACACTATGCTGTAGTACAATAGGTTTATTTAAAATCACAAGCTTTTGGAGCGCTACTGTTTCATCATTTCTGACTTTGCCCACCCCAGTCCAACTGCCAGCAGCTCCACATCATGGCTTGACACACCAGAGAAAACATGAATGAATGATTTAATGTCACATATATCTAGGGAGATACAATGAAAAGTGTTCTGTCCCAAGCATGGCTCCAGGAATTCTGGAAGGTCCCTATTCCAGGCTACCGTAGCCAGGAGGTCCTGCTGCAGACACTGATACCTCCGCAGTTGATGACACCCCACTGCCGAAAGAGTCTGTATTCTGGGCCTGAAGTAGCTCCACAGTGGCTGGTATCTCATCACCGAGTCACCTTTTATTTACACATGGAGACTCAGAGTCCTACAGCATGGAAACAGATCCTTTGGCCTAACTAGTCCATGTTGGCCATGTTCCCAAACTAAAGTAGTTCCTTCTTGCCCATATCCATCGAAATCTTTCCTATTCATGTACTTATCCAAATGTCTTTTCAATATTGTAGCTATACCTACATCCACCACTTCCTCTAGCCGTTCATTCCACAAGTGAACCACAATCTTTGGAAAAATGTTTTCCCTCTTTTGAAACTTTCTCCTCTCACCTGTACTCAAAAGTCTGAGCAATGAAGGCATGTGTGCTAAACACCTTCTTAAGCACTCTGTCCACCTGTGATGCAAATTTCAAAGAATTGTGTACCTAAAACCATAGGTCTCCCCGTTCTACAGTACTGCCCAAGGCCATATTAATAACCGTATAAGTTATGACCTTGTTTGTTTTACCAAAATGCAATGCCTTGCATTTAACTATATAATGATCTCCTCAGAAGACAGACACGGGACAAGTTCAATATAGTACCCTTCATTGTCCAGTACTTCCCCGGAGCGGTAAAACTAATCTGTGTTCTTCTCAGCTTTTAACATGTCATCTGTGACAATGAACATCTCGCCAAGGCTACCCCTCAATACGTACATGGTCAACATTGTCTACCTTATACGCTACAGAAAAGGATGTTCCAAGGCATGGTGTATCAATGAGACCATGCAAATGCTACATCAACAGATGAATGGACACCACACAACAATTGCCAAGCAGGAATATTCCCCCCCATTGGGGAACACTTCAGTGGTCAAGGCCATTCAGTGTTCTCCAAGGTGGTCTCAGAGATACACAACCATGCAGAATCGCCGAGCAAAAACTGAGAGTCCAGTTCCAAACCCAGAAGAATGGCCTCAACCATGATCTTGGGTTCATGTCATGCTTCATGTAACCCCACCATACTGTTCTGTGTTTGTAAAATGTGCCTTACTGTACTGTTTTGACACCATCATTTTGATAACTTGTTATTGTCTCTCTACCTTAATTAGTTTATACAGTTTTGGATCACTTGTTACTTTGGTTAGACTCTCATCATGTGACTCTTACACCTATGATGTTATTCACACCATCTGGTTTGTCTTTAGCACTGTTTTTTTTATTTTTTGTAATTATCTCTCTGCCTTAATTAATCAGATCATAGGTCATCCCTTCACTTGACATTCAGCTATTGACACTTTGCTCACATCATTTGACATTTTTGATCACCTTCAAAGACTTGTTATTCAGCTTGTTGATAATCCACTTGCACAATTTGTACTTATCTTTTGACATTCTTAATTATCTGGAATTATCTTGCCATATCTCTCTGCCTGTAAATTCTGTGCCTGTGCTTTTCCCTCCACTTCACCTGAGGAAGGAACAGGGCTCCGAAAGCTTGAGATTTCAAATAAACCTTTTGGATTATGACCTGGTGTCGTGTGACTTCTGACTTTGAAAAATATTTGTGCAGGTTTTCTACTGTCATCCTTGTGTTTGACAAATGAACTCTGTGCACTTTGAGTGGGTATCCACACTGACTAAGAACGTTGAGCTTATAAAAAGACCTGCATAGTCGACGTGTAATCGGGCCCAGGGTTTTTCCAGCCATTTGCAAGAATGTGGGTGAACTGCTGGCAGTAATCTTTGTCCTTGTTGGCATTCTGGACATTGCTTCATTAATGTGGCTATGACTGAATCCAGTCCTGGCCACCAGACATAACATCTCGCCAACATATTAATTTTGGAAACCCCTGAATGACCCTGGTGGAGTCAAGCCAGTGTCTAGCAGTGACCTTTGCTCAGGATAATCACTCTTGCCCCTTGTGATAATATGCCATCCTCTGCTGTATGGTCTCTATGGTCCATTAAGGTTTCAATTATGGTTGTAATGGCCCGTTGGTTTCCCCCATCAGCACCAGCTGTTTGTTTTGCCAGCACTGGACCTTTCTGCTTTAAATGTTTGATGTTGTCAACTGTGACTGGAACTGTATCCAGAAAATTTAAAACTGCTATGGACCTTTTGAGCAGCAGTACCATCATTGGTGTATTTGCCAGAAAGAGGCAGTATGAATTCAGCCTGGGGTTCTAATACGAAGTATGTGCAATTACATGTTGGAACACAGTTGGGGAGGCTAAGTAACAAATGCAGATGCACTAAACTGCCTTATCCTCTTTAAGTAGACCTAGCAAGGGTTTGTGGTCCATTAATATTACAAGTGTAAAGGTATAGGAGAAACTTCCTGACTCCAAATATGACCAGCAAACCTTCTTTCTCTATCTGAGCGTAATTACAGACTCCATTAGCCAACGCCCTGCATGCATACACGATCGGGCGTTCCTCTCCATTGGGCAACCTATGAGCTAATAGTACCCTGATGCTGTACAGGTGGACATTACATGTCAGTACTAGATCTTGCTTGGGATCATAGTGTGCCAACAGCACAGTAGATGATGACTGTTTCTTCACTTCCCTGAAAGCTATGGCTTGGCTACATGACCATTTCCAAAGCTGGCCCTGTTTAAAAGGTTGATGCAAAAATGCCAGGGTCAGGTTATGTATAAAGTTTCTGTAATAATTTGCCAGCTGAAGGAAAGACTGAAGCTCCCATATAAACATGGGAGCTGGGGTACCTTTGATGACCCTCACTTGCAAAAAGTGGTTTAGCCTTTGTTTAAAATCCCCACTGAACCTGCTGCTTTTCATAAGAGATTGGAACTGAAGTTGTACCCTTAATCAATAAAGGGTCCTGGGTATAGATTCTTCGTCCAGTTGTGGTGTTGCGTGAACTTTAAGGTTGGAGTCTGGAGTGAATTTTGTTATTCTTAACTGGGAAATCAGGAGGGCAAAAAGGGGACGTGAGATAGCTTTGGCAAATAGAGTTAAGGAAAATCTGAAGGGTTTTTACAAATGCATTAAAGACAAATGGGTAACTAGGGAGAGAATAGGGCTCTCAAAGATCAACAAGGCGGTCTTTGTGTGGAGCCGCAGGAAATGGGGGAGATACTAAATGAGTATTTTGCATCAGTATTTAAAATAGAAAAGGATATGGAAGATATAGAATATAGGGAAATAGATGGTGACAACTTGCAAAATGTCCAGATGACAGAGGAGGAAGTGCTGGATGTCTTGAAATGCATAAAGGTGGATAAATCCCCAGAACCTGATCAGTGTACCCTAGAACTCTGTGGGAGCTAGAGAAGTGATTGCTGGGCTTTCTGCTGAGATATTTGTATCATCAATAGTCAAAGGTGAGGTGCCAGAAGACTGGAGGTTGGCGAACGTGGTGCCACTGTTTAAGGAGGGTGATAAGGACAGGCCAGGGAACTTTAGAGTAGTGAGCCTGACGTTGGTGGTGGGCAAGTTGTTGGAGGGAATTCTGAGGGACAGGATGTACATGTACTTGGAAAGGCAAGGACTGATTAGGGATAGTCAACATGACTTTGTGCATGGGAAATCATGTCCCACAAACTTGATTGAGTTTTTTGAAGAAGTAACAAAGAGGATTGATGAGGGCAGAGCGGTAGATGTGATCTATAGCGACTTCAGTAAGGCGTTCGACAAGGTTTCCCATGGGAGACTGGTTAGCAAGATTAGATCTCATGGAATACAGGGAGAACTAGCCGTTTGGATACAGAACTGGCTCAAAGATAGAATTCAGAGAGTGGTGATGGAGGGTTATTTTTCAGATTGGAGGCCTGTGACCAGCAGAGTGCCACAAGGATCAGTGCTGGGTCCACTACCTTTCATCATTTATATAAATGATTTGGATGTGAGCATAAGAGGGACGGACAGTTAGTAAGTTTGCAGATGACACCAAAATTGGAGGTATAGTGGACAGCGAAGAAGATTACCTCAGATTACAACAGGATCTTGACCAGATGGGCCAATGGGCTGAGAAGTGGCAGATGGAGTTTAATTCAGATAAATGTGAAGTGCTGCATTTTGGCAAAGCAAATCTTGGCAGGACTGAAACACTTAATGGTACAGTCCTTGGGAGTGTTGCTGAATAAAGAGACCTTGGAGTGCAGGTTCATAGCTCCTTGAAAGTGGACTCGCAGGTAGAGAGAATAGTGAAGAAGGCGTATTGGTCAGAGTATTGAGTACAGGAGTTGGGAGGTCATGTTGCGGCTGTACAGGACGTTGGTTAGGCCACTAATATGTTGGAATATTGCGTGCAATCCTGGTCTTCCTATCGGAAAGATGTTGTGAAACTTGAAAGGGTTCAGAAAAGATCTACAAGGATGTTGCCAGGTTTGGAGGATTTGAGCTATAGGGAGAGGCTGAACAGACTGGAGCTATTTTCCCTGGAGTGTCGGAGGCTGAAGGGTGACCTTATAGACCCAAGGGGCAACTTTTTCACACAGAGGATGGTATATGTATGGAATGAGCTGCCAGAGGAAGTGGTGGAGGCTGGTACAATTGCAACATTTAAAACGCATTTGAATGGGTATATGAATGGGAAGGGTTTGGAGGGATATGGGCCAGGTGCTGGCAGGTGGGACTAGATTGGGTTGGGATATCTGGTCGGCATGGACGGGTTGGACCGAAGGGTCTATTTCCATGCTGTACATCTCTATGACTCTATGAGATTGGTTCTGTGATCATTGAAACTATCATGCCGGTATCAACCTCCATTGGAACCAGGTGACCATTTCACTAGGTAATTATCTTGATTGGTTCTGATTTGGATGTTGCTAAACAATTCAACTGTTCCAAACCAGCTGTAGGTGGACTTTCCAGGGATGCACTCTCCTGGATACTGGCCTACGGGTTCTCTTACTCCTTTTAAAGTCTTGTGGCACTCTTTTCTTGAGTCTGCATACTGTCAGTAACTACAATGACTTGCTGGCCTGGATCCGGAAGAAAATTTTGAACGTTTGGCTGAGACTTGGCTTTGTTTTGGTGTTTTGCCATGGGCTGATCGAGATTCTTTCTATTTAGATGATATCCTGAGTTACGCTGTGCAATTGGCTTCACTCAAGTGGTGTTCCCTAAACTTAGTCGACCTGGCAAGGGTATCCACTTTCATTGGAATACCCTGTCACTCATCTGCTCCACTTGCTGCATTTTCCAATGATGAAGCCCATTGTGGATTCTGTTTGAAGTCTAGTTGGGCTTCAGCTTGTAGGAGAAAGTGAGGACTGCAGATGCTGGAGATCAGAGCTGAAAACTGTGTTGAGGAAGGTGTGCCAAGCAGGCTAAGATAAAAGGTAGGGAGGAGGGACTTGGGGGAGGGGTGTTGGGAATGTGATAGGTGGAAAGAGGTTAAGGTGAGGGTGATAGGCCGGAGAGGGGGTGGGGGCGGAGAGGTCGGGAAGAAGACTGCAGGTCAAGAAGGCAGTGCTGAGTCCAAGGGTTGGGACTGAGATAAGGTGGAAGGAGGGGAAATGAGGAAGCTGGAGAAATCTGCATTCATCCCTTGTGGTTGGAGGGTCCTAGGCAGAAGATGAGGCGCTCTTCCTCCAGGCATCGTGTTGCCATGGTCTTCAGCTAGTAGGTGCATTTGCATAGTTACATCATTAATGCCACATACCAAACTGTCTCTCAGCATCTCATTTAGGATTAAACAAAAGTCATTTGTCTCTCTTGGATCAAATTACTGCGGATGCTGGAATCTGCCTAACAACAAAAAATGCTGCAAATCACGGCAGATCAGACAGCATCCATGGAGAGACAGCAAGCTAACATTTCAAGTCTCGATGACTAAATCAAAGTCGGAATTCAGCAGCCAGAACTCACTATTCCTTTATGACAATCTGACTTTGCCTTTCACTGAAATGCAATGCAATGCCACATAACTGAGACATATAACCACCTTCTTTCACCCTAGTTGCTACTTAACCATAAAACCACACATTGATCTGTCCTTAGCTATGAGCTGTGTAAACTCGCACTCTGAGTCATCATTATTCTGTGCCCAGTTCCCACTGAAGAACTATAGCTTGTCAATGTCTAGGAGAGGAACGCCATATACAAGTAAGCAATTGAATATTTCCAAACATGAGCTTTTATTTACAGTCAGTAAAAATTTACAGAAATAAAACAATTTAGATGCTGTACTTCACCATCACAATAATTGGTGACATTATGACCAATGACAATTTTACATTCTATGATGGTCTGCTGCACCCAGCTATCATTTGCTGGGACTGGGTGTCAAACAGATCCTATATCTAGCCTGCAGCACCTGAAGCAGCTGAGCTCTGAAATACACTGGGGAGCTTTCCCCTCCCTAGTGTCTCAATTGTACTCCTCCAAAGGCATTTCCTGTTCCAGATCCTCAAGATCCAACATTTAGCCTGATTTCCCATTCAAATCATGCCGTGAGATGCTGTTGTGTGGTGAGGAAGGTGAAGTCTCTTCCCAGCCAGTAGCGAACTCATTACCAGGTACCCACTTTGACTTCCATATCACGAATTCTCAGCTTTTTGTTTGTTAAGCATGTTTGGTAAGATAGGAACCTGCATATCAATGAGGCAAGACTTGCACTTAATCAAACGTACGAGATAACTTAATGCTGCCTAGCAAGAAACCTGTCTTAATACCTGGCAGATGCATAAAAGATGGAGCACGTTACTCCTGATGTCGAGATAAGACATTTGACTTGCTCAATTTTGCGACAAATCTCAGCATAGCCAATTTCATTCAGATTTCTGTATGATTCTACCTGTAAAAAAATAAGAGCTGGAGTCGGTATTTGGTCCCTTCAGCCTGCATCACCATTCAAGATGATCCTCTACCTCTACATCATATTCCTATGCTGTCCTCATACCTTGACACCTTTAGCCTCCACAAACTAACTATTTCTTTCTTAAATATTTCTTTCATTGAATTGAACTCTGCTGGTTTGTGGTAAAGCATTCCATAGGTTCAACAACATTTCTCCTCATCTCAGTATGAAATAGTCTACCTCGTTTAATGACACTGTGACCCCCTTGCTCTGGACCCCATTCCTTTCTTGGCCAGGGGACACATCATCCTTGTATCCATTCTGTTCAGCCTTGCCAGAATTTTACGTGTTTCATTGTGAACCCCTATCAATTATTCTAAACTGCAGTGAATACAAGCCCAATTGACTCAATCCTTCCTCATCCATCACATTTGCCAGTTCAGAAATCAGACAGGTGAACTTTTCTTGCACTCTCTTCTGGCATGTATAACTTTCCTTAGGCAAGGAGACCAAAACTGCACACAGCACTCTCCAGGTGTAGTCTCAACAAGACCCTGTAAAATTGCAATAAGATTTCCTATCTTCTGTACAAACCTCATTCAAATAACGCAAACATACCATTTGCTTTCCTAACTGCACTTACATGGTTGCTTTCGGTGACTGTGGTTCAATAACACTCAGGTTCCTTTGCACATCAGCATAGCTTCATGAAAGGGAAATAATGTCTAATTTATTACAATTTTCAAGGAAGTCTCAACCTTAGTGGAGAGAGGGAAACCAGTAGATGTGTTATATTTGGGCTTACAGAAGGCACTCGCCAAGATATCTCATAAAAGGCTAAATCAGAAGATAAGAGCCCACTGTGTTGGACATAGAATATGGGCATGGATAGAGAATTGGTTAATGGGAAGAAATGTCAAGTGAGGCTGGGAGTTTTCTTTTTCCACGTTGATGGCATGTGACCAGTCGGGTTCTGAGGGATCAATGTTGCAACTACAGCTGTTTACAATATATATAATAACTTGGAGGAAAGAAGCAAAAGTAGCCAAATTTGTAGATACATAAACAGAGGGAAAGGCAGGTTGTGAAAGTGACACAAACAGTTCAGGGAGAGACATTGATGGGGTAAGTAAGTGGGCAAAATGTTGGCCAGTGGAGTATACCATGGGAAAATGTGAAGTTGTTCATTTTGGAACAGAGTAAACAAGAACAGTATTATTTAAATGGAGAAAAACTGCAAACAGCTGTAACACAAAGGGACTTTGGGGTACTTGTGCATGAAACACAGAATGCTAGTACACAGATGCAGCAAGTAATCAGGAAGGTCTACCTTATTTTAAGGGAGTTGGAATATAAGAGTGGGGAAGTCTTACGACATCTATGCAAGGTGCTAGTGAGGCCACATCTGGATTATTGTGAGCAGTTTTTGGTTCTCTTATCTAAGAAAAGGTATTATTTCATTGGAGACAGTTAAGAGAAGGTTCACTGGAATGATCTTGGTATGGAGGGACTGGCCAATGAACAAAGGTTAAATAATTTGGGACTCTTCTCATTGGAATTGAGAAGAATGTGAGGTAATCTCATTGGAGGATATAAAATTCTGAAGGGGTTTGACATGGTAATTGCTGAGAGGATGTTTCCCCTCTGGGAGATTCTGGGACGAGAGGGCATAATCTCAGAACTGGCTGTGGTGTTCCGAAACTCCTTGCCACAGAGAGGGATTGCATATATTCAAAACTGAGAACATAGAATTCCTACAGTGTGGAAACAGGCATTTAGCCCAACAAGTCCACATCAACCCTCTGAAGAGTAACCCATTCCCCCGACATTTATCCCTGGCTAATGACCTAACTGACACATCCCTGAACACTATGGGCAATTTAGCTTGGCTACTTCACCTAATCTTCACATCTTTGGATTGTGGGAGGAAACCAGAGCATCTGGAAGAAATTCACACATACACGGGGAGAATGTACAAACTCCAGACAGTTGCCTGAGGCTGGAATTGAAGCCAAGACGCTGGTGCTGTGAGGTAGGAGTGCTAACCACTGAGTCACTGTGTCACCCAAATAGACAGAGATAAATTCTTCATCAGAAGGAAATCTGGGGTTATGGGGAATAGACAGGAAAATAAATGTGAGGAGTGCCTGATCACCCATCCTTCTAAGAATGGCGGAGTAAACTCAAGGGGCTAAATGGCATAATACTTATCCTGTTTCTTCTGGTTATGATCCTATAACAACCCTTCTGAATCGATCACCATTTAAGTAATACTCTGCCACTCCTTTTTGCTACCAAAGTGGATAAGTGCATTATTATTTACATTATATTGCATCTCCCATGAATATTCTCACCTATTCAACTCATCTAAATTGCCTTGAAATCTCTTTATAATCTCCTTATCATTCACAGTTCCATCCAGTTCTGTATCATCATAAAAACCTTAAATATTCTACTTGATACCTTCATCCGAATCATTGATATATCTAGGCGAATAGCTGTGGCCCAAGTACTGAGCCCCGTAGTAGTCCACTTTTTACCACCTTCTACTAGAAATAGGGGGCATAGCCTCAAAGTAAAGGGGAGCAGATTTAGGTCTGAGTTGAGGAGGAACTTCTTCATATAAGATTAGATTCCCTACAGTGTGGAAACAGGCCCTTTGGCCCAACAAGTCCACACCGATCCTCCGAAGAGTAGCCCACCCAGACCCATTTCCCTCTGACTAATGCACCTAACACTATGGGCAATTTAGCATGGCCAATTCACCTGACCTGCACATCTTTGGACTGTGGGAGGAAACAGGAGAAAACCCATGCAGACACGGGAAGAACATGCAAACTCCACACAGACAGTCATCTGAGGCTGGAATCGAACCTGGGACCCTGGTATTGTGAGGCAGCACTGCTAACCACTGAGCCACTGTGCCACCCTAAAGGGTTGTGAATCTGGAATTCCCTACCCAGTGAAACAGTTGAGACTGCCTTGCTGAATGTTTTTAAGACAAAAGGTAGATCGACCTTTGAATAGTAAAGAAATTAAGGATTATGGTGAACCGCAGGTAAGTGGAGCTGAGTCCATGAAAAGATCAGCCATGGTCTTATTGAATGGCAGAGCATGCTCAGTGGGCCAGAAGGCTTACTCCTGCTTTTATTTCTTGTGTTCTTAAGTTTTTTGTTCCATTCTGAAACAGACCCATTTATTCCTACTTTGCGGATCCTGCCTGCTTGTCAATTCTCAATCAATGCTGCAGTATATTACCACCAATACCTTGTGCCATGACTTTTTACACTTATCTTTTCTGTGGGAATTAATTGTAAGCTTTCTTAAAATTTTTGAAATACAGCATGTCAATGATTCTAAACCATTCATTCTACAAGTTGCGTGCTCAGAAAACTACATTAGGTTTGTCAAACAGGTTTTACTTACATAATTCCTTTCTGGCACTGTGCAATCCTGTTAATATTTTCTCAGTATACCATTATCAGATATTTTAGAATAGACTCCAATATTTTCAGTATGACTGATGTTATGGACCAGACCAAACCTGAAAATATATTAAGAAGATAGACTAGACCCTAACTTTTTCTTATTTCTAAGGCAGGTTCCAGGTGTTGTGTTCCAGATGCAATATGCTTAGTCAAACAAACAAACCGGTATTGTAACAGACACACTTAATTCATACACTATCGTTAAAATACAAGAAAAGAAAGAACTCTGTTGGAAAACTTAATAGAATAATAGATTATTTAACTACTAAACAGTAACTGTTCCAATGTAGTAACATCCCTTAAACACACCCTTGGCAAAGGCAAATTCAGTAAAATAGATTGTTTCACAGGCAATTCTCCAATCCAGGAGGAAAAAACATTAAGAGAAACTTTGAGAGAGAGCAGGTAGCAGGGAGAGATGTACTACAGTTTCCAAACCCAGCTTCAAGATCCCAGCTACTAAAAAACTAAAATTTCTGGCTCTGGGGAACTTGACCCCATACATTGAGGCAGCTTCTATTGTTCCAACTTTAAAAGAAAAACCAAAGCCTCACAAGCTGTTTACTTCATTGGATTCAAATTGACAGCTTTTCACCCCTATCTTAAATTCTGTTTTTTTTTAAAAAAGCTAGGACAAGATAGACCTCCAAAAGCCATGGTATTGTCACACTTGACCTCTTAGAAGAATGAACCATCAACAAACACAGATAGCTTCATTTTAAAAAAAACCTTTGGACTTATGCTATTAGTAAACTGCAATACATATACATGGACTCTAAGCCTGCAAACATTCATCAAGCATACAAAATACAAGTGGGTAATCCTGAAATGACTTTATTGGGTAGTCTTTGGATTGTGGCGAGCACATGTTTTATACCAAATGGCATGCCTTTAAACTGGGACAGCCCATTTAATGTCACAAAAGCCAAAATTTCCTTTCCTCATTTGGATAATGGTACCTGCCAATATCCTCTGAGCTTGTCCCACCTTCTCAATACAGTCTTCCAAACATGGAACAGGAAATGAATCAGATTTTATTACTGCATTGACTTTGCAATAGTTCACACATAATTATTGGAAACCATCTGGTTTTGGTTTCATTACTATAGATGACCTCCAGTTGCTGCAACTCACTTCAATTATTTTGTCTTTGATCAGCCGCTTAATCTCTTTTTGCACCTGTGCCAACTTTAGAGGATTAAGTCTATAAGGATGTTGTTTAATTGGAACAGCATTTTCTATATGTAACTCATGCATAATTAGATTAGTACTTCCCAGCTTATCCCCAAATATCTCCCCATGTGTTTGAAATAACGCTTTTGATTTTCCTCTGGAAGGTAACTCAATAATTTATCCCAATTTTTAAGAACTTCCTCAATGTCCAAATTAATTTGCAGAATATCCAATTCAGAATCATTTGAAGTTGGTTCTTCACTCTGTGTGTTGTAACCAGTAATGCATTCTCCTTTTGCTTTCTTTCCCTATCAAAACAATATAACATTTTGAATATATTCACATGATACACTCTGAGATTTCTTTCTATCTGATGTTATTAAATAGTTCACCTCTCTCAATTTCCCTTTGATTTGAAAAGGCCTTCTAATCTTACCTTTAAAGGTTTATCCACCGTTGGAAGTAACACTAACACTTTATCTCTGCTGTCAAAACTACGATTTTTTTATTTCTTGTCTGCTTACTGTTTCATCACATGCTGCGCTACTGTTAAATGCTGCCCAGCCAACTCACCTGCTCTATTTAATCTTTCCCTAAAATTTGACACTTACTCCAAATGCGTGGTCTCTGAACTCTGACTTACCAATTTCTCCTTAATTAATTTCAGTGGTTCTCTAACCTCATGGCCAAAAACTAATTCAAATGGACTGAATTTTATTGATTCATTAGGTGCATCCTTAATTGTATAACATATAGATGGAAATCCTTTATCCCAATCATCTGGATTGTTTTGATTGTAAGCCCTTAACATAGTCTTTAAAGTTTGATGCAGCCATTTTAATGCTCCCTGTGATTCTAGATGGTATGCAGTGAAGTTGAATTGTTTTATTTCTAAGCTATCCATAACTCCCTTGAATAATTTTGATCTGATCGTATCTCTGTGGGTAGACTGTATCTAATGAAAGATTTGAGTAACTCTTCAACAATCCTTTTATCTGTGATATTGCATCATGGAACATCTTCTGGAAATCTATTGGACACATCTATTATTGTCAACAAATACTGATTCCACTCTTTGTTTTAGGTAGAGGTCCTACTCAATCAATTAACACGCTTGTAAAAGATTCCAGGAATGCAGGACTGGGTTTTAAAGGTGCTGGTTTTCTAATTATATGACATGTATGACATGTCTGGCAAAATCTAACCACACCCTTACACAATCCAGGTCAATGAAATGTTTTTGTATTTTGGTTTGAAATGACTGTGAAATGACTTGCTACTGGTAATTCATGTGCTACCTGCAAAACCTCCTTTCTGTAACCACTAGTAATCCAACTTGATGAACCTATGCCAATTTCTCAACTGCCTGAATATGTGATAGTCTGTATTTCCTCATCAAGATGTAATTTTAAGATTGTAACGTTCTGGGATACACTCAGATTCTTCTGTGTATGCTTTTTGAGACAACTGCTTTAGTTTTTCATCTTTCTGTTGTAATTCAGGTAATTTATCTGAACTAAAAATATCCACTTTGTCCTCCACCTGTTCTTGTTTTTTTTCTCAACTAATAGATCAGACATAGTCTCTGATAATTGAACTTCAATTTCCTTATCTTTATTCTTCGATTTCTCCTCCTGTTTCTACCTGTGGTTTTGTGACCTTGTTACCATCCAGTCATGAAAAATCCCAGGATATACTTTCTGTAACACCTCAGTTGCCTGATTTTCCATTGGTTTTTCAACCACATTAGGAATCACTCCCATCTGTGATCCAGTTATGTTGTTACCAAGGATAAACTATGTACCTGGAACCGAGAATTTTTCTATTACTCCCACCACCACTTCACTGGACTCTCCAACCTCACTTTATATAATGGCACACTGCTCTTCTCACATATTACCACAGATGCAATTTGATTGGTCAAACTACCCGTCTTGAAGCAAAACACACTTTATTCAGACATAATATTAAAATGCAACAAAAGAACAAAGAAATTGGAATAAGTTAACTCTATTGGAAAACTTAACAAAATAATAGATTATTTAACTACTAAGCAGTAATTGTTCCATGTAGTAATATCCCATAAACACACTCTTGGTAAAGGCAAAATAGGTTATTTCACAGGCAGTTCTCCAGTCCGGGAGGAAAAACATTAAGAGGAAACTCTGCGAAAGGGAATGTAGTAAGAAGAGATGTACTGTAGCTTCCAAACCCAGCTTCAAGACCCCAGCAACTACTACTGAAAAAGTAAACTAAAAATACTGGCTCACACGGAGCTTGACCTCACCCGTTCACACTGCTTCTGTTGTTCCAACTTTCAAAAAAATTCACAAGGTCTTACAAGGTGTTTACTTTGTTGGATTCAAATCGACAGTTCTTCACCCCGTGTTAAATCTTCTCCTTAAAACAAGATAGGACAAAAATGCCTCTTAAAGCCATAGTATCATCACATTGATGTTAGGTTAACCGGTGTTTAATTCCCTGTTTTGTTCTCTCCCTCCTTTTTTAAATAGTAGGGCCATATTTGCTACTTTCCAGTCTGGTGTTACTGTTTTTGAATCTACAGAATTTTAGTAGAAACATAGAACATAGAAAATAGGTGCAGGAGTAAGCCATTCGGACCTTGGAGCCGGTGGCAGCATTCAATATGAACATGGCTGATCATGCAATCTCAGTGTCCCATTCTGGCTTTCTCTCCATGTCCTTTGAACTCTTTAGCCCAAGGGCCATGTCCAGCTCCATCTTGAATATAAGACCATAAGACATAGGAGCAGAAATTAGGCTATTGGGCCCATTGAATCATTCAGCCATTCAATCATGGTTGATAAGTTTCTCAGCCCCATACTCCTGCTTTCTCCCCATAACCCATGATACTCAAAAATAAAACTAATAAGACCATAAGACACAAGAGTGGATGTGAGGCCATTTGCCCCATAAATCAAGGCTGATGGGCATTTCAAATCCACTTACTTGCACTCTCCCCATAGCCCTTAATCCCTTGCAAGATCAAAAATTTATCAATCTCTGCCTTGAAGACATTTAATGTCCCGGCCTCCACTGTGCTCTGTGGCAATGAGTTCCACAGGCCCACCACTCTGTGGCTGAAGAACATCTTCCCATGTAAGAGAATTTCACAGGTTCACAACTCTCTGAGTGAAAAAATTCTTCTGTATTTCAGTCCTGAAAGACTTACCCTTTATTCTTAGACTGTGACCTCTAGTTCTGGACTTACCCAACATTGGGAACATTTCTCCCGCATATAACCTGTCCAGCCCCATCAAGATTTTATAATTTCCAATGAGAACCCCCTCATTATTTTAAATTTGAGTGAGTATAAGCCCAGTTAATCCAGTCTTTCCTCATATGTCAGTCCTACCATCCCAAGAATCAGTCTAGCGAATCGTCGCTAAACTTCCTCAAATGCGAGAATGTCCTTCCTCAGAGTAAGAGACCAAAACTGCATATAATACTCAAGGTGTGACCTAACCAAGGCCCTATATCACTGCTGCAAGACATCCTTACTCCGATATTTAAATCCTCTTGCTATGAAGGCCAGCATGCCATTCATTAGCTTTCATCACTGCCTGCTTCACCTGCATGCCAGTCTTCAGCAACTGTTCCAATGACACCCAGGTCTCGTTGCACCTCACCTTTTCCTAAACTGCCACCATACAGATAATAATCTGCCTTCCTATTTTTGTGAACAAAATGGATAATCTCACATGTATCCACATTATATTGCATTTTGCCAAGTACTTGCCCACTCAGCCAGTCTGTCCAAGCCACCCCGCAGCCTCTTAGCATCCTCCTCAAAGCACACACTGCCAGCCAGCTTATGCCATCTCCAAATTTGGAAAAATTGCATTCAACTCTTTTGTCCAAATCATAAATGTATATTGTGAATAGCTGAACCCGCGGTACTCCACTCATCACTTGTCGTAGGTGACAACCAAAGTATCACCTATTTCCGTGGCCATCACGTTTCGTATCCAGGGACATAGACTTAGGATTTATCAGCTTTGAGGACCATTAGCTTCTTTTGCAGATATTTTAACCAATGCTACTTTCAGAAGCAGCTTCATAAAGAACAGGAGTTACTGCTTTCAACCTCGTCTCTACCCAAGTGCATTGTGACAGGACAATAGATAGGTCATCGATGGGTAATTTCTGCTGTGCTTCTTTTGATTGGCCAAGGGGTTTGAATTAGGAGACATGGCTGCAGCTGAAGAGTAGGTGTTTAGAAATTAATTTTTAAAATACTTAACATCCAAATTAATTAATTAAATTCATGCCACAAAATTAGTGCCACAAAGCCAGTCTAACATCTAAAAGACACAAGTCAGGAGTGTGATAGAATACTCCCAACTTGCCTGGATAGGACACGGACCAGCCGGTTTCGAAACAGTTTCTACCCTACTGTTGCTAGAATACTGAATGGACTCACAAACTCTGCGCATTCGCCTGCACCTATGTGTTTTGTTTTTACCGCTGTTTACTTAATAGGGGCGGCACGGTTGTTCAGTGGTTAACACTGCTGCCTCACAGCACCAGGGTCCCAGGTTCAATTCCAGCCTCAGGAGATTGTCTGTGTGGAGTTTGTACATTCTCCCTGTGTCTGCATGGGTTTTCTCCTGTTTCCTCCCACAGTCCAAAGATGTGCAGTTTAGGTCAATTGACCATGCTAAATTGCCCATAGTGTTAGGTGCATTCGTAAGAGGGAAATGGGTCTGGTTGGGTTATTCTTCAGAGGGTCGGTGTGGACTTGTTGGGCCAAAGGGCCTGTTTCCACACTGTAGGGAATCTAATCGTATTTGCTTATCTTTGCTTTTTAACTATGTGATCTGCCTGTATTGCTCTCAAGACAAAGCTTTTCACTGTGCCTCGGTGCATGTGACAATAAATTAAATTCTAATTCATTCTCCACCAACACATGAGAAGCTTGAGACCATCCAGGACAAAAAAGTCCACAAACAGCCACTGCTTCCACCACTGAAACTCAGTAGCAGCAGTGCATACTATCTACAAGATGCACAGTAGAGTTTCATCAAAGATTCTAGACGTCACCTTCCAAACCCACAACACTTTCCACCTAGAAGGACAAAGACGACATATACAAGGGAACACCGCCACCTCGAAGATCTCCTCCAAGGCACTCACCATCTGACTTGGAAATATATTTTTATTCCTTCACTGTCGCTGGGTCAAAATCCTAGTATTCCTTTCCTAAGGCTACTGTGGGGCCGCTGTTGCAAAGTTGGGTTGATTATTTGATAGAAGGAAGAGTGTGGTCCTTTTAAAAGTTGATGTGTTTTTTTTCTGTGCTTAATGATTTGAAATGAGTGTCTGGGGGCAGCCGCTTGCTTGTTGCAGGTGTTCGAATTGAAACATTTGTATCAAAGGCTATAGCAGCATTTTTGCCAAGAAAACAGATTTTTAAATTTAGCCAATTAATTTAAACCAGACATTTGGAGACTAAAGACCAATTAAATTTAAATCTGATGGTTTTGACAACCTAGAACCAATCCGAATGTAAAGAAATTAATAGGTCATCAAGATTATGAAAGAAGAGGGCACTTGAAAATTGAGGGAGGGCAAACTGCCATCTGAAAAGATTAGGTCTTTCAGCTCTTAGAGTAACCATCATCTGACTAATGGTACAGTGGCACTCTTAGCAAAACTTTCTGACAGCTGAATTCGACGGAGAAAGGCATTCCTGATGTAACAATTCAAAGGAGGACGTGTTCCGGACAAAAGATCAAAGAAGAAGACACAGAAAGGTCCAGAAGCATAACCTGGCTGTAATTTTGAGAGGCAAATTTTATTTTTTTTTAATATAAATGGGACTTGTATTTTATTGGAACAGCGTACCATTAGAGTTTTGTTTTAATCGGGAATAGTTAGCAGTTAGAGGGGTTAGAGCAGTTCAGTTTGTTGGTGATTCTGTTAATTTGTTCACTGTTGGAGTTAGATAAATAACTTGTTACTTGTTAGTCATACAGTGAGTGAAAGAATTTCATGTCATTTGACCACTTCTTTATAACAGATTTGGGGAATGCGAGGAAGGTTATACCACTTATCACACTTCTTTTGACAGATTATGAAGTGAGGCAAACCTCTCTGGATGTTTCGGTTTTAGTTGTCAGAGGGGGAGTCGATTTCCGCTTCATAACAGATTGGGGGAACACCCAGAATCTGGACGGTTTGTGTACTGGATCTGAACAGATCTGAATGGATTTGAACAGATTCGGTGTACGAAAGGTCCCAACCAAATTAAACAAACTTGGAGATTAGTCTCCTAGATCTTTAAATAAACCTAAGGTGAGAAGTGGAAAATCTGTTTAATTTTGGTTACTTGTGTTTGGTTAAATCAAAAGTAGGGGAAATGGCTCTTAATATTGCTAAAGAGGTTCTAGGATGTGAAGACGCTTCCCAAATTTGCCAAGAAAGTTTAGGAAGACAGACAAAGACACACTTTTAAAATTAGCAATCAGGCTATAATTGGGCTTAACTAGAAATAAGAGGAAAGCTGAAATTGTAATGGAGTTGGTCAGTGTTTAGATATATCAAAGAAACAGTATATCAGAGACACAGGCAAGTGTAGTGCAGTTAGAAAAAAATTAAATTACAAAAAAGACAACTGGAGTTGGAGGACAAAGAAAGGGAAAGGGAACTGAAACAGTTTTACTTATGGTTACAAGCAGAGGAAAAAGAAAAAGAGAGAGAAGAAAGGGAGAAAGACAAAATATTTGAACTTTGGAAGTTGGCGATTAGACAGGAAAGTCAACGTTACAGAATGGAGGTGAATGTAGAAGGTAGGTTTAGTTAGAGGGATTGTAATGATGAGCAAACCATTGTAGCCAAAGGCCTGGTAGGGATATATATACAAATATGTCAAAACATTGCCAAAATTCGATGTAAAAGATGTAGAAGCCTTTTTAATTTCTTTTGAGAAATTAGTTAAACAGATGAAGTGGCCAGAGACTGTGTGAGTAATGTTAATTCAGACCAGGTTAGTAGTCAGGGCTAGTGAGGTATTTGCAAGGCTGACAGGGGAAGTGTCAGGAGAATATGAAGAGGTAAAAAAGATTGTTTTGAGTGCATTCATTTTGATACCAGAAACAAGTGGACAACTGTTCAGAAATGTAAGAAAGGAACCGGGTCAGATTTTAATCAAGTTTGAAAGAATTAAACAGAAAACTTTGAGAGATGGATGAGAGCATTAAAGATAGAAAAGACACATAAGGCTCTTTGAGATGTTATTCTGCTGGAGGAGTTTAAAACTCACTTCCAGAAGTGATAAGAACTCATGTTGAGGAACAGCCAGTTAAAACAGCAAGTAGTGGGTGGCACGGTGGCACAGAGACCCGGGTTCAATTCCCGCCTCAGGCGACTGACTGTGTGGAGTTTGCACGTTCTCCCCGTGTCTGCGTGGGTTTCCTCCGGGTGCTCCGGTTTCCTCCCACAGTCCAAAGATGTGCCGGGCCAGGTGAATTGGCCTTACTAAATTGCCCGTAGTGTTAGGTAAGGGGTAAATGTAGGGGTATGGGTGGGTTTCGCTTCGGTGGGTCGGTGTGGACTTGTTGGGCCGAAGGGCCTGTTTCCACACTGTAATGTAATCTAAAAAGAGCTATAGAGATGGCAGATGAACACGTATTTCTGCATTAATTGAAAAGTAGCTTCTGACAGCAATTTCATTCCATGAGGGATATAAATTAGAAAAGAAGGAGATCCTTCAATGAAAAACAAAAAAAAAGACCACACTAGAACAGTGTACCACAGGTAAGAAAGAAAGTCCAAGCGGGTGGAAAAGTGGTGAAAGACCTCAGGTGTTTTCACTGTTATAAAATGAGACACACAAAGTCACAGTGCTGGTGGTTTAAGAAAGGCACTGGAAAAAAGGATGTAGGAAAAGAGGCTAAACCAGTGGGATTAGTTGAGGTAGTGAAGAAAATCCCAAGAGAAATTGAGGAGCTGCAGGAGAGTGCACAGCCGAGTCAGGGACTGAATAATAAGAAAGCGCTTGATCTTTTCAAAGACTTCACCTGTATGGGTAAGATTTACTCAGGTAGAACAGGGAACGTAGGCAATGAAGTTGAAATATTTAGAGATATGGGAGCTAGTCAGTCTCTAATAGTAAGAGATGAAAATATTTGCACTTCTTCTGAAATCATACCAGGAGAGTGATAATCTGTGAATAAATGGAGAGAGATTTAGTGTTCCCCTGTGTAAAATAAGGCTAGCAAGTTCAGTCAAGACTGGGGAAGTGACAGTGAGGGTGATTGAAAAAATGGCTACTCCAGGAATACAGTTTGTTCTTGGAAATTATATAGCTGGATCAAAGGTGGCAGTGATCCCATTGTAGTGGAGAAGCCAAAAGGAAACCAGGGAACTGAGGAGTTAAAAGGAGAAGTTCCTGGAATTTTTCCAGATTATATCGTGACAAGATCCCACAGTCAAAAGTTAAAGCAAGAAGGAAAACCAAAGGGAAAAATGAAGGAGTTGAGATCCAGGAAGCAGACACCTTGTTTGATGAAATGTAAAAAGAAGAACCTGAGCAGGTAGAGGATCAGGCAGAGGTGTTTAGTTCTGAAAGATTAATGGAGTTATGACAAAAAGATGAGGCAATAAAAGATTTATATCACAAAGCCTACTCTGAAAAGGAATCAGAATGTATTCCAAGATATTATTGCCTTAAGGATAAAATCTTAAGGTAGAAATGGAGACTTTGGCAGGTGAATGCAGATGAGACATGGACAGAAAGTCACCAGATAGCATACAGACAGGAAGTAACGCGGGTAGCACACAAATTACTTGTAGGATGTCATCACGGAGTGAGGAAAACTCAGGCTAAGATACAGAAGCAATTCCAATTACAAGGATTACATAAAGCTGTGGTTGAATTTTGCCATACCTGTCATACGTGTCAAATGGTGGGAAAGCCACAGACAGCCATCAAACCAGTGCCTTTGATGCCGATTCCCTCATACAAAGGATGTATGGGTTATGATTGATTGTGTGGGTCCCCTCCCTAAAACTAAAAGTTGGAATAAGTATTTACTAACCATGATGGACGTGTCTTCCGGGTTTCCAGAGACAATTCCATTATGGACTGTTAAGGCAAAAAGGATTGTGGAGGAGTTGCTTGTTTTCTTTACCCATTGTGGACTACCTAGGGAGATTCAGTCAGACCAATGGGTCCATTTTTGCCGCCAGATTATTTAAGGTGGTGATGGATAGTTTAGGCATTAAATACTTTACATCAAATGCGTAACATCCTGAATCCCAGGGAGCGTTGTAAAGGTGGCATCAGATTTTAAAGACCATGTTGTGGGCTTACTGCCAGAATTACTCAAACGATTGGGATGAGGGTACCCCATTTATATTATTTGCTATCAGAGATGTTGCAAATGAATCGACACAGTTTAAGCCATTTGAATTGATATTTGGACACAAAGTAAGAGGGCCTTCACAATTAATTAAGGAAAAGTTGATATGGCTGAAATCCAAGATTTCACAGTTAGATTATGCATCTGAGGTAAGAGAAAGGTTAAACAAAGTAGCTAGACAGCATTTAAAGGTATTGTAGTTCATAATGAAGCAAGAGACAGATAAGAAATCTAAAAAAATCATAAGTTTGCCCATTGGGATAAAGTATTGGTGCTGTTACCAGTGTTAGGAAATCCCTTCAAAGCGTGTTTAACTGGTTCCAATCAGATTGAGAAGAAGTTAAGTCAGCTGAATTATCTGGTAAAGATTCCAGATAGGAAAAAAATGTATTGGGTTTGTCATATGAACATGCTGAAACAGTATTATGACAGAGAAAGGGAACTGGAGAAACAGGTATTAGCTATTGGCACTTAGGGTGAAGAATCAAATCCAGAGGTTTGGATTTTGATGTGCCTCAGAACAGATTGACTAATTTGGAAGTCCTTAAAGAATGGGATAGTGTGTTAAGCTATCTATGTCGAAGAGTGCGGTGCTGGAAAAGCCCAGCCGGTCAGGTAGTATCTGAGGAGCAGGAGAGTTGACATTTCAAGCATAAGCTCTTCATCAGGAATGAGATGGTGATCCAAGGGGACTGAGAGATAAATAGGAAGGGGGTGGGGCTGGGGGGAATTAGTTCGGAATGCAATATATAGACGAAGTGGGGGTGAAGGTGATAGTTCGGAGAGGAGGGTGAGCAGGTAGGTGGGAAAGAAGAGGGCGGTGCCGAGTTAGAAGGTCGGATCTGGGATAAGGTAGGGGGTGGGAAATGAGGAAACTGGTGAAATCCACATTGATCCTGTGTGGTTGGAGGGTCCCAAGGTGGAAGATGAGGCGTTCTTCCTCCAGGCATCTGGGGGTAAGGGTTTGGCGGTTGAGGAGGCCCAGGACCTGCATATCCTTGGCAAAGTGGGAAGGGGAGTTAAAGTGTTCGGCCACAAGGAGGCAGGGTTGTTTGG
>NC_057721.1:83273539-83274967 GCF_004010195.1 Chiloscyllium plagiosum
TGCACGTTATAACAGAATGACCTGGACTGAGTTGGACGGTCAGCTATGACCCAATTGAATGATGGAGCAGGCTTGAAGAGCTAAATGATCTCTCTCTGCTCCTATTTTTTACAATTCTATCAATATGTTTCTATGGAAACAATGAAAGCATATAACAATTATTGTGATTGATTTTAATCTGCATATTGACTGGACAAATCAGAAAGGCAACATAGAAGGTAAATTTGCAGAGTGCCTCAGAGAATGTTTCTGAAGATTTTTTGTTTTGTTTCTTATGTGCATGTTGCAAAACCTCAGAAGCAAGCTATTTCAGATCTAGTAATATGTAATGAGTTAGGTTTAATAGGCAGTCTTATACTTAAGGATCTTCTCGGGAGTAGCAATCACAACATAGTAGAATTTCAAATTCAGTTTGAGGAAAAACAACTTGAATGTCTCAAACCAGTATCCTAAAGTTAAATAATAGATGTGCAATGAAAGGGGTATCTAAAAGAGGCTGGGAAAGTAGACTAAGAGTAAAGTCAGTGGATAACTAATGGTAGACTGTAAGCAGATATTTCATAATGCTCAACAAAAATTTATTCCAATTATAGAAAAGGATTCAATGAGAAGGATCATTGTTAAAGGCAGTCAAGAAGACTATCCAGTCAAATATTAAGGAAAACAAAGTGGAAAAAGTTAAAGGTAGGACAAAGGATTAGAAATTCATTAAGAACCAGTAGTGGATGACTGAAAAGCTGCTGAAGAGGGAGAAAATTGATTCTGAAAATAAATTGGCAGGAAAGATAAAGGAAACAGTAAGAGCCTCTGTGGTTATATCAAAAGAGATCAGCTAAAGTCAGTGAGGAACCCTTGGAGGACAGAACTGGAGAATAAATAACAGGGAGTAGAATAATACCATAATTTATAAGACCGTAAGACCATAAGACATAGGAGTGGAAGTAAGGCCATTCGGCCCATCGAGTCCACACTCCGCCATTCAACCATGGCTGATGCGCATTTCAGGAGAAAGTGAGGTCTGCAGATGCTGGAGATCAAAGTTGAAACTTTATTGCTGGAACAGCACAGCAGGTCAGGCAGCATCCAGGGAACAGGAGATTCGACGTTTCGGGCACAGGCCCTTCTTCAGGAATGAGCAGAGAGTGTTCCGCAGGAGAAGATAAAAGGTAGGGAGGAGGGACTTGGAGGAGGGGCGTTGGAAATGTGATAGGTGGAAAGAGGTCAAGGTGAGGGTGATAGGTCGGAGTAGGATGGAGGCGGAGAGGTCAACAAGAAGACTGCAGGTCAGGAAGGCGGCGCCGGGCTGGGGGGACCCGGCGGAGACAAGGTGGGGGGAGGGGGGAAGAAGAAACTGGTGAAGTCCAAGTTAATCCCCTGCGGTTGGAGGGTTCCCAGTCGGAAGATAAGACACTCCTCCTCCGACCGTCG
>NC_057721.1:83279029-83282535 GCF_004010195.1 Chiloscyllium plagiosum
TCTTTTTGATAAGTTGAAAAACCATGGAGGTTTAACTGCCAGTCCTGGCCCCCCTGTAACCAAGTCTCTGTGATGCCTACTATATCATAATCATTCACTATTATCTGTGCCATTAGTTCATCGGCTTTGTTATGAATGCTACGAGCGTTCAGGTAAAGTGCCTTAATGCTAACTTCCTTATCATTAGAGATGTTGGAAGTCATATGTCCTAAGTTATCCTTGCTTTTTACTGCATTCTCAGTCTGCCTCAATTTTAAATCCGCCTGGAAACATGCTATCCTGCTGCTTATCTTGCCATTTACCTCCATACTCCCTGTCGCTTTCACTTTCCCTTCCCCCCAACTCAGAAGTTTAAAGTCCTACTGACCACCCTATTTATCCTCTTCGCTAGAACATTGGTACCTGATCGGTTCAGGTGGAGACCGTCCCAACGGTACAGATCCCCCGTGTTCCAAAACTCATGCCAATGCCCCATGAAGTGGAATCCCTCTTTCCCACATCAATCCCTTAGCCACGTGTTTACTTGCCTAATTTTCTTATCCCTATGCCAATTGGCACGTGGCTCGGGCAGTAATCCGGAGATTATGACCCTTGACGACCTGTGCTTCAATTTCCTGCCTCGTGCTTCGTAATGCCCAAACAGGTCCTCCACCCTAGTCTTGCCTATGTTGTTGGTACCAATGTGGACCACAACAACTGGATCCTCCCCCTCCCGCTCCAATATCCTTTCAAGCCGGTCGGAGATGTCTCGCATCCTGGCACTGGGCAGGCAACGCACCATGCGAGACTCCCGATCCGGCTTGCAAAGGATACTATCTGTCCCCCTAATTATAGAATCCCCTATAACCACTACTTGTCTGTTAGCTCCCCCCTCTTGAATGGCCTTCTGCACCATGGTGCCTTGGTCAGTTGGCTCATCCTGTCCAGAGCCCTTTTCCTCATCCGAACAGGGAGCAAGAATCTCGTACCTGTTGGACAAGGTCAAGGGCTGAGGCTCCTCCACTCCTGAACTCCGGTTCCCCCTACCTGCCTCCGGTTCCCCCTACCTGCCTCACTTACAGTCACACTCTTTTGTGCCTGATCACTAGCTGAATGCAATTTAAACCAATATTTTGCATACGAGTTCACAGTGGAGGACACAATGAACATCCCGAAGATAACAGATAACAAGGTGCTAATGGGAGGAAAGATCTTGCAATAAACCTCATCATGAGGGACAAAGTATTTGACAAACTAGTGAAACTAAAGGCAGACAAATTGACAGATCCTGCTGGCCTGCATGCAAGGGCTTTTAAATAAATGACTGCAGAGATAGTAGAGGCAAAAGTTGAAATACTCCCGTACCCACTGGATTCCAGGAACATTCTAGCAGATTGGAAACCCACTACTATGATACCCCAATTCAAAAATCGAGGGAGACAGAAAGCTGGAAACTATAGACCAGTTAGTCTAACATTTGTCATTGGAGAAATGTTAAAATCCATGAATAAGGAAAAGCTTGGATGATTATTTAAATAGAATAGCCTCCTTCTGCACGGTAACAATTCTGTGATTCTGAGCTTGCCACCATTCATTCATAATAGCAACAACTAGTCCATAAAGCTGCAATATTTTTTGTATTGTTACCACTTACTGATGAGACAGAGCATGAACAGTGAAGGAAGGAATAGAAAGCAAATTCTGCATACTGGATCTAATTATCTCATGGGCTGTCATAGAATCAAAGCTCTATGAGTCAAAAATTGGTTTGATCATTCACATGGATATTCACCTGTGACTTTGAGTAGATGTCATTCTCAAGTCAAGTGATAGCTGATGATAAATATACACCTTTATAACTTACTTAGTTTTCAGTTTATTTTGAGGCAAATTGTTTTTGTCTTTTAAACCTGAATTACATCATCCCTTTCTTGTGTGTGACAGCATCTTTGATCAATTTTATTAGATTAGTCATTATCTGTTAAATGGGATGAATTAATCTAACAGTATATTTATCTCAGTTAAAGTCCTAAAGGGACTAATTTGTCTGTTAATACAGTTCCCAGTTCTAAATGAGTTTTGCAATATCAAAATCATATTTAGTTTGACTTTAATAAACTGAGAATAATTAATAAAGGTGAAACATTTGGATGTCCCTGCTCCCTTGTGGCTATTTTTAATTTATTTTTTGTTATGCTTTTTTAAAGAAGTTATGAATACTATGTTAGATGTAACTGATCAGATGGATTTAGCCTCTTGTATATGTTTTGCCAGTGTGTTTCTTCTGCCAAATACTATGTCAGTTCTGGGGTAGTTATTATGGTGAGTGTCCTTTCTAAGTTGCGTGAGTCTGTAGCTATTCAGCAATTAGCACTGTGCTGCATATTGGCAGAGGTATAGAATATAAAAACAAAATCATAAATTACTGGAAAAACTCAGCTGCGTGGGAAATCATGTCTCACAAACTTGATTGAGTTTTGTGAAGATGTAACAAAGAGGATTGATGAGGGCAGAGTAGTAGATGTGATCTATTTGGACTTCAGTAAGACGTTCAACAAGGTTCCCCATGGGAGACTGATGAGTAAGGTTAGATCTCATGGAATACAGGGAGAATTTGCCATTTGGATACAGCACTGACTCAAAGGTAGACGACAGAGGGTGGTGGTGGAAGGTTGTTTTACAGACTGGAGGCCTGTGACCAGTCAATTGCCACAAGGATCAGTGCTGGGTCCACCATTTTTCATCATTTATATAAATGGTTTGGATGTGAGCATAAGAAGTATAGTTAGTAAGTTTGCTCTTGACTCCAAAATTTGAGGTGTAGTGGACAGTGAAGAAGGTTACCTCAGATTACAACAGGATCTTGACCAGGTGGGCCAATTGGCTGAGAAATGGTAGATGGAGTTTAATTTAGATAAATGTGAGGTGCTGCATTTTGGGAAAGCAAATCTTACCAGGACTTATACACTTAATGGTGAGGTCCTGGGGAGTGTTGCTGGGCAAAGAGACCCAGGAGTACAGGTTCATAGCTCCTTGAAAGTAGAGTCGCAGGTAGATAGGATAGTGAAGAAGACGATTGGTATGCTTTCCTTTATTGGTCAGAGTATTGAGCACAAGAGTTGAGAGGTCATGTTACGCCTGTATATGACATTGGTTAGGCCACTGTTGGAATATTGCATGCAATTCAGGTCTCCTTCCTATCGGAAAGATGTTGTGAAACTTGAAAAGATTCAGAAAAGATTTACAAGGGTGTTGCCAGGGTTGGAGGATTTGAGCGACAGGGAGAGGCAGAACAGGTTTGGGCTGTTTTCGCTGGCGCATCGGAGGCTGAGGGGTGACCTTATAGATGTTTATAAAATAAAAGTCTCTTCTCTGGGTTGGGAGAGTTCAGAACTAGAAGGCATAGGTTTAGGGTGAGAGGGGAAAGATATAAAAGGGGCAACTTTTTCACATAGAGGGTGGTACGTGTATGGAATGAGCTGCCAGAGGAAGTGGTGGAGGCTGGTACAATTGCAATATTTAAAAGG
>NC_057721.1:83286453-83310412 GCF_004010195.1 Chiloscyllium plagiosum
CTCTGGTCTTCGTCACTTCCCTCTGCTGCTCCCGCTCTTTCTTAGCTGCTGCTCGCACTCAAAGTGACCGTTGGCGTCGAAGGGTGAGTATTTATACTCACTGTTTTCCTTCCCGGCTACCCCTCTGGTCTTCGTCACTTCCCCCTGCTGCTCCCGCTCTTTCTGTAAAGAGAGAAAAAAATCACCGCTGCCCGCTACCGGTAAGTAATTTTAAAACAAACTGTCTTACCTTAGCTGCTGCTCGCACTCAAAGTGACCGTTGGCGTCGAGGGGTGAGTATTTATACTCACTGCTTTCCTTCCCGGCTGCCCCTCTGGTCTTCGTCACTTCTCCCTGCTGCTCCCGCTCTTTCTGTAAAGAGAGAAAAAAACACCGCTGCCCGCTACTGGTAAGTAATTTTAAAACAAACTGTCTTACCTTAGCTGCTGCTTGCACTCAAAGATATGAATAGGAAGGATTTGGAGGGATATGGCCAGGTGCTGGCAGGTGGGACTAGATTGGGTTGGGATATCTGGTCGGCATGGATGAGTTGGACCAAAGGGTCTGTTTCCATGTTGTACATCTCTATGACTCCATGACTCTATCTAGCATCAACTGTGGAGATAAAGCAGAGCCAATATTCCTTCAGAACACATGGATGTAGAATATAAATGTAGGGATATAAAGATGAAATTGTGATAGTCACTTGTGAGGCCACGAGTGGAGTATTATGTGCAGTTCTGGTCACCACATCACAGGATGAATGTACTTGCTTTGAAGAAAATGCAGAGAAGATTTTTCACCATGATGCCCGGCTAGAGAATTGTTGCTAAGAGAAAAGTTTGGAGAAGTTGGGATTGTTTGCCTAGGAACAGAGAAGGCTGAGGGATGACATGATTCAGGTATACTGTAAAAAATTGTGAGGGCAAGAGGTAGAGTAGACAGGAGGAACCTGTATCTTTTGGCAAGGAGTTCAAAAGCCAGGGGTGATAGATTCAAGCTATGTGACAGAAAGATTAAAGAGGCATTCAAGATAATTATTTAAAAGCTGCAGGGTTGCAGGCAAATGACAGGAGATTGACACTCAGTTAAAAAAACTCAGACAGCTGGTGCAGACAGCATGAGTGGAATCTTATAGGTGCCTGAACAACGGGGCTTGGCAAGAAATATGGCAGAATTGCATGAGAAGTCCAGCAAGGCCTGTCTCGACATCAATGTGAGATTCTTGCTCAGCAGTGGCAAACTGCTGATTAAGGGACAGTTTTGCTTGTTGGTGATCTTATTAACAGCACATCTCATTGCACTAATATACAGCATTCTGTCATACCATCTGCTGTAAACAAAACAGGCACCGAAAATTCTTGATGTGGAAGTCAGTCTGGATAACTGATTACTTCAGATTGTCGCTTGGTCTGAAGATTTTCCATGTTGGACAACCAGGCACCAGCATCTCAGAATCCATGCCCCATGGACACCAGCATGCACACCCCATGTCTACCACCATTGTCATCTAATATGTGCCAGCCTCTAAGAACCCTAAAGGCACATCTTAAATCCACTTATAGTATAATAATACAATCAAAATACTGCAGATGCCAGAACTCTAAATTTAAACAGAAACTGCTAGAGAAACTCAGCACGTCTAGCGACATCTGTGAAGAGTGAAACAGGGTTAATCTTTCAAATCCAGTATAACTGTTCATAATTAAAGTGTACACTTCTGCACTGAATACTGCTCCTTGGAGCACAACTACAATTATTATTGTAATGCTTCAGCAAGGACACTTTTGAGTTCAAGGATATACACCTAGCACATAGCCTGGACCAGGCTGCACCTCTAGCCTGCTGGTTTGCACTTGTAGCATTCACTTACTTTTAACCTACTTGGAGCATCTCTGCCTTGCCTTGAGTTACCTTGCCTTTTTTCTGTCTTGCCTCTCAGCTAGAGATGTCAGAATCACAATATTGCTGTATTGTGTTTAGCACATACAGAAAGCCAGGAAGCTTGTCATAGTTGTCAGCATTCCTCATACAAGTCAAGAGAGATAGCCTTTGAATAAAGGCAGTTTCTCATACCAGCCCAGGGTCTTTGACATGGTCAGTTGGCTGAGCAGAGTTCTAAATGTCAGAAAACTGTCCTCATAAGTGTTGGGAATCCAAATGTCCACAACTTTTCTTGACTTTTGTCTGTCCTGTTGTGTATTGTTTTCCTCTTGGAATGAGACACAGGCAGATATTAAGGAGGATGAAAGTGCATAGCACAGCTTTTTGGAGCAGATAGAGAGGTGTCTGAATTGAGTGAGAAGTTTGTACAGTTTAGAGGTGTTGCAGGTTGGGGTAGGTGACAGCGAGTAAGAGAAATTGTGGCAAAAATGAGAATTGGAGACTAGGAGCCTTTGTGACAAATGACTACAATAGCAGAGCTGGTGTGAGTGTGAAGTATCAGAGACAAGATGATGGGACTTTACAGTGGTGGAGTTTTTCACCTTCTCCCTACAGTGTTGTTTATTCCTCCAAATGGCTGAGACTGCACTAACAATTTGGCATTCAGGGACCAGGCTAGCAGGGCCTACCCGTCCTTGGGGAAGGGTATGTTCCACTTCTGCACCACCCTGTCCAGCAGATCCTTCAAAACAGGGCAGCATTTTTTTCTTCTTTGCCATGAGCAGAGCAAAAGTCAGGAAGTGTACAGGGCAGCTCTGGACTGATTGTGCAATTGGACAAGCACTATGGCCTTTTAAAAATAGTGTGGTTTCCAGATGCTGGTCCATTCTAGCATTTTCCAACAAAGGAAAGTTGTTCTGGGTACAAGTTGTACAATGGAATTTGAATCAGGTGAGAGGGGCTCCACAGGGGCAGGGTATTTAGCTGATAAGGTGAGATTGGTAAGTTGCAGTTAGAAAACTCACTAGGGCCTGTGGAGGGAAATCTGCCATGAAATTGAATGAAGCCGACACTCCATCACATTCTGTGGTGTTGTGATTTATTTACATACCCTAACTCGCACCAGATGCCATCACCACTGTGCTTTCTGACCTACATTGGCTTCTGGTTAAACAACTTATCACTTTTTAAAAATTATCAGCTTGTTTTTAAATCCCTGCATTGCCTTTCTCTACGTCTGAAATCTCTTTTGGTCTCAAAACCTCTCCAATTCTTGCCTCTTGAGCATCAATTTTTGATGCTCCATCATTGTTGGGTGTTCCATCTGTTGCTAAAGTCTTAAGCTCTGGAATTCCTCTAAGCCTTGAGGCCTCTATGCCTTACTTGCTCCCTTTAAGGTGCTGTTAAAACTACATATTTGAGAAAGTTGGACTTCTTATGTGGCTTGGTATCACATTTTCACCTTATAAAGTGTTAATATAAACTGTAAACAATATAAATACTACTAGTGCAGGAGGAAATAGTGGAGCAGTGGTGCTGTCACTGGACTAGTAATCCAGGGGAAAGCAAAGTATTGCAGGTAATGGAAACCAGGGAAAAATAGAAAAAGCTGGAGAAACTCAGCAGGTCATGCCACATCTGTAGAAGATAATCCGTGTCAATTTTTTGAGCCCAATGACCTTAATACTCTTCTTTGGAACTGATGTCAGATGAAATGAGGAGTGAAATTGTAAATATAATTATAATTAATTATATTATAATTATGACAGCTTGAAGTGTGCTTGTTGAGAGAGAAGTCAAGAATGTGCATATGATATACATGGCACTGAGTGTGAATCTCAGGATGCTGAAAGAATAACTCTCTGACAGCATGATATGTCATGGAGGAAATAACTCCACAAAGGCCAGTATCACGTCACCAAGTCACCCGTCATTTACATGTGCACAGTATATGCGACTACTCCAGCTATCTCAGAGCCAGATCCTAGAGTGAACAATACCCTGACACTCCTGTTCATATCTGTCAGCCAGAAATTCCTGATCAGACTAGGTTAACAGCCCCAATCAGGAAACTCATATTCTATGAAGTTCACCTGGCCAACCACTACAATGGAGATAAGTGTAAATTTGAGTGGATTTGAATCAAGAAGGACGGATCTTCAATTGGAATTGAAGAAGAGTCTTTGGACTCAAAACATTAACTCTTTCTGTCTCCAGTGATGCTGCCAGACCTGCTGAGTTTGTCCAGCATTTTCTGTTTTTTTTGTTAGTAATCCAGAGACTCAGACTAATAGTCTGGAGACTTGGGATCAAATTTGACACAACAACTTGCTTGGAATTAAAATTCCATTGATAAAATTTAATTGGAAGATAGTCTAAGTCATGGTGACTATGGAACTATTGTAGAAACCCATCTGGTTCACGAATGCCTTTAGATAAGGAAATCTCTAGTTCTTTCCTGGTCTGTTCAGATTCTTGATCCACTACAGTATAGCTGACTCTTGATATGGTCTAGCAGTTAATCAATTCATGTTGTAATGAAGGAAGAGAAGAACATCAAATGCTTGCCTTGTTGTTGACATCAATACTGAAAATGTGTTGCTGGAAAAGCGCAGCAGGTCAGGCAGCATCCAGGGAACAGGAGAATCGACGTTTCGGGCATAAGCCCTTCTTCAGGTGACATCAATATCCCATGAAAGATTATTATTTTTAAAAAGTAGTGCCTTTGGAGAAAACTAAAAATGTAGCAACTGACGATAGAGAAAATGCAATGAAGCTCAAGTCCCAGTACTTCACAAGTCACAACATTTAGAAAAATTCCTTTCCCAGTTACTAAAATGGCCAATTAAATACCTGACTTATATCAAAATTTAAACATAAAATGTATCAACCAGCTTATTGATTTATTCGAATAAAACCTATTCAATGAAGATACAATAAGTGTGCAACATACACAGTCAGGAATATAAAAATGTTGATGCTTGTCCTTCTAAATATCCACAAAATACAAATGTCAAAACACTTACACTTCCAGAAAATAAAAAGGATTTTGGAAATTGGCTTGCTCAATAAAACATCTTGGTTAATGGATTATTCTTGAAGGAAAAATAAAGTGGTCAATGTTCTCCAGTCTGTTCCTATGAAATTCTGGAATGTGGGCCAAGACTTTAATCTCATGCAGTTACCTATGAATTTCTTTCAAAAAGAACTTCCTCAGGGAATTCAATATTGAGAAATTCCTCCAATTACTCTTTCAGAAAGCAAAGTTTCAGTTTGAAATGTCATCTTCCAGAAAATGGTGAGACTGTGGACTTCTCTGCCACAGAAAGAGGTTGAGGCTAAGTATTGAATGTTTTCAAGAAGGATCTAGTTTTTAGAGCTAAAGGGATCAAAAGGCATGGTGAGAAATTGGGAACAGGGGATTGAGTTGTATAGTTATCTATTATCATATTGAATGGCAGAGTAGGTTTGAAGGGCTAAATGGCCTACTGCTGCTCCATTTTATGTTTCTATGTTAACTTAATGAGGTTTCTTTCTGAAAAATGATGGATCAGCTGTGCAGCCCTTTGTCACAGGCGTCTCGTCCCAAACTGATTCCAGATACCAAATCACTCTGTTCAAACCAGTCACTGTTCAAACAGCCCCACCAGGAATCGACGGCAAGGCAAACAATTATCAGCTACATGTGATTTACATGTGTACACATGAATTAGAAGCAGAAGCAGACCACTTGGACCTTCAAGCTTATTCTTATTAAGATCATGACTGAAGTGTTTGATTTCCAACTTTAACAGTACTCCCCACACCCTCCGATAATTTTTGAATCCTTTGCTTAACAAGAATCAATATGCACGTTAAAAATATTCAATAATCTTATCTCTACTACCTTTTGAGGCAGAGAGTTCCAAAGTCTCGTAATCCTTTGAGAGAAAGAAATTTCCCTCATCTCTGCCCTGTAATGGTGACCTCTAATTTTAAAATAGTTTTGGCTGAAAAAGCTGTGGATGGTGTAAACCAGAAACAAACACAGAAATTGTTGGAAATTGCAGGAGTCGGTTCTGAGGCAGGGTCACTCGACCTGAAAGGTGAACTCCTATTTCTCTCCACAAATGCTGCCAAACCTATTCAGCATTTTCAACAATTTCTGTTTTTGTGTCCCCTTGATTTTGGACTCATCCATAGGAGGGTACGTCCTTTCCACATCACATTGTCAAGACAAATTCAGGATCATGCAAGTTTCAATTAAGTCACCCCTTTTTCTTCCAAATTCCAGTAGAAAGAAGCCTAGTGTCTCCAATGTTTCTTCATGAGACAGCTGCTTATTCCAGGTATTAAAACTAGTGAACATCCATTAAGTCACCTCCAATACAATTTGAGATACTCTGTACAACAGAAGTATAATCTCCTTATTTTTATGTTCAATCCCTCTCATAACAAAGGACAACATTTCAAAAGCCATCTTAATCGCTTGCTGTATTGGCATATTGTCATGACTCAGTTGCAAAGAGTGCATTGACAATAATGCCCCACTGTTCCGCAAACTGTCCCTGCAAATATAAATGGATAAAGTAACATTAGCTTGTCTAAAAATGAGAGAGAGAGAGAGAGAAATTAATTTTCTGTTTGCAGGCTAGATGTTTCTTACTCTCTGCTGCTCTTGGACCTTGTGGCTAAATTAATCATCGGCTGTTGGCAGGCAGAATTTCCTTAACTCAAAATATTCTCCGTGCCAATTAGCCTTGAATATTCCCTCTTAGTGCTTTCAAAAAGCACCATTGTTTTGCACAACTCAACAATATTCAATACTCGATTTTCCAAGTTGCAAAGTCTTTCTTTTAGTTAAAAATCACACAACACAGGTTATATCCAACAGGTTTATTTGGAAGCACTGCTCCATCAGGTGTTTGTGGAGTATAAGATCATAAGACATAGAAGTTATAGCAAAAGTTTACAGTGTGATGCAACTAAAATTATATATTGTAAAAAATCATGGATTGTTTGTTATGTCTCTCATCTTTTAGAATGACCATGTTGGTTTCAGTTCTTTCTTATCCCAGAGCCTTTTTTGATGTTACTTTCTCAAGTGAACTTTAATAATAGATGCAATGTCAGCTCAGATAATGCACTGAAAGTGTGAGGTGCCATGTGTGAGGCTGTCTGTGCCCCAATGTTCAGACTGATTCTATTTCTAAAAAAGGGATTTTTTTTAGGGTATCCTTCATTGTCCAGTTCTTCCCAGGAGCCGAAAAACTACACCATGTTTTTCGCAGCCTGCAACACATTATCAATGAGGATGAGCACCTTGCCAAGACCTTCCCTACGCCTCCACTTCTCACCTTTAAACAACCACCAAACATCAAACAGATGATTGTTTGCAGAAAATTGCCTGGCTTTCAGGACCAAACAACTCTGTTATGGCGGATGCTGCAAGACGTGTCAGAATGTCAACCCGGATACCACCATTACACGTGGGGACACCACCCACCACGTACGTGACAGGTATTCATGTGACTCGGCCAATGCTGTCTATCTCATACACTGCAGGCAAGGATGCACTGAAGCATGGTACATTTGTGAGACCGAGCAGAGGCTACTGCAATGGATGAATGGACACTGCACAACAATCAACAAACAAGAGTGTTCCCTCCCAGTCAGAGAACACTTCAGCAGTCTGGGACATTTGACCTCAGACCTTCGGGTGACCATCCTCCAAGGCAGACTTCGGAACAGGCAATTAGCCAAGTTTGGTACCCATGGGGATGGCCTCAACCGGGACCTTGGGTTCATGTCACACAACAAGTGACCCCACTGCACTACACTCTCTCTCTTTCACACACACACACAAGCATACATTCATGCAGAGCCTCTCTCATATACAAACTCCCTCTCACATTCTCACACACTCACACCCACACACACCTTCTCACAGACTTATACCCCTTTACACTCACAGACATACACATACACACACTCTCTCACAGACACTCACCTCCCCCCTCCCTTCCCATACACACACATACACATGCATGCACACACACATACACACACATGTAAGTTTGTGGGGTGAATTGCAGAATTACATTTCATTTTGTTCAAAAACTGCATAACAAACAATCCAGGTCTTTTTCAATATATAATTTCAGTTACATCACACTGTAAACTTTTGCTATAAATTCTGTGTCTTACGATCTTTTATTCCACAACCACCTGATGAAGAAGCAGCTCCCCGAAAGCTAGTGCTTCCAAATAAACTTGTTGGACTATAACCTGGTGTTGCATAATTTTTAACTTTGTACAACCCAGTCCAACACTGGCAGCTCCAAACCAAATTTTTTTTTAGTTATAGCAGGCCAGCATTTCAGTTTGTAGTTCCAGAAAATTAAAAATATGTCATCTCTTAACAATGTTAATTTTCATGCCTTGTGTATTGCTGAAAAAAAAACTGTCAAGCAGCATTAATGGGCACATTCTCCATTAGAACACAACTACCAGATTCACTTGCCAACCAATCATCACTTCCTTCTCGTGCATTTGAAATGTTGGTTCTCCTCTTCACTTGGTACTCTTGGGAAGTGTTCTGATGAATGCTATATTCACATTCTGTACTATCTAATGACAATTTTTATGTCGCATACACTAGTACACTTAAATCCTTCTGCACTTTCAATTTCTGCCATAGTTCCTATCCTGCTTTTTTATTCCTCATGCCACATCAAACAACTTAACATTTTCCCATGTTAAATTTCATCAGCCAGGTGCTTGCTCACTTACCTTTTCCATGTTAGTCTACATTCCTGTTATAGACTACAACATACTTTCTTTCCTATCGTTATGTCTGTAAATTTAGTCATTCGTTCTTTCATTGAAGCCTTTGCTGTAAATTATAAAGAGTTGAGGGTCCAGCACAGACCTCTGAAAGACCACACTGTAAAAGACTCATTTAGACTTACTCTCTATTTTCTGTCAGCAAGTTGCTATATTGCGCAATTACCTTTTAAGTAGAACTTTGTCAATTTGTTAAACACTATTTCCCATTTTCAAAACCATGCTGATTCTTCCTGATTACCTTGAGTTTTTACAAGTTCCCTGTTATAACCTCCTTAATGGTAGATTCAAACACCTTCCCCACTGCAGACATGAAGTTAACTAATGTATAGCTTACTGTTTTCAGTCTCCCTTCATTCTTGAATAGACTGGGTATGTTTGCTACTTGCAACATTTCCAGAATTTACAAATTTTTGGAAACTGAACACCAACTCTTTCTGTACAGTAAACTTGGTTTTAATGAGCACCTTATGACTGGCACTCTCAATAAACCAGGAAAAAAAAAGCATGGTGGCTCAGTGGTTAGCACTGCTGCCTTACAGCACCAGAGACCCAGGTTCAATCCCACCCTTGGGCAACTATCTGACTAGAGTTCCTCTCTGAGGAAGGAGCATGCGGTGTCCACCAACACCCTGGAATTGTTCAGGTAGAGGTGGGCACCGTAAGGAGTGGAGTGCATTATCTCCCCCTCCAACTTTATTTTGATTTAATCCCCTTCACTGTTTGATCACGCAGCATTACCCTTTGGTGTGAAGGGCACTGCTTGTCACTGGCCACTCGGGTGTTTCTTTGCTTCCTGTTGGGGGAAACTGAATAAAGATTTGTGTCTTTCACTGTGTCTCACACCTGCACACACACAACATGGGTGTTGGGGAAAAAGATAAGCACTACCGCAGTTAGGCGGTAGTGTGGGGGTAATAGGAAAAAAGAAAAAAATAATAAACTGGCAAAAAAATTATGTACCTGAAATACAGGGAGTTTACTGTATCATCACGATCTTCATGATATCTGAGTGGTCAGGGAGAAAGTGAGAACTACAGATGCTCAAGATCAGAGTCGAAAGGTGTGACACTGGAAACGACCAGCAGGTCAGGCAGCATCTCAAAAGCAAGAGAATCGACGTTTCAGGCATAAGCCATTCATCAGGAATGTTTTGGGTGGTGGGGGTTGGGAGAGGGGGGAAGCGGGGCTGGGGCAGGGGGCTGAAAGATAAATAGGAGACAGGGTGCGAGTGGGCGGAAGGTAACTAGGAAGGCAATAGGCAGATAGGTAGATGCAGGTGGAGGGTGATGACTAGAGGATAGAGTGGATGGGGGAAGGCAGATGGACAGGTGGGACAGTTCCAGAGGATGATGCCAAGTTGGACGGTTGGATCTGGGATGAGATCAGGGTAGGGGAGATGAGAAAACTTGACATTGATGCTGTGTGGTTGGGGGGGTCCCAAGGTGGAAGATGAGACATTTTTCCTCCAGGTATCAATTAGCTAGGATTGAGCGGTGGAGGATGCTCAGGACTTGCATGTCCTTGGCAGAGTGGGAGGGGGAGTTGAAGTGGTTGGCCACAGGGCGGTGGGTTGTTTAGTGCCTGTGTCCCAGAGATGATCTCCGAAATATTCCGTGAGTTGGCGTGCTGTCCCCCTAATGTACTGGAGACCGTATCGAGAGCAGAGGACACAGCAGATGAGGTGTTTTTATGTGCAGGAGCATCTCTGCAGGATGTGGAAGGATCCTTTGAGGCCATGGATGGAGGTGAGGGGGTAAGTGTGGACACAGGTTCCACACCTCTTGCAGAGGCAAGGGAAGGTGCCAGGCATGGAGGGTGGTTTGGTGGAGGGCATCGACCTAACAAGGGAGTTGTGAAGGGAATGCTGGTAGGGTTGCGGAGGGAAATATATCTCTGGTGGCGGGGTCTGACTATAAATGGTGGAACTGGTGGAGGATGATGTGCTGTATCCAGAGAATGATGGGGTGGAAGGTGAGGACCAGGGGTGTTCTATCCTTGTTGCAGTTGGAGGGGTAGGGTTCAAGGGTGGAGGCATGGGAAGTGGAAGAGATGCGCTGGAGGTTGTCTGAGTAGCCAGTTGAGGGTGCAAGTGAAAAGGTGCTCTGTTTAAGACAAAATTGCATTATAATTTCAGTGATTTATGCTATAAATAAAGTATAACAATGATACGTATAGTGTGTTTTTACATTGATTATATTGACCACTTGATCAACCGGAATATTTGATCTGGCACATTCCTGGTCCCATAGGTGCCAGTGATAAAAAGTTTTCTATATCTCATTAGCCACATCTTTTATGACCTGACTGTGAATTGCATCAGGACCCAGAGGCTATCAACCTGCAGTTCTGTCATTTACTGAATACTGCTTCCCTAGTGATTATAATTTCACAAAGTTGCTCTCATCTCTCCAGATTTATTATCTATGATGAAGGCAGAAGCAAAGCATTTATTCATTCCATCTGCCATTTCTTTATTGTCTACCATTATCTGCCCATTTTCACTCTCCACAAGACCAACACTCTTGTTTTCTACTCTTCTCCTTTTTCGATAATATAAATTCTTGCTATCTATTTTTCCATTTCTAGCCAGCTTTCACTCATATTCCAATTTATTTATTTTGATTGATAATTTAGTCAATTTCTGCTGTTCTTTGCATTCTAACAAGTCATCTCATTTGCCACTCAGCTTTGCACATTTATATGCTTTTTCCCAAAGTTTGATTCTTTCCTTGGCTTCTTCAGTTGAGCATGGATTGTAAGTCTTCTTCTTGGAGCTTTTTCTTTGAGCAGGAATATACTTATTCTTAATATTCTGAAATATCCCTTTAAATATCTTCTCTACTGATCTATCCCCGAGACTAATGTCCTAGTTCACGAGGGAAGCTTTCACTATTTGTTTGAAAAATACTCCAATCTTCCAGGATTCAAGACTCTTGAACAGTCCCTGCAGATTGGAGGGTAACTAATGTCACTTCAGTATTTAAAAAGGGAGGGAGAGAGAAAACAGTGAAGTATAAACTAACATCGGTAGTGGGGGAAATTCTTGAATCCATTATCAAGTACTTTATAGCATAGGATTTAGAAAACAGTGGCAGGATCAGACAGAGTCAGCATGGGTTTATGAAAAGGAAATCATGCTTGACAAATCTGTTGGAATTCTATGAAGATGTAGCTAGTAGAGTTGACAAGGGGAGCCTGCTGATGTAGTATATTTGGACTTTCAGAAAGCGTTTGACAAAGTCCCGTTTGACAGAAGCTCCTTCACCTCCATCCAAGGCTCCAAAGGGTCCTTCCACATTAGGCAGGGATTTTCCTGCACATCCAAACACCTCATCAACTGTGTCCATTGTTCCTGATGTGGTCTCCTCTGCACTGGGGAGACAGGACGCCAACTTGCGTCAATTTCAGAGAACATCTCCAGGACACATGCACTAAACAACCACACCGACCTGTAGCCAACCACTTCAAATCCCCCTCCCATTCTTCCAAGGACTTGCAAGTCCTGGTGCTCCTCCATCGCCAAAGCTTAGCCACCCGATCCCTGGAGGAAAAACACCTCATCTTCCACGTTGGGACCCTCCAACCTCACTGAATCAATGTTAATTTCACCAGTTTCTTCATCTCCTCTCCTCCCACCTTATCCCAGATCCAATCCTCCAAGTTGGCACTGCCCTCTTGAACTGTCATACCTATCCATCTTCCTTCTCAATTATCCACTCCACCTCCGCTCTGACCTTTCACCATCACCCCCCCCCACCCACTCCCATTTATCTCTCAGCCCCCTTGGGCTCCCCTCTCACATTTCTGATGAAGGGCTTATGCCTGAAATTTCAACTCACCTTCTCGGATGCTGTCTGACCTGCTGTGCTTTTCCGGAGCCACACGTTTCGACTCTGATCTCCAGCATCTGCAGTCCTCACTTTCTCCTTGGTGAGGTCGCACCTTGAATATTATGTCTGGTTTTGGTCTCCTTTTCTGAGGAAGGATGCTCTTGCTCTCGAGGGAGTACAGTGAAGGTTACCAGGCTGATTCTGGGGTTGCTGGAACTGGTGTATGAGGAAAGATTGACTAGGTAAGGATTGTTTTTGTTGGAGTTCAGATGATTGGGGCAGATCTCACAGAAACTTATAAAATTCTAAAAGGATTAGATAGGGTAGATGCACGGAGGCTGTTCCCAATGGTGGGTGTGTCCAGAACCAGGGGTCACCAGAGGATTCAGGGTAAACCAGGACAGAGATGAGGACACATTTCTTCACCCAAAGAGTGCTCAGCCCGTGGAATTCATTACCACAGGAAGTAGTTGATGCCAAAATATTGAATGTATTCAAGAGGCAGCTAGATAAAACACTTGGGGCAAATGGGATCAAATGTAATGGGGAGAAAGCAGGATTAGGTTATTGAATTGGATGATCAGCCATGATTGTCTTGAATGGTGGAGCAGGCTCGAAGGCCCAAATGGCCTCCTCCTGCTCCTATCTTCTATGTTTCTGTGTTCACAATGACCTTTCAACAACCTCTCCAGGTATTTCCTTAAAAGTTAAAATAAATAATTTTTCAAAAGTTAAGTCCTCCAAGCAGTATTAAATATGAAGCATCTTATATTTCCTACAGTATAGAAACAGGCCCTTCAGCCCGCACCAACCCTCTGAAGGGTAACCCACTCCTCTATATTTCCCCCTGACTAATGCACCTAACACTATGGGCAATTTAGCATGGCCAATTCACCTGACATGCACATCTTTGTATTGTGGGAGGAAACCCACACAGACACAGGGAGAATGTACAAACTCCACACAAACAGTTACTCAAGGTAGGAATAGAATCCAGGTCCCTGATGCTGTGAGGCAGCAGTGCTAACCACTGAGCTACCATGCTGCCCATATTTCATTACAATGGTTAGATGTATAGAGGTGATCAAATGTAGTTGATCCTAAAGAAGAATTTGCTTAAGATTGATCTGGTTGAATGTCTTGTGCAGTGGTCATTCACTCCTTCTCTTCTGAGGAGATTAAGCAAAATTGCTCAACCTTTTTGTACTGCAAATTTGACGTGACTTTTTATTGAAAAATAACTTAGTAAAATGACTTTGTCTTATTTTGTTCTATATGTTTTCAAGAGGCTTTTCAGTGCATTCTAATTATCTGTTCTAAATGCATACATAAATGTTTTTGTTCCAGTGCACTTGTGAAGAATTGTGCTGAGTTAATTAGATTTCTTCTTTGTTTGTAAACCCATGAAGCACAGCCTGGATTTAAACTGAATAGCTGACTAACACATCCTCAAGGTTTGCTTGTAAATTGTAAACTTGTCTACATCCAATGCTATAACTAGTACTGTAACTGGCTTTCAGTTTCCACATATGAAATTCTGGCAAAACGTTACATATTTCCATGAGGGGGAGAAAATTGGAACGAAATGTGCCAATTACTTTAAGTTATGCAGCAAAGCTGACATTCAATATCTCTTTTAAAAATGCTTGACTTCAGAATATGTATTGCTGACCTTATGAATCTATTAAAAAATATATTGCTGTAACTTTTTAGTGAAATGCATAGCTGTACTCCTGCTCAATATCAGTGGCAGTTACGACAAAACTAAACCATTAATCTTGCTATTAATAATTCTGATTAGTTAACAAAGTGGATTTATACACTCAACAATCATTCAAAGCAACAGAATCAGAAATATTTTGTGTTCTTCAGCCTTCCATATCTCTTTTCAAATATAATCTTCGTGCTTTGATAACTTTCAGGTCACCTAAGGCAATAGCTTAAATTGGATTCAACTCAATTTATTTACTAATTGTTTCTTTTTCATGATGAAAAATGACCTGTTCTCCACTAGAAAACAATTTAAGCAAACTATTTTAAGGCATTAGCTACAATAATCATTATCACCCTTTCAATGCATCTTTCTGGTATCATCTTTCACCAAGTTGACGATCCTCCAGCAGCAGTTTATATTTGTCTCGTTGTGCAAGCCTTGGAATACTCAGTTGAACAGAATCCTCTGCCACACAATTGCTTAGGATGACCTTTGATTAAAAAAAACACTGCATCTCTTTATGGACCTTCTTTGCATGTTCACTATTCAGAAGGAGATGCCCACTACAAAGGCAGCTTGTGGTGCTGCTGACTCTGGGAATGCCCTTCTCACCACACAAACTTTGCTTAAAATTTCTGGCAATGAAGTATTCTGTCATATGATTTTGACTGATCAGAGAGCCATCTGGCAGGGTCACCATCTCCTTTTCCCTTAAAGCCTTGAGTATGTTACATGCAGATCACTGGAATTATGATTGAAAGTGTTTTTCTGCACAGGGAACAGGAGATATGGCATGGTTCAACTGCCTGCAACATTCCGTGGCAACATGGCCAAACCCATCCTTTGCAATAGTGGGGGCAGGTAGAATCTCACCACGTTTTGATAACTCAGCCTACAGAATTCCCACCTCTGCAAATTCAACCATTAAAAATTGCTGCTGCCACTTCCCACGTTCGAAGTTGGACAGTAGGTTGGATTGTAGGTCAGGGCACTCCACTATTCACATTTTGCCATCCTAAAAATGTGCTCCTTATCCCAAATATTTAGATTAGATTACATTACAGTGTGGAAACAGGCCCTTCGGCCCAACAAGTCCACACCGACCCGCCGAAGCGCAACCCACCCATACCCCTACACTTACCCCTTCACCTAACACTACGGGCAATTTAGCATGGCCAATTCACCTGACCTGCACATCTTTGGACTGTGGGAGGAAACTGGAGCACCCGGAGGAAACCCACGCAGACACGGGGAGAACGTGCAAACTCCACACAGTCAGTCGCCTGAGGCGGGAAATGAACCCGGGTCTCCGGCGCTGTGAGGCAACAGTGCTAACCACTGTGCCACCGTGCCGCCCCAATCTCTGCCTGGTATTAGAACAATTCTTCAGCCATGCTAATATATGACCTATAACACCATGGGATCTTATCTAATTAAGCCCTTTGATAGAATCATTGTTGACCTGGCTTTCCTCATGCCAACTTTCCTGCTTTTTCCCTTGAATCCCCGATTGAGCAAGAATCCATCTATCTCAGCCTTAAATATACACAAGGAAACATAGACACAGTGTGTGTTCTGAGCCAGAACAAACTGCAGCACCCAGGAACCACGAGCAGCAGAAGAAAAATGTCTATACAATGTATTCAAGAACAATGGGTATCAGATAAGCACAGTCCGCAGATTCTTAAACAACAAACCCAAACAAGGAGACACAACACATCCAGAGATTCTAGTCACACTACCATTCATCAAAGACATCTCAGAGATGACGACCAGATTACTCTGACCCCTTGGCATCATGGTAACCCACAAACCTACCAACAGACTGAAACAGTTACTGATGAAACTAAAGGACCCTGTATCAACAGCCAGCAAAAGAAATGTCATATACAAAATACCCTGCAAGGACTGCAACAAACACTACGTCAGACAGTCAGGCAGGAAACTAGCCACCAGGATACACAAGCACCAACTAGCCATCAAAAGACATGACCAACTATCACTCGACACTCAGATGAAGAATGACATCACTTCAACTGGGACAACACATCCATCCTAGGACAAGGCTAAACAAAGACACACACGAGAATTCCTAGAGGTGTGGCATTCAGACCAGAACTCCATCAATAAACGCATTGATTTGGACCCCATTTACCAACCTCTATAAAGAAGAACCGGAAATGATATTACCCACCATAACAGACCAAGACACATAAATAAGAAGCGGGACAGAACACCAGTGTTTCACTCGAGGCTCAGTGATGATGTTACCTAGCATGGTGACAAAACGTCTGAGAACAAACCTACCAGCTCAGCAAGGCAAACCTACAGCCTGAACCTCAACCTGAGCTACAAATCTCCTCAAAAATCACATAACCTTTCTGATTATCTAATGCACCTGTGTGCTAGTTTTCTATGTTTCATGCAGAAGTACACCCAAGTCTCTTCATGTTGTAGCATTCTGAAGCTTTTCTCCATTCAATAAATACTCTGTTCTTTTGTTTTCTGTTCCAAAATGAACAATTTCACATTTGCCTACATTATACTCCATTTTCCACATTTTGCCCACTTAAACTATTTCCTTTACTTAGTAATTTTGGAACACTATTAGTGTCTTCTACTGTGAAGGCAAATGCAAAATATTTATTCAACCCTTCTGCCATTTCCTGGTTCCCCATTATTATTTCTCAGCCATATTCTCCAGGGTTATATATTTACTCTAGTTTTTCTCTTTTTGTGTATTTGAAGAAATCTTACTGACCATCTTGATAATACTTGCAAGTTTACCCTCAAGATTTATCTGCTGCCTTTTTATTCTTTTTGGTTGTTTTTTGTTGGTTATTAAAACTTTTAAAATCCTATATTAAAAAAACAAAAGAACTGTGGATGCTGTAAAACAGAAACAAAAACAGAAATTGCTGGAAAAGCTCAGCAGGTCTGGCAACATCTGTGGGGAGAAATTAGAGTTAACGTTTTGGTCTAGTGTCCCTGCCTCTAAACAGCAATTTCTGTTTTTGTTTTTCAATCCTCTGTCTTATCACTTTGCCATGTTGTATGTTTTTTCTTTTAATTTGATGTAATTCTTAAATGTGTGCCACTGATTCTCAACTGCCTTCACTGTGAAACTCGCTTCTCGCCAGCTCTGCCCTTATTCATTTGTAATTACTCTTATATAAGCTTAGCACTGTTGTTTCCACACCAAGTTCCTTATTCTCAAACTGAATGCTAAATTCTACCATGTTATGGTCACTGCTCCTCGGGGATCCTTTACTCCGACATAATTTATTAAACCTAGCTCATTACCCATCACCCGATTCAAAATAGGCCACAATATATTGTTCTCAGAAAATGTCCTGAAGATGCCCTATGAATTCTTCTTCATACACCTGTGTATGATAACGCAAGCTTAATTTCTCTCCAGATCGATGTTTCAAATGTCTTCCAGAAATCTATTAGTTCCCCATTTGTTATCTCATTTAAAGAGCATTTAGATACATTCAAGGTCATCTGGTAGAGTCAACCTGATTTACTGAAAGGTAAATTATGTTTAACACTTTGAAGAAGTGACATATAATATGGATAGTGACTGCCCACTGTCCACGTTAGCAGGCACGATAATACCATTGAATGTGAAGAGGTGATGGTTATATTTGATGTTGTTTGAGATGGCACCTTATGTGGTGCAAAAATTACTTGCCACTTGACAACCCAAACCTGCAAGTTGCCCAGCTTTTGATCTCAAGGGCAGTCACTGTAATCAGGCAGAGTCAACTTGGTTTACTGCAATGTAAGACATTTGAAAATTAGTCATATGAAAAATTATTTTGGAAAATAAGAACTTATGGTCGAGGAGATAACATTTTACTCTGGATAGAAGTTTAGCTTGCTAACAGAAAAGCAGAGAGCAGACGTGAATGGCTATTTTTCTTGTTGGCAAGATGTGATGTGTGTATCACAGGGGTCAGTGCTAGTACCTCAGCTTCTTACAATTCATATGAATCACTTCAATGAAGGGACCTCAGACATGGTTGCTAAATTTTCTGATGACACAAAGATATAGGAAGGCAAGTTGTGAAGAGGATATTGGTTGCTACAATTATATGTGCATAGGTTAACAAAATGGGCATAGATATAGCAACTGAAGTTTAATATTGGAAAATGTGAAAATACCCATTCTGTCACGAGTAATAAAAAAAGACATTTGTATACTGCAGGATTGCAGAGCTCTGGGTTAGAGGTATCTGGGTGTCTTAGTGCATGAATCACAGAAGGTTAAATCACTAGTTTTCGCTCACTCTCTCTAAGGAGCGAATAGGCCAACAGTCTGGTAAGACTATGGAGAATTTAACTTCAGTATACAGAGGCAGCAAGTGCTAAGAAAAGCTTATAGGGTACTATCATATATTATAAAAGAAATTTGACATAGAAGTATGTCTCAGTTGTCGAGGTATAGGTGAGACTACATCTAGAGTGCTATGTATAGTATTTGTTTCCTTATTTAAGAAAGAATGTAAGTGCTTTGGAAGCAGTTCATGAACATATCGGGCTTTGAGAAGATTTGTAGCTCAGGTTGAGATTTTGGATGTAGGTTTGCTCACTGAGCTGCAAGGTTCATTTCCAGATGTTTCATTACCTTACTAGATAACATCTTCAGTGGGCCTCAGATGAAGAAATGCTAAAAATTCCTGCTTACTATTTATATGTTTGGGTTTCTTTGGGTTGGTCATGTCATTTCCTGTGGTGATGTTATTTCCTGTGGTAAAGTCACTTTCTTTTCCTTTTTTCAGGGGTGATAGATGGGGTCTAACTCGATGTGTTTGTTGATAGAGTTCCAGTTGGAATGCCATGCTTCTAGGAATTCTCATGCATGTCTTTGTTTGGCTTGTCCTAGGATGGTTGTGTTGTCCCAGTCGAAGTGGTGTCTTGCCTTATCCGTATGTGAGGATACTAGTGAAAGAGGGTCATGTCTTTTTGTGGCTAGTTGGTGTCCATGTATCCTGGTGGCTAGTTTTCTGCCTGTTTGTCCAATGTAGTGTTTGTTACAGTCCTTGCATGGTATTTTGTAAATGACGTTAGTTTTGCTCATTGTCTGTGGAGGGTCTTTCAAGTTCATTAGCTGCTGTTTTAGTGTGTTGGTGGGTTTGTGGGCTACCATGATGCCAAGGCGTCTGAGTAGTCCGGCAATTCAGATGGCAAGGAACAGGAAGTGACTTCACCACAGGAAATATCATCACCACAGGAAATGACATCACCAACCAAAGAAACCCAAACATATATCCTAGGATTCTCTGGGAAGCAAGGGAGGAGATTGCAGAGCCATTGGCCTTGATTTTTATGTCCTCGTTGTCTACAGGAGTAGTGCCAGAAGATTGGAGGCTAGCAAATGTGGTTCCCTTGTTCAAGAAGGGGAGTAGGGATAACCCTAATAACTATAGGCCGGTGAGTCTCACTTCGGTTGTGGGCAAAATCTTAGAGAGAATTATAAGGGATAGGATTTATGAACATCTGAATAGGAATAATGTGATCAAGGATAGTCAGCATGGTTTTGTGAAGGGCAAGTCGTGCCTCACAAACCTTATTGAATCCTTTGAGGTCTTAGTGGAACAACCTTTGCCTGCCAGATGAGAGTACGAACTAGAGTTGTCCACTTTGCTTTTCGAGACTGATTTGCCATTTAATGATATTACTGAGCTGTGGCTTGACTTTCCCTATGTTCCACTTATGGTTATTCTTCGTAATAATTTATGAGATTTTAAAAATTTATGTATGTGGATCTCTGAGTCGAATTGAACTTGCATTATTTTTAGATTTTAACTATTTGGAAAGTACCCAGTTCTATCCTTTTAGGAGATCATCCATCTTTGCCCTGTTTTTCTTCATTAAGTTTGCAATTGACTTTTTCTGTGTGTTTACAACCCTGACATTGGGATTAAATATGGGTCTGAAGTCTGCTGAAGCAATGTTATATAAATAATACCTAAATGAATCCTCCATTATTGCCATCCAATTAAGAATGGCAGGTGGACCAGGGAAGTGAAAGGCCCTGTAAGAGGGTTTATAACAGTGTCTGTAGGGAAGAGTCGTCAAGAGAAGTGAGTGCTGATAGAGAAGAGGAAGACCTAGGAGTGCACCTACATGTATGTGGAGAGAAAAATATCAGAGTACTGTAAGGAGCTTTTGTGTGGAGAGTTGACTCCTCAGGTGTTCTGTTCTCACTACTTTGCTTTGTTCATTGCTGTTATTTTGCTTATTTTGAATCTGATATTCAACATTAATTTTCTGGGGGTTACAAGCATGCTCCATCTCTACCTCTATTTTAACTGCTGCAAAGTAATCATCCAACAAGGGGGCATAGCTTTAAATTAAGGGGAGGTAGGTTTCGGACAGATGTTAGGGGTAGGTTCTTTACTCAGTGAGTCGTGAGTTCATGGAATGCCCTGCCAGTAGCAGTGGTGGACTCTCTCTCATTATGGGCATTTAAGCGGGCATTGGATAGGCATATGGAGGATAGTGGGCTAGTGTAGGTTAGGTGGGCTTGGATCGGCGCAACATCGAGGGCCGAAGGGCCTGTACTGCGCTGTATTCTTCTATGTTCTATGTTCTATAAATAAAAAGCAGGAATTTTCAGCATTGCTTCGCCTGAGGCCCACTGAAGATGTTACCTAGTAAGGTAACGAAACTTCTGGAAATGAACCTTGCAGCTCAGCGAGCAAACCTACATCCAAGTTCATGAACAGTTTACTGGACTAGTACTGGACTCATACCTCGAATGAAAGGGTTGTCTGTTAAAGAAACATTGAGCTGGATATGCTTATATCCTTATTATAAGACAAATGTGACTTTGATTGAAGCGTATTAGATCCTAAGTGGTCTTGACTGAAAGGACACTTCCTCTTGCGGGAGACTCTAGAATAAAGGTCAGTGTTTAAAAATTTATGACAGAAATGAAGAGACTGTGATGAGTCTTTAGAACTAAGGCAGTGGAATCCTTGAATATTCTTAAGACAGAGGTAAATTACCAAGAATCCAAGTAAGGGATGAACAATTATCATGGACAGGTGGGTGGGAATGTGGAAAAGTCAGATCAGCCATGATTTTAATGAATGTTGAAGCATTCCCATGAGGCTGAGTGACCTACTCCTGCTCATAATATGTGTGTTCATGCATAAATGTACAGAATGAACTTCTGGTGGGGGACATAAATGTCCATCAAACATTGCTTTGGTAGCACCACTACTGACTGAAGATTATAACTACCAGACTGGGCCTGCAGAAGGTAGTGAAGGAACCAACAGATGGGGAAAAGTATGTCTACTCATTAAACTGCCTGTACCAGGTACATCTGTTAATGACAACACACGTAGGAGTGACTATCACGCATTCTTTTTGGAGATTTGACTTCCCACTGAGGATACCCTTGATTATGTTGCTTGGTACAACTACAATGCTGAATGGACTAGGTTCAAACAGATATTGTAACTTAAATTTGTGCATCCATGAGATACTGCAGCCATCAGCACAGAAGAATTATATTAATCACAATCTGTTAACCTCCTGTTCTAGACTGTTGTATGTACTGTGTTCGATAAATATCTGCAAACTGATTGACTGTTAAGAACCAGCTTATTTAAGTTTCAAGGAGGAGAAAGTGAGGTCTGCAGATGCTGGAGATCAGAGATGGAAATGTGTTGCTGGAAAAGCGCAGCAGGTCAGGCAGCATCTAGGGAACAGGAGAATCGACGTTTCGGGCATTAGCCCTTCTTCAGGAAGAAGGGCTAATGCCCGAAACGTCGATTCTCCTGTTCCCTAGATGCTGCCTGACCTGCTGCGCTTTTCCAGCAACACATTTCCATCTCTTATTTAAGTTTCAAACCAGGCATGTTGATTTTGATTAGTGAGGCCTAACTAGTCAGCATTAATGGGTGAATTCTCCATAGCAACACTCTATATCTCAGAGTCTGCTTGCCAACACTCTCCTCTTGTATAGTACAAATATTAGATTTGCCCATGAATCGGTAGTCTTGCAGATGAAAAGCTTTGACAAATTGTGCATTTTTTTCAGTAATACTTATGGACAAATTAACTGAACTCAAAAAGGGGACTGAGGAAAACAATTCATGTCACAATAGCAGCATTTAACCAAGTGTCACATCAAAGACACCGAACAAAACTGGAATGTCCCCTATTCAGAGTCATACCAAGCACAAAAAAAAAGTTGTGATTGTTTGAGGTCATGCATCTCTTTGCAGGAGCTTCTGCAAGTAATTTCCTCGATCAAATCATCTTCAATTGATTCAAAGATTTTCCTTTTATCGTGTGGAAGAAGTGGGGATGTTCTCTGATGACTGCAATGACCTGCTTATTGAAGCTTAGTTTGATTTCCACCAGGGTCACTCAGGTCCTGATTTTGCTACTGCTTTTGTCTAAAGATAGATGAAAGATCTGAACTCCAGAGATGAGGAGAGAGTCACCAGCCTTGACAAGAATTCATAAAATGACATGAATCTGCTACTATTCTTTACTTTTGGAGTTACCATTATTTGGAAACTGCACTGGACTATCCATCTAAATATGGTGGCTCGTAGAGAAGATTAGAGACTGAGAATCTTGCAATGAATAATTCACGTCTTGACTCCCAAACCCTGTCCACCATCTATAATGTTTCTCGAAGAGAAAAAGGCAAGGGCATCAGTTCTAGGAAATCTTGGATGTCAAGGGATTGAGAGTTTTGTGAAAAAAAGAGTAAGGAAGCAAAAATATCGAGAGTGTAGGAGATTGCTTAAAAAGGAAATTAGGAGGGCAAAGAGGGGCCATGAAATGCTGTTGGCAGATGGTATCAAGGAAAGACCCCAAGGCTTTTAATAACTATATTACGACAAAGAAGATTACCAGGGAAAGGATGGGACCATTAGGGACAAAAGGGACAACATGTGCATGGAGCCAGTAGATGTGAGTGAAGTCTTATATGAACACTCAAATGAATTCTCTTGGGTTGGTGAGGTTTTAGAACACATTAAGATTAATAAGGAGACAGTATTAGATCTTTTAATGAGCATAAACGTGCACAAATCCTCAAGGCCTGATGAGCTGTATCTCAGGCTGCTGTGGAAGGCAAGGGAAGAAATTGCTGGAGCCCTGGCGGCGATATTTAATATCTCACCGGTGACAGGTGTAAGTGCCAGATGACTGCAGGATAGCTAATGTGATTCCTTTGTACATGAAGGGCAGCGTCGATAGGCCAAGTAATTACAGATAAGTTAGTTTGATGTCAGTGGTAGGGAAATTATTGGAGAAATGTCTTAAGGACAGCTTGGAAAGGCATGGACTGATCAAAGATAGTCAGTATGGATTTGTTAAAAGGAGATCCGATGACTAACTTATTTGAACTTTTTGAAAGTATTCTGTGATGCATTTTGCAAGGTCTGGTAATGGAAGAACATAGGTAAAAGCAATGACTGCAGATGCTGGAAACCAGATTCCAGAATAGAGTGGTGCTGGAAAAGCACAGCAGTTCAGGCAGCATCCAAGGAGCAGGAACACCGACGTTTCGGGCAAAAGCCCTTCATCAGGAATAGAGGCAGAGTGCCTGCAGGGTGGAGAGATAAATGAGAGGAGGGTGGTGGTGGGGAGAAAGTAGCATAGAGTACAATAGGTGAGTGGGGGTGGGGATGAAAGAGATAGGTCAGGGAGGAGGGTGGGGGAAGGTAGCAAAGAGTACAATGGG
>NC_057721.1:83310454-83318113 GCF_004010195.1 Chiloscyllium plagiosum
GATGGGGAGGGGATGAAGGTGATAGGTCAGGGAGGAGGGTGGAGTGGATAGGTGGAAAAGAAGATAGGTAGGTAGGACAAGTCATAGGGATAGTGCTGAGCTGGAAGTTTGGAACTGGGGTGAGGTGGGGGAAGGGGAAATGAGGAAACTGTTGAAGTCCACATTGATGCCCTGGGGTTGAAGTGTTCCGTGGCGGAAGATGAGGCGTTCTAACTCCAGGCGTTTGGTGGTGAGGGAGCGGTGGTGAAGGAGGCCCAGGACCTCTATGTCCTCGGCTGAGTGGGAGGGGGAGTTGAAATGTTGGGCCACAGGGCAGTGTGGTTGATTGGTGCGGGTGTCCTCGAGATGTTCCCTAAAGCGCTCTGCTAGGAGGCGTCCAGTCTCCCCAATGTAGAGGAGACTGCATCGGGAGCAACGGATACAATAAATGATATTGGTGGATGTGCAGGTAAAACCGGTGTTGGACTGGGGTGTACAAAGTTAAAAATCACACAACACCAGGTTATAGTCCAACAGGTTTAATTGGAAGCACACTAGCTTTTGGAGCTCCTTCATCAGGTGATTGTCGCTCCAAAAGCTAGTGTGCTTCCAATTAAACCTGTTGGACTATAACCTGGTGTTGTGTGATTTTTAACTTTGTACACCCCAGTCCAACACCGGTATCTCCAAATCATGACTACTTTGATGGATGTGGAAAGCTCCTTTAGGACCTTGGATGGAGGTGAGGGAGGAGGAGGGTGGGCGCAGGTTTTGCAATTCCTGCGGTGGCAGTGGAAGGTGCTAGGATGGGAGGGTGGGTTGATGAGGGGTGTGGACCTGACCAGATAGTCATGGAGGGAGCGGTCTTTGCGGAAGGTGGAAAGGGGTGGGGAGGGAAATATATCCCTGGTGGTGGGGTCCATTTGGAGGTGGTGGAAATGTCGGTGGATGATTTGGTTTATGCGAAGGTTGGTAGGGTGAAGGTGAGCACCAGGGGGGTTCTGTCCTTGTTACGGTTGGAGGGGTGGGGTCTGAGGGAGGAGGTGCGGGATGTGGACAAGATGCGCTGGAGGGCATCTTTAACCACGTGGGAAGGGAAATTGCAGTCTCTAACGAAGGAGGCCATCTGGTGTGTTCTGTGATGGAACTGATCCTCCTTTGAGCAGATACAACGGAGGTGGAGGAATTGGGAATACGGGATGGCACAGAAGAACATGTGTAATAAAAGATAGGTCTCTGGTGAGTTCTGAGGAAAAAAGGGACATTGGTGTACAAGAACATCGATCCTTGAAGATATCAGCACAGATAGACAGGATGGTGAAGAAAGTATTAGCCAGGGCATAGAATATAGGAGCAAGGAAGTCTTACTACAACTTCATAATACATTGGTTAGGCACAGATGGAATACTGTATGAAATTCTAGTTGCCACACTATTGAAAGGATGTGATTGCATAAGCTGGGTTTGTTTTTCTTGGAGTAGAGGAGGCTTAAGGGGGTATCTGATTGAAGTATACAAAACTATGAGAGGTACATAACGTTAGAATGTAAGACCTAGGAGCAGGAGTAGGCCATCTGCCCCTTCGTACCTGCTCTGCCATTCAGGAAGATCATGGCTAATAATCCTTTTGTGGACTCAGCTCCATTTATCCACCCTCTTACCGTATCCCTTAATTCCTTTAGTGTTCAAAAAAAAATCTACTTTAGCTTTAAAAACATTTACTGAAGTAGCACCAACTATTTCACTGGGCAAGGAATTCCATAGATTCACAACCCTCTGGATGAAGAAGTTCCTTCTCAATTCAGACCTAAATCTGATTTTGAGGGTGTGCCCTCTTGACCTAGTTTGACCTGCCAGTGGAAGCATCCTTTTTACTCAGTCTCTCCTGGTAAGCCAACCCCCTCAACTCTGGAATTAACCTAGTGAACCTCCTTTGCACCTCGTCCAGTGCCAGTACATCCTTTCTCAAATAAGGAGACCAAAACTACAGCAGTACTTCAGGTGTGGCCTCACCAGTACCCTGTACAGCTGCAGCACAACCATCTATGCTACTTTCTCCCCACCCCCACCCTCCTCTCATTTATCTCTCCACCCTGCAGGCACTCTGCCTCTATTCCTGATGAAGGGCTTTTGCCCGAAACGTCGATTTTCCTGCTCCTCGGATGCTGCCTGAACTGCTGTGCTTTTCCAGCACACCTCTAATCTAGAATCTGGTTTCCAGCATCTGCAGTCATTGTTTTTATTTGCAACATAACCTTCCCATTTTTAAACTCAATCTCTATTGGTAATGAAGGACAAAATTCCATTTGTCTTCCTAATTACTTGTTGTACCTGCAGAACAACCCTCTGTGATTCATGCACAAGGACACCCAGGTACTTCTGCATAGCAGCATGCTGTAACTTTTTACCATTCAAGTGATAATCCTTTTAACTGTTACTCCTACCAAAATGGATGACTTCACATTTATTAATATTGTATTCCATCTGCCAGACCTTAACTCACTTCTGTGAGCAGTTTTGGACACTGCAAGGATGTGCTGGCCTTGGAGGGAGTCCAGAGGAAGTTAATAACAATGATCTCCGGAATTAAGGGCTTGTCATATGAGGAGTGATTGAGTGTGCTGGGTCTATACTCAATAGTGTTTAGAGGGATGAGGGGGATGTCATGGAAACTTACAGACTACATGGAGGCGTGGATACAATGGGCATGGCAAAGATGTTTTCACTGCTGAGAGAGAGACCAGGACCCAAGGCACTGTCTCAGAGTGAAGGGAAGACCATTTAGAATTGAAATAAGAAGGATTCAGCTAAAGGGTGGTGAAGCTGTGTAATTTGCTGTAGAAGGCTGTGGAGGCCACTTCATTGAGTGTCTTTCAGATAGAGATAGATAAATTCTTGATTAGTAAGGGGACCAAGGGTTACAGGGAGAAATGAGGAGCATGGGTTGTGAAACATACCAACCATGGTTGAATGGTGGGCTGCAGATCTATTTCTATTCCTTTATTTTATGCTCTTGTGGATATATTGCACTTAGATATCCAGAAGGTGATATCTAATGAGGTGCCACATCAAAGTTCATTGTAGAAAATAAAAGCCCATGGTGTAGGGATAATATTTTGGCATAGATAGAAGGTTGGCTGGTTGACAGACAAAAAAGAGGTAAAATAATGGGTTTCTTTCAGGCTAGCAAGATGTCACGATTGCTGTTCCACAGATATTAGTGTTGGGGTCTCAACTCTTTACAGTTTATCTCAATGACTTGGATAAAGGGATCAAAAGTATGGTTGCTAAATTTGCTGTTGACACAAAGATAGGTAGGAAAATGTGAAAAGGTTATAAGAAGCCTATGAAGACATACAGATAGGTTAAATCAGCAAACAAAGATCTGACAAATGGAATACAATGTAGCAAAGTGTGAAATTGTCGATTTTGGGAGAGAAAAGAATAAATGTATTATCTAAATGGTGAGATGCTCCAGAGCTTTGAGCTTCTGCAGAGCTTAGAGATGCAGAGTGATCTGAGTCTCCTAGTGCCTAAATCACAGAAAATTAGACACAAAAATAATCAAGAAAGCTGATAGATTGTTGTTGTTAAATGTAAGTGAAATTGAATGCAAGAGGGAGGTTATGCTTCAGTGATGCAGGGTATTGGCAAGACCATATCCGAAGTACTGTAGAAAAAGAAGGTTAAGTTAAAGCTGCCATAATCCCAGAGGATCATAAGACTGCTCTCTGATTAGAGAGAGATGACTGGTGGTATGCTTAACCAAAGGATCACCACTGTGACAGAACTATCCCTTTAAGAGATGTATTTTGTTCTGTTCCTCTTGTAGAGGGCTTTTGTCAGTGTGGTGCTGAAGTATTTCTTTCATCAGGCAGTTTCTAAGTAGCCTTTGGGTTTATCCCTGGGTGTTGTTTTTAGAGTGAGACAAAAGAATCATGAGTGGGCAGGGTGAGGGTCACACAGACATAGAAGACTTTGGTTTTGTTTTCAGTTGATTTTTGTTAGTTAGCGAGAATTCTCTTTCCTGAGGACTTAGACGGAGAGTTTTCCTCTTAGACATTAGAAGGGGCAGATTGTTTCTTCCAGTGTTTCTTTCTATTGGACTGGAGAGAGATAGTACAAGAGAAGAATAAAAACCGGAAGAACTGTGGGTGCTGTAAATTGGAAACAAAAACAGAAATTGCTGGAAAACCTCAGCGTGTCTGGCAGCATCCGTGGAGAGAAATCAGAATTAACGTTTCAGGTGGAGTGACCTTCCTCAGAACTGGTGGTAGCCAGGAAAATGTTGGTTTATATTCAAAAGATAGGATGGGGGGAGGGTGTAAGGAGTGAACGATAGATGCGAATAGAGCCTAAAGAGCGGGAAGAACAGTTGGACAGACAAAAGACTGGATAACAATCCAGCTAGGAGGGTGGATAGCGATTAATGTTAGTGGCTAACAGTGGGTTGTGTGTTACAGTAGACTGTGATAACAAGGCCTGGTGTGTGGGGGTTGGGGTAGGAAAATGGGAGAGCTCAAGCTCTGAAGTCATTGTACTTGATATTGATTCCAGAAGGCTGCAGGGTCCCAAGCAGAAAGTGAGGTGCTGTTCTTCTAGCTTGAGTCAGCAGGCCTAAGACAGAGATGTTGGCCAGGGAACAGGATGGTGTGTTGTTGTGGCAGACAACTGGAAGCTCCGGATCTTTTTTGCAGACAGAATGTAGGTGTTCTGTGAAGCAGTCACTCAGTCTATGCTTCATTTCCCCAGTATAGAGGAGACCACATTGTGTGCAGCGAATGTAGAAGCCCAGATTGTGTGAGGTGCAGATAAAGTGTTGGTTCACCTGGAAGGTGTGTTTGGGCCCTTGTATACCAAGGATGGAGAAGGTAAATGAACAAGTGTTACCCTTTCTGCAGTTACAGGGAAACGTGCTGTGGGGCTTTGGGGGTGTTGTTGGGAGGGAACGGTCCATGCAGAAGGCTGATAAGGGAGGGGAAGGGAGTATTGTGAGAATAATAACTGTTTTATTGCATTGCATTTTTGCCAAAGGGTGTGTTTATGTGATGCTGCCTTTCTTGGTGATTCACAGTTAAATAATACAGTTTTTTAAGTATGTCAGTTGAGTAAAGTTATACCAATTCTTCATTTTGTTGCATTTCAATTGCATCATAAGTATAAAGTGTGTTTTGATTAAAGCTTAGTGGTGAACCAATTGAATCAATCTGGAACACAGCGCCTCTACACTTGCTTTTGAGATAAAAGTAAGGGTCTAGGCTATTTTGATAAAACATTTTGTGGGAGGCTGGTCTTCTCACTTACACCACACTTCAGGTGATGGGCAAGGCTGAGAATGCAGAACTTTCATGGTAACCTCAACTGGTGGTATCAGTCTGCATCACAAACCAGTGTCCAGCCAACTGAGCAGTACTGTTTACCATATTTATGGAAGGATACTAATGTGTTGGGAGCAGTTCAGAGAAGGTTTACTATACTAAAACCTGGAATGAACAGATTGCCTTATAAGAAAATGTTAGAGAGCCTGGGGTCTGTACCATCTAGAGTTTAGAAGAGACAAATGTGACTTAATTCCAACACATTGCAACCTTAATTCCTGAGGGAATTTGACTGCATAGATGTTGAAAGAATGTTTCCTGTTGTGCAAGAATCTAGAACTAGTGTTATAGTTTAGAAATAAGGGGGCACCCATTTAAAACAGGAATGATTTTTTTCTCTCAGAGGGTTGTGAATCATTAGAATTCCCTTCCTCAAAAGGAAGAATCTTTAAATATTTTTACGGCAGAGGTAGGTAACTTCTTTTCACTGAGGTGATGAAAGATTATTGCTGATGAAAGATTATCAAGGATGTGCAGGAAAGAAGCGTTCAGGTGAAAATCAATCCATAATCTGATTGAATGGCCGAGCAGGTTCGAATGGCTGATGGCCTACTCTTGTTCCTTATTTGTATATTCCATTAGTTAGCCAGTCCTGTATCCATATCACCATGAACACTTATCTTAGGACAGCCTAAGTGTCTGGAACAAAATTAAATTATCCCTCCTGTCCGCAGTTGCTGCCACTATGTTTGCTCACACTGTACCACTGTCCAAATAAAGTAGACTGCACACATTTAGTTCCATTCATACTTAGCTTTTCACTCGAGTACCATTACCGCTGATATTGCTCAATGATCTGTACTTGTCCTTGAGTTGACTCCACAAAATAGACTGTGTGCAGCTTTTTGCAGGTACTTACAGGTGTAAAAAAGAAAATCATCGGCCCCTGTGGTTCTTTTGCCAATTACCATAAGTCAATCTCCTCAGGTTCCTGACCAAACTGCCAATGGAAATAGTTTATTCCTATTTACACTGTCAAAACCCCTCCATTCGGTTTTTGTATAACTCAAGCAAATCTCTTCTTGGCTTTCTCTAGTTTTGATGTGGCAGCATTGTAGAAATTTGTTCTGATTAGTTAGTTTTTGAATTGTATAGCTCTGTATTTAGCATGTTTTACCATACAGATAGTCATATGTTGTAGTTTCACTCAGTTGATCATTCATTTATGGATACAACTGGTGCTCCCCAAACACCCCCCCCCCTCCCCCCCCCGCCGAAGCATCTTCTCTTATGATCTTCACAATATTTTTGCAAAATCAGAGTAGTTTGGATCCTGGAAATTTAAAATAAAACAAAAAAATTATAGTAAGATTTCACAGATCAACTGGCATCTGTGGAGGTCTGTGACTTATTATCAGACTGAGAAAAAAACTAAAAATACAATTGGTTCTGAGACACAACTACTGGGAAGAAGATCAAAAGGATAAGCCTGTATTTGGATGGAGAGAAAATGGGATTAAATACAAACTACTTAAATTGCAAGGTCAAAGAGAGAAAGAAAAAAGATCTCTCCAGGGAAGGTATAAATGGTAGAATTCTGAATAGCAGATGCCTAAAAGCAAAGAACAGAGAAAAATTGCCGACATTTGAAATGTTCATTGTATAGAAATGAACAGTTGTAGAAAATGGGTATGCTTTGCTGAGATCCAATCAATGCAAACAAGACATAGTGAGGGACATTGGATATCTCGGGTGGAGAAAGACTTAATCAAAGTGGAGGACAGTGTTCATGCTCTGAAGTTGTTGAACTGAATTTTGATCCTGAAAAATCGTGAAGTTCCTAAGCGGAAAAGGAGATTTTTTTGTCCAGCTCAGATTGGGCTTCTCTGTAGTACTGCAGCTTGCCTAGCTAGAAATGTTAGCATGAGAGCAAGATGATGCGTTGAAATGTCAAGAGGAGAAAGGTATAAAAGGGGCATAAGAGGCAACCTTTTCAGAGGGTGGCGCATGTATGGAATGACCTGCCAGAGGAAGTGGTGGAGGCTAGTAAAATTATAACATTTAAAAGTTATCTGAATCGATATATGAACAGGTTTAGAGGGATATGGGCCAAGTGCTGGCAAATGAAACTAGATTAGTTTAGGCATGGATGAGTTGGATGAAAGTGTCTGTTTCCATGCTGTACATCTCTATGACTCCAGTACTGAAGGGCTGCTGCATCTCGTCCACATCCCGCACCTCCGCCCTCAGACCCCACCACTCCAACCGTAACAAGGACAGAACGTCCCTGGTGCTCACCTTCCACCCTACCAACCTTCGCATAAACCAAATCATCCGCCGACATTTCCACCACCTCCAAACAG
>NC_057721.1:83318534-83320342 GCF_004010195.1 Chiloscyllium plagiosum
CCTATCCTCCCTGACCTATCACCTTCATCCCCTCCCCCACTCATCCATTGTACTCTATGCTACCTTCTCCCCACCCCCATCCTCCTCTAGCTTATCTCTCCACACTTCAGGCTCACTGCCTTTATTCCTGATGAAGGGCTTTTGCCCGAAACATCGATTTCGAAGCTCCTTGGATGCTACCTGAACTGCTGTGCTCTTCCAGCACCACTAATCCAGAATCTGTACAGAACAGCTGAGTACTCTGTCCCCCAATATCAATTTCTGTCTTTAAATAGAGATGAGGACAATTTAGTAAGTTGTTGCTGAAGAGAATTGAGCTTCAAAATGCAGGGCTAAGTTAGTGAACCAGCACTTGTCTTTTGTTAGAAGTGTTCTCAAGAAGATGGAAGCATGGATAACAGAGGAATGATTTCGCTGTTGTTTGTACTTATGTATGCTTTGGAGTTTTTTTTAGGAAAACATTATAACTCGGGCAGCATTAATGATAGAATAGCTAATTATACAATTATACCACTTACACTGCCTCTTTTATGTTTGTTTTCTTTACAAATGTTCTCGTTGACTGATTTTTATGACTTTTTAAAGGTTCAGTGCTGAATTGCAGAGGCATGACAAGAGTGACTGTCTTGACATTGAGACACCATTTGATTTAATTTTAGTTTCAAGGATCATGAACAAAATTGAAGTCACTGGGAATCACGTGGAAAACACCACTGGTTGGGGTCCTACCGAGCGTGAAGAAAGGTCATGTAGTTGTTACAGGGCAATGCTATACATGGTCATCAAGGTACTGCCTGAGACTAACTGTCTAAATTGGAAGTTTACTGCTGTTTCTTCATTAATACTGGTCAAAATCGTGGAACTCCCTTCTTAAATACCACTGTGGGTGAAGTGGTTCAACAGGCAGTTCACCACTGATTTCAAAAGGACAATTTGCAATGGGCAATAAATGCTGACCAAGCCAGCAAAACCCACACCCCCCAAAACAAAACAATACAAAAAAAAGCTTTTTCATCAATTATCTTCCTTTAATATCTCCTGATATACTTAAGCAATCACACCTGCATGTAGCAAGACTTTGAAGCTTGGGCTGATAGATAACAAGTGACTTTTGCACTGAACAAGTATATACAGAGGGATCTTGGAGTCCAAGTCCATAGCTCCCCGAAAATGGCAACGTAAGTGGATAAGGTGGTAAAGAATGCAAATGGATGCTTGATTTCCTCGGTTGGGGAACTGAGTAAAAAGTTGGCAAGTCGTGTTACATCTGTGTCAGATTTGAGCTAGGTCACATTTCGAATATTGTGTGCAGTTCTGGTTGCCATACTGGAAGAAGGATATGGAGATTTTGGAAAAGGTTCAGAAGATGTTTGCTATGACGTTGCATGGATTACATAGAACATAGAACAGTACAGCACAGAACAGGCCATTCAGCCCACGATATTGTGCCGACCACTGATCCTCATGTATGCACCCTCAAATTTCTGTGACCATATGCTTGTCCAGGAGTCTCTTAAATGTCCCCAATGACCCTGCCTCCACAACTGCTGCTGGCAACGCATTCCATGCTCTCACAACTCTCTGTGTAAAGAACCCGCCTCTAACATCCCCTCTATACTTTCCTCCAACCAGCTTAAAACTATGACTCCTTGTGTTAGTCATTTCTCCGCTGGGAAATAGTCTCTGGCTATCGACTCTATCTATGCCTCTCATTATCTTGTATACCTCAATTAGGTCCCCTCTTCTCTTCCTTTTCTCCAATGAAAAAAGTCCGAGCTCAGTCAACCTCTCCTCTTAAGATAAGCCCT
>NC_057721.1:83320491-83369092 GCF_004010195.1 Chiloscyllium plagiosum
GCCCATTCTGTATCCAGACAGCTATGTGTCCCTGGATCCCATTCCTCCTGACCTTCTGAGTGAGCCTACCATGGGGAACCTTATCAAATGCCTTGCTGAAGTCCATATACACCACATCCACTGCTCGACTCTCATCAACGTTTCCAGTCACATCCTCACAGAACTCGATAAGGTTTGTGAGGCATGACCTGCCCCTCACAAAGCCGTGTTGACTGCATTTAATCAAGCCATGCTCTTCCAGATGGTAATAAATTCTATCCCTCAGAATCCTTTCTAACACCTTGCAGACGACAGACGTGAGACTTACTGGTCTGTAATTGCCGGGGATTTCCCTTTTTCCTTTCTTGAAGAGAGGAATTACATTTGCCTCTCTCCAGTCCTCAGGTACGACTCCAGTAGAGAGTGAGGATGAAAAGATCTTCGCAAGTGGTGAAGCAATTGCATTTCTCGTTTCCCAAAGCAGCCGAGGACAAATCTGGTCTGGGCCTGGCGACTTGTCAATCTCAATGTTTGACAAAATTTTCAGCACATCAGCTTCCTCTATCTCTATCCATTTCAGCATGCACACCTGCTCTTCAAAGGTTTATTCACTACAAAGTTCGTTTCTTTCATAAAGACAGAAGCAAATAACTCATTCAGGGCTTCCCTTACCTCCTCAGACTCCACACACAAGTTCCCTATGCTATCCCTGATTGGCCCTACTCTCTCTTTGACCATTCCCTTATTCCTCACATAAGTGTAAAATGCCTTTGTGTTCTCCCTAATCCGTTCTGCCAAGCCTTTCTCGTGCCCCCTCCTGGCTCTCCTCAGACCATTTTTAAGCTCCTTCCTCGCCTGCCTGTAATCCTGTAGAGCTGAGCTTGACCCTAGCTTCCTCCACCTTATGTAAGCTACGTTTTTCCTTTTGACGAGAAGCTCCACCGCTCTCGTCATCCAAGGTTCCTTTATCTTACCACTTCTTGCCTGTCTCAGAGAGACATATTTATTCATCACTTGCAACAAATGTTCCTTAAACTGTCTCCACGTGTCTATAGTGCCTTTACCATGGAACAATTGCTCCCAATCCATGCTTCCTAATTCATGTATAATCGCATTAGAACATCAAAGGCTGAGGGGCGACCTTATAGAATCATAGAATCCTTGCAGTGTGGAAGCAGGCCATTCGGCCCATCAAGTCGACACCATGCTTCTGAAGAGCATCCCATTCACTCCCCCATAACCCTGCATTTCCCATAATCCATTTAGCCTGCATGTCGCTGGACGCTATGGGCAGGTTAAGCATGGTGAATCCACCTAATGTAGGTAAAAACAATGACTGCAGGTGCTGGAATAGAGACCTCTATTCCTGATGAAGGGCTTTTGCCCGAAACATCGATTTTCCTGCTCCTCAGATGCTGCCTGAACTGCTCTGCTTTTCCAGCACCACTCTAATCCAGAATCCACCTAATCTGCACATCTTTGAACTGTAGGAGGAAACCAGGGCACTTGTAGCAAATATGCACAGACACAGGGAGAATGTGCAAACTCCACACACAGTTGCCCGAGTCTGGAATTGAACCTGGGTCCCTGGAGCTGTGTGGCCAGTGCTGACCACTGAGCCATCGTGCCACATACAGGTAGAATAGTCAGAATCTTCTTCTCAAATACTAGAGTTAGTAGGTGCCTAGAACGTGCTGCCAGGAGAGGTGGTGGAAGCAGATAACTAGCAAAGTGCTAATGTACAGTGTGACATTTCCATTTGTCCCATTTCTTTTAGAATAATATGAGTAAGATTGCTAATTTACTAACCAAAGGCACCATTTTTATTTGTGTTTACAAAATTTAAAATTACATTAAAGGGATGTAGATTGTGTAAAAAAAACTTTAGGTTAAATCTAAAGTCTAACTTTCCCTTGTTACTTAGATATGATTTTTTAAAAATTCTGAAGATTTAAATTTATGTAAAATAATTTATCGCTAGGAATATATAAAAAAAAGATTGGCTGAAGGGCCTTTTTCTGCACTGTAGATACCTGTAATTCTATGAAATGGGGTTGATCATATCTGCATACTCCAATTTTAAAAATCAGAATGAGGATTATACAAGTGGGATTGCACGTGAAAGACCTGCAAACTCACCAGTGACTGCCATAATTTATTAGGTCATCTTTACTTGTGGGAATCTGAAATAAAATTTATTCTGCAGTGAACCCTCTATCAAGACTTCAAATTAAAGTTAGAGGAGAGCCTTTTTTTTGGTTTGTCAAAATGAGAGGTGCCATTGTTCAGAATATTTTTTATTTCCATTATTTGCATCCAGTTTTAGGACGTGATATTTTCTGGTTATATGACCAGTTCATATGCTGTCTCAGGAACATAGGAAGAAGGAGCAGGAGCAGGCCATTCATCCTCGTGAGCCAGTCACAGCATTCATTTAGATTATGGCTGAATATCTTCCCCTGCACCATATTCCTCATTATCTCCATATTAATTCACATCATTAGTATCTGGAAATCTATTGATTTTTGACTGGAACATGTTCAATGATTTAGCTTCCACAGCCCATTGAATCAAGAATTCCAATGATTGACCACCCTCTGAGAGAAATGAAACAGAAACAGAAATTGCTTTACAGACTCACCATGTGTGGCAACATCTGTGGAGAGAAAACAGAGTTAATAGAGTCAGAGTCCTACAGCATGGAGACAGGCCTTTTAACCCAAACTGGTTCAGACCGACCAAAATATCCAACCATGCTAACCTCATTTCCCTGCACTTGGCCCATATCCTTCTAATTCTTTCCTGTCCATGTATTTGTCCAAAGCCTTTTAAATGTTGTTAACATACGCCTCAACCACTTCTGCCAGCAGCTCATTCTATATGCATACCACCTTCTGAATAAAAAGGTTGCTCCTCAGGTTCCCTTTTATTCTTTCCCCTCTCATTTTAACCGATGCCCTCTAGTCTTCGATTCCCCAACCCTGGGAAAAAGACTGAATGCATTCACCTTACCATGCATCTCATGATCTTATACATTTCTGTAATATCCCCCTCAGTCTCCTACACTCTAAAGAAAAATGCTGAAAATGTGTTGCTGGAAAAGCACAGCAGGTCAGGTAGCATCCAGGGAACAGGAGAATCGACGTTCCTGAAGAAGGGTTTATGCCCGAAACGTCAATTCTCCTGTTCCCTGGATGCTGCCTGACCTGCTGCGCTTTTCCAGCAACACATTTTCAGCTCTGATCTCCAGCATCTGCAGACCTCACTTTCTCCTCTAAAGAAAAATGTCCTAGCTTGACCAACCTCTCTTGACAACTCAGATCATTGAGTCCAGGCAAAATCCTTGTAAATTTCTGCTGCAATCTTTCCAGTTAAATAACACCCTACCCATAACAAGGTGACCAAAATTGAACATAGTACCCTAAGTGCGGCCTCACCAATACCCTGTATGACTGTAATATAACTTCCCAACTTCTGTACTCAATGCCCCGACTGATGAAAGCCAGTGTGCCAAAAACCTTCTTCACTGCCCTGTCTGCATGTGACTCCACTTTCAGAGAACTGTGAACCTGAACTCTAAGATTCCTCCGTTCCACTACACTACCTTTCACCACGAAACACCATGAAACCATGTTTCAGGTCTTTCTTCAGAACTGATTGGAGCTAGATGAAGGTACTATATGTGCTGAAGGTGGGGGTTTGCTGATGATACAGGAAGAAAGGATACATGGAACTGGAGCCCAAAGAGACAAAACAGCAATCAGGCAGACAAAGGGGTGGATAATGTTGAGCTGGACAGAAAGAAAAGCTGATAAGGGACTATTAGTCAGTGAAAATGGGTTGACTGTGATGACAGGGCTAGGGATGTGGGGGTGGGTAAAGATGTGGAATGTAATGTTCAGGCTCTAAAATCATTGAATTCAATATTGGGTCCTCAATATTCATCTGTAAACTCTTTATCTCCTTATCACAGCCTGCTTTCCCTTCTATTTTAGTATCATCCATGAATTTTGCTTTGTTACATTCTTTCACTGTTTGAGATCATTTATATAGATTGTAAATAGCTGAAGTTTGAGAACTGAACCCTGTGGCACCCCACAAGTTACAGTACGGCATCCAGAGAAGAACCTTTTTGTCCCGACTCTCTGTTTTCTGTCAGTCAGCCAATCCTCTATCCAAGTCAGTACTCCATCTCTCGTCCCCTGGGATCTAACCTTCTGGGTTAGTCTTTTATGCAGCACTTTGTCAAATGCCTTCTGGAAGTCTCAATATATCACATCCACCAGATCTTCATTATCCACCTTGCTTGTTACATCTTCAAAGAACTCCAGCAGATTTGTCAAATATGATTTCCACTTCATGAAACAGTGCTGATACTGGTGAATTGAGCTTTGTTTTTCCAAGTGTTCAGCTATCTATTCTTGTATGATTGATTCTAGCAACTTCCCCACTACAGAGGTCAAACTAACTGCTCTACAGTTTCCCACTTTTTGCTCATCTCCCTTTTTCAATAAGGGTGTTGCATTAGCGTGTTTCCAATCCACTGGTACTTTCCCAGAATCTAGTGAATTTTGGAATATCTTAAGTAATACATCCAGTGAAGACGAGAAGATCATTGCCAACGGTACTGCAATTTCCTCTCTTGCTTCCCACATAATCCTAGGATATATCCCGTCAGGCCCGGGGGACTTGTCTATCCTCAAGTTGTTCAAAATATCCAACAGATCTTCCTTCCTAACAAGTATCTCCTCTAGCTTACCAGTCCATTTCACACTCTCCTCTTCTACAATACGGTCCCTCTCGTTAGTAAATACTGAAGAGAAGTACTTGTTCAAGACCTCTCCTATCTCTTCCAACTCAATACACAGTCTCCCACTACTGTCCTTGATCGGACCTACCCTCGTTCTCGTCATTCTCAGGTTTCTCACATACGCATAAAATGCCTTGGGGTTAGCCTTGATCCTATCCGCCAACGATTTTTCATGCCCTCTCTTAGCTCTCCTAATCCCTTTCTTCAGGTCCCTTCTGGCTATCCTGTATCCCCCCACTGCTCTGTCTGAATCCTGTTTCCTCAACCTTATGTAAGCATCCTTCTTCCTCTTTACTTGGACTGTAATCTCTGGTGCTGGATTCCCTGGTTACTGGAAACATCCTTTCTGCCTTTACCCTAGTAAGTCATGTTAAAATTTTATAAGTTTCTATGAGATAACCTCTTCCCCCACAATTCTTCTAAGCTTCAGTGAATATAGTCCAACCGAGCCAGTCTGTCTTCATTTAAGTCAATCCTACCAACCCAGGCATCAGCCTGGTAAGACTTTTGTTGCACTCTTTCATAGCCACAAAATCCTTCCTGCGATAGGAGACCAAAACTGCATACAAGACCATATACAACTGCAGAAAGACATCCCTACTCCTGTACATGAATTTTCTTGCTATAATGGCCAACATACCATTTGCCTTCTTCACTGCCTGCTGCGCTGCCATGCTTTCAGTGACTAATGTACAAGGATACCCAGGTGGTGTTGCAACTTCCCCTTTACTAATTAATTGCCATTCCAGTGATAATCTGCAGTCCTGCTTTTTCTCCCAAATTGGGTAACCTCACATTTATTTACATAAAACTTTGTTGGGCATACATTTGCTCTGCAAACCTCCTCCTCTATTTTTCTCATAAGCCTATTTACACAAATAGTGTAATCACAACCTTTTTACTTCCCAAAGCCAACCAAATGGATTTTCTCCTTACTCCAGTAAAAAAAATTATTTCCCAACATTCAATTGTTCTCTAATCTGTTCTGCAAACACATTTTCCTATGTTTTCTTGGCTATCTTTTCTGAACATTTTCGGTATTCTAGAACTGAATTTTACTGGACACCATATTCTCCTGGCCAATATGTTAGTCAGGAGGCTGCTGACAAGGTGTTCTCAGCCCTGCAGTCATTTAGGCCTGAGGGTTAGCTCAGGCCAAGATATTCACACTCATCTGAGGAGGACGGTTCACTTTATAAAGCTGCCATTCCTGAAGAAGGGCTCATGCCCGAAACGTCGATTCTCCTGCTCCTTGGATGCTGCCTGACCTGCTGCGCTTTTCCAGCAACACATTTTCAGCTGCCAACCAATCAAATTGACTGGTAACTCTGTAGTCCCAGAAACACCAGTTTTAAACAGTGGTCACTGACTGGTAGACCCCATTGAGGGATGTGACAGTGCAGTGCCAGATATGAGACGCCAGTGAGCAAGTTCAATGGGGCATGATCTTGAGTCAGGCACAGGGGATTTTCAAAAGAATTTCACCATTAATTTGCCTTACAACAGCTTACTTAATTTTTATTTAGAAAACAAATGGGCTGCCTAATTCATTTTGTTCAGTCATGGGATGTGGGTATCACTGCCTTAGGCCAACATTTATTTCCCATGCCTAATTGCCCTTGAGTGGCTTGCTTGACTATTTCAGAAGACAGTTAAAAATCAACCATAATACTGTGGGTCTGGAGTTACCCATAGACCAGACCAGGTAAGGACAGCAGATTTCTGTCACAAAAGGTGGATTTTTATGACAATCAACAGTGGTTACATGTTCGCCATTATGTTTACTTTTAATTCCAGATACAAATTTCAATATCTGGCATGGGGGGGGGGGATTTCAAACCCACATCCCCAGAGTATTTTTCAGGGCTCTAAATGACTAGCCCAATGGCATAACTACTATGCCACCACCTTACTTCCTCAGCTGCCCTCTCTTGCGAATAAAATGATGACAGGGTTGGAATGAAGCTCTGGCCATGTAAAGGCCTCAATATGCCACAAGGTTGAATGGACTGCCTGATGTTTGCCTGGAATGGAGAATAGGTCGTACGAGGATAGGTTGAGAGTTCTCGGCCTTTTCTCGTTGGAACGGCGAAGGATGAGGGGTGACTTGATAGAGGTTTATAAGATGATCAGAGGAATAGATAGAGTAGACAGTCAGAAACTTTTTCCCGGGTACAACAGAGTGTTACAAGGGGACATAAATTTAAGGTGAAGGGTGGAAGGTATAGGGGAGATGTCAGGGGTGGGTTCTTTACCCAGAGAGTGGTGGGGGCATGGAAGGCGCTGCCCGTGGGAGTGGTAGAGTCGGAATCATTGGCGACCTTTAAGCGGCATTTGGATAGGTACATGGATGGGTACTTAATCTAGGTTAGAAGTTCGGCACAACATCGTGGGCCGAAGGGCCTGTTCTGTGCTGTATTGTTCTATGTTCTATGTTCTATGTTCTACATCCACTTTCTCTGCTGCCACCTCCTTTAATAACCTCAGGTGCAGGCCATCAGGTCTGGGACTTATCTACCTTCAACATTATCAGTTTACTTAATCTCCTTTCCCTAGTTATAGTGCCAAGTTCCTTTGTAGTAACTGCTGTTTGTTGGGAAGAAATTATTATCTTCACCTGTGAAAACAGAAACAAATATTGGGTTAATCATTCTGCCATTTCTGAGTTTCCCATTATTACCTTGCAATTTTCGTCCTCTAAAGGGCCAACATTTACTTTCACTATTCTCTTTCTTTTTATATACTTATAGAAGCTTTTGGTATCAGTCCTAATGCTTTATGGTAGTTTCCTTTTGTCGTTCACCTTAGCTCTTCTGATTTTGTTTTTAGTAACCCTTTGCCGATGTTTAAAGTTCTCCCAATCCTCCAGAGGTGCTAATATGCAGTATGGTATGCCCTAGTTTTTGCCTTTACTTCTTCATTAACAATTCCTCTTCCTCTCAGAAATATACTATAATTAATAAGCATTTTGTATCACCCTCAGCATTTACAACTGTTCATCAACTGTCTTGCCCTTTGCTTAACTCCTTCCTGAGGCCCATACGATTATCTTTGCTCAAAACTAAAACTCTGTATGTGACTCTGTCTTCAGTCTTTCAATCTTAATTCGAAACTCAGCATCTGGATGGGTATATGAATAGGAAGGATTTAAAAGGATATTGGCCAAATGCTGGTAAATGGGACGAGATTAATTTAGGATATCTGGTTGGCATGGACAAGTTGGACTTAAAGGTCTGTTTCTGTGCTGTACATCTCTATGACTCTGATTCCTTCCTAGAGGATCCTGAATGACGAGACCTTTATCAGTCCCCCTCATCACGTTGTACCAAATCTAATGTAGCAGTTCTCTAGTTGGATCCATGACATGTTGCTCTAAGAAACAATCTCTCATATACTCCATGAACATTTCCTCAAGATTAGTCTTGCCAAATTGATTAATCCAGTCAATACGCAACTAGAACAAACAGAATTGTTATCTCTAGTTTATTGCCCGTGCCACATGCTAGTAAAGTGAGGAACAGGGAGAAAGCAGAGCTGAACATGTGGCTGCAGGGATGGTGCAGGAGGGAGAGTTTTGGATTATTGGATAATTGGAGCTCTTTCTGGGGAAGGTGGGACTTCTATAAACAGGATGGACTTCACCTGAACCAGAGGGGTACAATATCTTGGGGGGAAAATTTGCTAGTGGTCTTCAGGAGGGGGGAGGATGAGTTAAACTAATGGGAACCTGAATTGTAGTTCCAGTGTACAGGAGGTTGAGGGTAGTGAGGTGAGGGATAGGTTTACACAGTCACAAGAGGGCACTGGCAATCAGGATATTGGTTTGAAAAGTGTGTACCTGAGTACAGGAGCAACCAGAATAAGATGGGTGAATGTGCAGCATGGGTTGGTACCTTTGATGTGGCCATTTCAAAGACATGGCTGGAGGATGGACAGGAATGGTTGTTGCAGATTCAGGGATTTAGATGTTTCAGCAAGAACAGAGAAGATGGTAAAAGAGGCAGGGGTGTGGCACTGTTAATCAAGGGTAGTTTACAGCAGCTGAGATGACGTTTAAGGACTCATCCACTGAGGTAGTTTGGGCTGAGGTTAGAAACAGGAAAGGAGAGGTCACCTTGTTGGGAGTGTTCTATAGGCCTCCAAATTGTTCCTTGGATGTAGAGGAAAGGATAGCAAAGATGATTCTCAGTAGGAGCGAAAATAACAGAGTAGTTGTTATGGGGGACTGGGAATACTATAGTTCAAGTAGTTTAGATGGCTCAGTTTTTGTCCAATGTGTGCAGGAGGATTTTCTGATATAGTATGTTGACAGGCCAACAAGGGGTGATGCCATATTGAATTTGGTACTGGTGGAATGAACCTGGCCATGTATTAGATTTGGAAGTAGGTGAGTACTTTGGTGATAGTGACCATAATTTGGTAATGTTTACAATAGCAATTGGCAGGAATAGGTATATACCGCAGAGAAAGAAGTATAACTGGGGGAAAGGCAATTATGATGTGATTGGACAACATTTAGGATGCATAGGATGGAGAAGGAAACTGCAGGGAATAGACACTCTTGAAATGTGGAACTTATTCAAGGAATAGCTCCTATGGGTCCTTGATAAGTGCATACCTATCAGGCAGGGAGGTAGTTCTCAAGAGAGGGAGCCATGGTTTACTAAAGAAGTTGTCGCTCTTGTCAAGAGGAAAAGGAAGGCTTATGTGAAGATAAGGCGTGAAGGCTCAGTTAGGAGGCTTGAGAGTTATAAGTTAGCCAGAAAAAATCTAAAAAGAGTGCTAAGAAGTGCCAGGAGGGGTCTTGAGAAGTTGTTGGCAAGAAGTTGAAAGGATCAAGGAAAACCCTCAGATCTTCTATAGGTATATCAGGAATAAAAGAATGACTAGAGTAAGATTAGGGCCAATCAAAGATAATAGTGGAAAGTTGTGTGTGGAATCTGAGGTCATAGGGGAATCACTTAATGAATACTTTTCGGCAGTATTCACATTGGAAAAGGGCAATGTGAGTGAGAATATGGAGATACAGGCTACAGGAGATACAGGTGGGATTGAGGTTGACAAAGAGGAGGTTTAGCAATTTTGCAAGATCTGAAAATAGATAAGACCCTTGGGCTGGATGGGATTTATCCTTGGATTCTCTGGGAAGCCAGGGAGGAGATTGCAGAGCCTTTGGCTTTGGTCTTTATGTCATCATTGTCACCAGGACTAGTGCCAGAAGACTGGAGGATAGCAAATGTTGTTCCCTTGTTTAAGAAGGGAATTGAGACAACCCTGGTAATTATAGGCCAGTGAGCCTTACTTCGGTTGTAAATAAGATGTTGGAAAAGGTTATAAGAGATGGGATTTATAATAATCTGGAAAGGAATAATGTGATTCGGGATAGTCAACACGGTTTTGTGATGGGTAGGTCATGCCTCAATAACCTTGTTGAGTTCTTCGAGAATTGAATTGAATTGAATTTATTGTCATGTGTACTGAGGCACAGTGAAAAGCTTTGTCTTGTGAGCAATACAGGCAGATCACAGAGTTAAGTCGCATAGATAAGTAAATAATAGATAAACAGCAGCAATAACAAAAACACAGGTATGTTATGAGTTTGTGAGTCCATTCAGTATTCTAACAACAGTAGGGTAGAAACTGTTACAAAACCGGCTGGTGCGTGTGTTCGGGTTTCTGTACCTTCTCTCCGATGGTAGAGGTTGTAGGAAAACATTGCCAGGATGGGATGGATCTTTGAGAATGCTGGCGGCCTTTCCTTGACAGCGGGGCTGGTCGATGGATTCTATAGATGGGTGGTTGGCCTTTGTGATTGTCCGGGCTGCGTTCACCATTGTCTGTAACCATCTCCAATCTTGAATGGTACAGTTGCCATACCAGGTAGTAATACATATAGACAGAATTCTGTCGATGGTGCACCCATGAAGATTTGCAAGGATATTCGCCGTAATGCCAAATTTCCTCAGCTGCCTGAGGAAGAAGAGACGTTTTTGGGCCTTTGTAACCAGTGCGTCCACATGAAGAGTCCAAGAAAGCTTTTGTGGATAACCACTCCCAGGAGCTTGACACTCTCCACTCGTTCCATCTCTGTGCTATTAATGTGTAAGGGGGCATGAGTAACAATCCACCGAAAAGTCAGTAATGAGTTCCTTGGTTTTGCCGGCATTGAGAGCTAGGTTGTTCTCAGTGCACCATTTTTCCAGATGTTCCACCTCCCATCTGTAGCCTGTTTCGTTGCCATCTGAGATTCGACCAACCATGGTGGTGTGATCAGCGAACTTGTAAATGGCATTACTCTGGTATTTGGCAACGCAGTCTCGGGTATACAGTGAGTACAGTAGGGGGCTGAGTATGCACCCTTGGGGGGCTCTAGTGTTGAGTGTTAGTGAGGATAAAATAATGTCCCCAATCTTCACTGATTGTGGCCTGAGGGTCAGAAAACTGAGGATCCAGTTGCAGAGAGTAGGGCTTAGTCCGAGATCACTAATTTTAGTAATCAGTCTCGAGGGGATAATAGTGTTGAAGGTTGAACTTTAGTCAATGAGTAGGATTCTGACGTAGCTGTTCTTGGTGTCAAGATGTGTTCGGGAGGAGTGAAGGGCAAGTGATATGGCAACTGACGTGAATCTGTTGGTCCGATAGGCAAATTGGAATGGTCAAGAGTAGTGGGGAGGCTTTCAAAGCACTTCATGACCACCAGTTCGGGCCACTGGGTGGTAGTCATTGAGACATGCTGCATGAGTCCTCTTCGGCACAGGGATGATGTTGGCCCAGGCAGAGGCAGAGACAGTGACCTGCTGCAGGAAGAGGTTGAAGATGTCCAAGAAAACCTCTGCCAGTTGATCTATGCATGCTCTGAGTGCACGGCCTGGTACTCCATCTGGTCTTTGGATTCACACGAAGGAAAACTGATCTGACCTCTGATGTTGTGACTGTTGGGATACATTCGTCAGGACTTAATTGAATAATCAAAATTCTGCTCAATACAAGCATAGAAGGCGTTGAGATGATCTGGGAGGAATATGTCATTGTCTGCTATCATGCACTGTCTCTTTTTAGACCCTGTGATGTCATTCAGTCCTTGCCGTAGTCGTCGGGTGTCTGTCTGGGTCTCTAGTTTGGATTGGTATTGGTCCTTGGCTGTCTTAATGGCTCTACGAAGGTCATACTTGGATTCTTTTTATTTGAGTGTGTCTCCTGATCTGAAGGTCTCACGCCTGGTTCTTGGTAGGTTCTGTATGTCCTGATTTATCCAGGGTTTCCTGTTGGGGAATACCCGGATTGACTTCCTTGGTATGCCGTCTTCCACACACTTGCTGATAAAGTCTGTGACAGTGATGGCATACCCGTCCAACATTCCTGCGGACTGTTTGACTGTTTGAACACGGCCCAATCAGCCGCTACCAGGCAGCACTGGAGTTGATCCTCTGCCTCTTCCAACCAGCACTGGACCTGTTTCCGCGAGGGGGTCTCCTGCGTGAACTTTTGTCTATAAGCCAGGAGAAGAAGCACAGCATTGTGGTCGGAGTTCCCGAAATGAAGGCGGGGGATGGAGCGGTCGGCATCCTTCATGGGTGACAAAGCAGGTGCATGAAGATAACGTGGTTGATGTGGTGTATATGGACTTCACTAGGGCATTTGATAATGTGCTACATAGTAGGCTATTGCAAAAAATGAGTTTCGGGTTTGAAGGTGATTTAATATTTTGGATCAAAAATTGGCTTGCTGAAAGAAGACAGAGGGTGGTGGTTGATTGGAAGTGTTCATCCTGGAGGTCAGTTACCAGTGGCAAGGATCTGTTTTGGGGCCACTGCGGTTTTGTCATTTTTATAAATGATCTGGATGTGGGTGTGGAAAGATGGGTTAGTAAATTTGCAAATGACAGTAAGCTAGGCAGAGTTGTGGATATTGCCAAAGGATGCTGTGGGTTACAGAGGGACATAGAGCTGGGCTGAGAAGTGTCAAATGGAGTTTAATGCGGAAAAGTGTGAGGTAGTTCACTTTGGAAGAAGTGACAGGATTGCAGAGTACTGGGCTCATGGTAAAAGTCTTGCCAGTGTAGATGGACAGAGAGATCTCAGCGTCCAGGTGCATAAATCCCGGGACGTTGCCACCCAGGTTGACAGGGTTGTTAAGAAGGCATATGGCGTGTTGGCATTTATTGGTAGGGGGATTGAGTTTCAGAGCCATGAGGTCATGCTTCAGCTGTACAAGACACTGGTAAGGCCACACTTTGAGTATTGCGTGCAGTTCTGGTCACTGCATTGTAGGAAGGATATGGAAGCTTTGGAAAGGGTTCAGAGGAGATTTACTAGGATGTTGCCTGGTATGGAAGAAATGTCTCACAAGAAAGGCTGAGGGAACTGAGGCTGTTTTTGTTGGAGAGCAGAAGGTTGAGAGATGACTTAATCGAGACGTATAAGAACATTAGAGGGTTAGATAGGGTGGACAGTAAGAGCCTTTTTCCTCAGATGGTGAAGGCTAACATGAGCGGACATAGCTTTAAATTGAGGGATGATAGATTTAGGACAAATGTCAGAGGTAGTTATTTTACTCAGAGGCATGGAATGGCCTGCCTACAACAGTAGTAGACTCACTAACGTTAAGGGCATTTAAATGGGCATTGGACATACATATGGATAATAATAGAATGATGTAGGCTAGATGGGCATCAGATTAATTTCATAGGCTGGTGCAACATCAAGGGCCAAATGGCCTGCACTGTGCTGTAATGTTCTATGTTCTATACATGTTAAAAGCTCCCAAAATTACCATTGTGTCCTTCTCACAAAGCCTCATTATTTCCTTGTTTATCTATGCACTACTTCGGAAATATTGTTCAGGGCCCTATAAATTACTTCTACCAAGGGGTGACTTCCCTTGCATTTTATTTCCGCCCAGACTAATTCAACATTTTGATTCCTAGTGTCAATATCATTTCTTTAATGCAGCCTTGATGTCAACCTTAACCAATAAAGCAACTCCACCTCCTGCTCCCTCTTGTCTATCCTTTCAGAATACGGAGTACCCTTGGATATTTAATTCCAATCCTGATCATCTTGTAACCACATTTCAGTAATCCCATCAGGTTGTACTCATTTGTCTCCATTTGTGCCATCAGCTCATCCATCTCATCAACTATATTCCAAATACTGCACATGTTTAGGTTTTTAAATAAGCTCTATTGATTTGTTTTTCACTTTTAACATTTTCTTGTGCAATACGCTTTCTATCCTCTCCATGCTCTTTATTAATCGCTGATAATACTGATCTTTGACCACATTATTTATTTCCACTTTAAACTCACATTTTTATCTTATATGATTCCTTCTTTCACCATGGTTGTTCTTTTTCTTAGGGTGGGAGAGTCCAAAACTAGAGGGCACAGGTTGAAGGTGAGAGGGGAAATATTTAAAAAGGATTTGAATGATAACTTTTCATGCAGGGGTTAGTGCATGTATGGAACAAGCTGTATGGAAGTGGTGGAGGCAGGTACAATTACAATATTTTTAAGGTATCTGAATGGGTACATGAAATGGGAAGTGTTTAGAGGGATGTGGGCCAAATGCTGGCAAATGGGACTAGGGTCAGATTAGGGTGTCTGGTTGGTGCAGATGAGTTGGATCGAAGAGTCTGCTTTCATGCTGTAAGTCTCTGTGATTCTGTCTATGATTGTTCAACTGGCCTGTCTGTTTATCCCATTAACCTCTACCTTCAGGTCACATTCTGACCTGCTACTTTGGTTCTGACCCCTGCCTTATTTGTTTAAATCTACCCGTGTGGATAATGATGAAGCATGCTATACATCGCATACTTTTGTTTTGCAAGTTAGAGCCAGTGGGTCACATCATGGGGCTGATGCTGATGCATTATGAATGAGAAAAGACAATCTCATCCAAGAATCACTGACTGACCTGCTTTAACCACAACCATCTTCCTGTGTGCCAGGTATGACTCCAAATAGTAGAGAGTTTGCCCCCTGATTTCCATTGATTCTAGTTTTACTAGGCCTCCTTGACATCTCTCTCACTTCACCTCTGGAATTCAACTCTTCTGTCCGTGTTTGAACCATGGCTGTAATGAGGTCAAGAGCTGAGTGACTTGGTGGAACCCAAACTGGGAATCTATGAGCAGGGTTACTGCTGAGCAGGTGCTGCTTGATAACACTGCTGATGACACCTTTCATCACTTTACTGATGATCAAGATTAGATTGATTGCCAGGAATTGGTTGGATTGGATTTGTCCTGCTTTTTTGCACAGGGCATACCAGGGCAATTTTCCACATAGTCGGGGAGATACAAATGTTGTAACTATACTGGAAGAGTTTGGCTCGGGGAGTAGCTGAAGCCCAAGTCTTCAGTACTACTGCCAGAATGTTGTCAGGGCCCATGCCTTTGCAGCATCCAGTGCCTTCAGGTGTTTCTTGTATCACATGGAGTGAATTGAATTGGCTGAAGTTTGATATGTGTAGTGCTGAGGACTAATGGAGGAGGCCGAGATGGATCATCCTCTTGGCACTTTTAGCTGATGATTGTTGCTAACGGCTTAGCCTTATCTTTGCATTTGTTGGGTTCTTCCATTTTTGACTATGTGGATATTTTTGGAGCCTCCTGCTCTTGTGAATTATTTAAGTGTCCACCACCATTCACAAGTGGATGTGGCAGGAGTGCAGAGTTAGATCTGTCCATTGGTTGTGGGATGATTTAGCTCTGTCTATCACTTGCTGCTGATGTTCAGTCTTGAGTTGATAGATCTATTTAAAGTCTGTCCAATTTGGCACAATGCTAGTGTCACACAACACATGGAGCGTGTCACACAACACAATGGAGCGTATTCTCAATGTGAAGGTGGGGCTTCATCTCCATAATGACTATGCGGAGTCTCTCTTATCAATACTGTCATGGACAGAAGCATCTGGAGCTGGCAGATTGGTAAGGATGAGGTCAAGTACGTTTCCCCCCTTGTTTCACCACTCACTGCAGACTCAATCTCACAGCCTTGTCCTTTAGAATTCAACCAGCTCAATCAGTTGAATTACTGCTTAGCTACTCTTGATGGTGGACATTGAAATCCTCCACTCCTGCCAATCTCAGTAATTCCCCGAAGTGTTGTACAACATGGAGGAGTACTGGTTCACCAGCCGAGGGAGGATGGTACATGGTAATCAGCAGAGATTTCCTTGCCCATATTTAACCCAAAGCCATGAGATTTCATGGAACTGGAGTTCGCTTTGAAAACTCCCAGGCCAACTCCTTCCTGACTGTATACCACCATGCTGGCATCTCTGCTGGGTCTGCCCTGCCAGTGGGACCGGACATATCCAGGGATGGTGATGGTTGTATCTTGGATGATTATGTAAGTATGACCATATCAGATTGTTGCTTGATTAGTCTATGAGACAGCTCTCCCAATTTTGGCACGAGCTCCCCTCATGTTAGTCAGAGGACCTTGCAGGGTTGACAGGACTGTTTCTGCCATTGACTTAGAACATAGCACAATACAGGCCCTTCAGCCCATGATGTTGTGCCAAGCATTTGTCTGGTGCCTATGTCAATGCCAGGTGGTCTGTCCAGTTTTATTTCTTTGTTGAGATTTCATAGTAATTGATACAACTGAGTGGCTTGCTGGGCCATTTCAGAGGGTGGTTGAGAATCAACTACTTTGTTATGGGTCCAGAGTCACATGTAGGCCAGACCAGGTGGAGATGGCAGATTTCCTTCCCCAAGGCACATTAGTGAGTCATATTGGTTTATCTGACAATTGTCAATGATTTTATGGGCATTTGTAGATTCTTAATTCCAAATTTGGATTAATGAATGCAATTTTAACCACCTGGCTTAGAGAGATTAGAACCCGTGTGCCCAGAACATTAGCTGAATTTCTGGATTAATAGTTCAGTGGTAATACTGATCAGTGACCAGTGACCAATGATAATACATCACCTCCCTGGTGCTTTTAACTATGTTGCTTTAGAGATAAAGCAGGGTGAGTCAGATGTAATTTTACATCAATAATCTTAATTAGAAAATATCAATCCAATCATAAAAGGTCATGTCAAGTTTATAGAAATGTATATGTATACCTTTGTCTGTAAATAGATGTTTATTAATTTATTTTTCTTTAAAACTATCTAAAAAGTTTTGACTTGTAGTACACACTGGCTGTTGCTGAAACTGGTAACATTTTTTGCTTTATTCTTTAATGGAGTGTGGACATTGCTGATATTTATAATATATTTATTATCCATCTCTAACTGCATTTGAGAAGGTGGTGGTTAGCTGCCTTCTTGTATCACTGCAGTCCTTGTGGTTAGCTTTATCCACAGTACTACTGGGAAGGGGAGTTTCAGAACTTTTACTGAGTGACACCTGCTGTCCTTGTCCTTCTAGTTGGTAGAGGTCATGGAATTGGAAGATGCTGTTGAAGGAACCTTGATTAATTTTTTCTTACACCACACCATGTGGATGGTACACATTGCTGCTGCTGAGTTGGTGTTGGAGGGGGTGAATGTTGAAGGTAGTGGATAGGACGCCAGTCAAGTAGAGTATTTTGTCCTAAATGTTAAAGTCATCATATCAAAGCAGCACAGAAAAAGACATATTGGTCCATTGCATCCATACTGGTGAAAAAACAACCACCTAACTATCCTAATCCCATTTCCCAACGCTTGGCCCAAAGCCTTGTATACCTTGGCATCACGTGCACATCTAAATACTTACATTCTATGAGGGTTTCTGCCTTGATGAACCTGACAAGCAGTGGGTTCTATATTCCCACCAGGCTCTGGTGTAAAAGCGTTTCCTCATATCTCCTATAAGCATTTAGTCCCTTAACTGAAATCTATGTCCCCTGGTCATTGATCCCTCCAGCAAGGAAAAAGATTCTTTCTGTCTACCCTATTTATGCTCATCATAATTTTATGCATCTCAGTCACATTTCCTGTCAATCTCCTCAACTTTAAGGAAAACAACCTCATTCTGTCCAATTGCTCCTAATAACTGAAACTCTCCAGCCCAAGCAACATCCTGGTAAATTTCTTCAGCACCCTCTCCATGTTAGCATATTCCTCCTGTAATGCAGATTCCAGAACTGCATGCAATACTCTAGCTGTAACCTATCTAATGAATCATACAATTCCAACATAATTTCCGGGCTTATCTGCATTCCTTATCTTTCTCCGAAGTATATCATATGCCTTCTGTAATGATTAAAACCAGGTGGATCTTATTGATATGAGATCCTTTATTGGGATTGTTAACCTGGGACAATCAGGGAACCTTGGCTGACAGATATAAGTAGGGGATTCAGAGAGTCTCCTGACTTGAGGGACTGACTCTGAACTGCCTGGTAATAGTCAGTTTTCTGTGCACATGTATATAAAGGATAATTTTGTCATAGAATACCAGCCTCTGTGCAGTTTTTTCACCTTCTTAAACACTTATCCACTGGTTCCACTGCCTTAAGAGACCAATGTACACGCACAGCAAGATCTCTGTGATCCTCACTGCTTCCCACGGTCCTATTGTTCATCATGTATTCCCCTCCTCGTTGTCTTGCCCAAGCGCATCACCTCACATTTATCAGATTGGATTCCATTTGCAACTATTAAGCCCATCTTACCCTTCTTCTATCCTGTAACTCTATGGACAAATTATCACAGCGAAATTTAATGGGCCATACTCTTGTCTTCCATATCCTTTTACCCTTAATGTACCTGTAAAGCAACTCAGGATTTTACTTGCGGTATCCGTTCATATCCCCTATTAGCTCTCTTAATCTCTCTTCTGAGTTTCCTCTTGCTCATTCTTTGCTCCTCCAGGCTTTCTGCTATCTGGAGCCCTCAGTACCTGTCATGAGTTCCTTGAGTGTTGTTGGAACTGTACTAATATACGTAGGTGGAAAATATTCCATTGCACTCTTGGCTTGTGCCTTCTAAATGCTGTAAAGTCTTTGGGGTGTCAGAGGGTGAATTAGTCACCCTAGAATCCCCCTCAATCTTGAATGTGTTCTTATAGCCTCATATTTACATGGCTGCTCCAATAAATTTCTGGTTAATGGGAACTCCAGAGTGTTGATAGTGGGGTACTCAGCAATGGTAATGCCATTGAATGTTGGAGATCATCATTGCCTGGCACTTGTGCTGTGCAGATAGAATCATGGAGTCATACAACACAGAAACATACCTTCGGTCCAACTCACCCATGCCAAGTTTCCCAAACTAAACTAGTCCCACTTGTAACTAATCACATTAACCCAAATCTGGATTTTGCCCAGGTCTTGTTGAATTTCAGCAAGGAATGTTGCAGTATCTGAGATGCAGAGAATGGTACTGAGTATTAATGATTGCACAATGAGCATCAGCAGTTCTGACTTTTATGATGGAAGGAAAGTTTTTACTGATGAAGGAGACTAAGGTGGTTCAGCTTTGACACTACTCTGATGAATGGGGATGGTAAGCAAGTCCCAAGCTTTTGGGGTAAGAAGACATAGAAGACATTGATCACCCGAGGAAGGGTGCAAAGTAGGTGGACACGGGTGAGGTGGCAGTTCTAAGGCCTGGTGAGGAGGAACAAAGAGGTAATGTCATCTTATGGTATGTCTCTGACATAGTCAATGTGCCTCTCTTGCTTCTAGCCTTTTCATTAAAAAGTTAATTGTAAGCCAATTGAGACCCTTAATTGCCACTAATTTGAATAGTCAAGGGTCTCCACAGATCTATGTTGTCGTCCACATTTTAACATTCCCCCTCACAAAAACACTGAAATTCACAAAAATAATCACCAAAATTTTTAATAAAAACCAAAAGGACTGCAGATGCTAGAAATCAGAAACAAGAACAGAAATTGCTGGAGAAGTTCTGAGGAAGTGTCACTGAACCTGAAATGTTAACTCTGATTTCTCTCCACAGATGCTGCCAGACCTGCATTGAGGTAATTCAACCCACTGAGACTTCTCTGTCATTTAATGAGATCATGGTTCATATCATTAAAAATCATTGAAGGACATTTAGTGCACTGAGCCGTTAGTTTTGTGGAAGGTTTCTTGATGAATGAATGATTTATTGTCACATATATCTCGGGAGACAAAATGAAAAAAGTGTTCTGCACCATAATCTGGTGCCATTTTGAGGTACAAAAGAAAGTACTTAAATAGAGTTCATCTTCATCTTATGGGATCCCAAATTCAGCACCAGGACCTCTGCACGGTCCCCAGTCTGGGCCTATGACAGCCAAGAGCCCCTGCTCCAGGCAGTGACACCACTGCATTTGACGACTTGTTGTTGGTGATAGGCCTGGAGCGTGGAGTGTAACACACTTAAGAATTCCTGGTCTGCCAATGCTGCAGCCGATGCCCCAATGCCATTCCAGTAGTCCATGCATTGGGTCTACAAGCCAGGTGTCACTGCTGACACCATTCCGGCCTCCTCACGATGTCAGGAAGAAAACAAAAAACAATGAAAAAGAGAAGAAATGCTCCCTGCTTGGAGCAAATGAGGTCAGTCTGAACACTACCTACCGTGCTGGCACCACCATCTTGAATCTGGATCAAGACCTCATGGGTTTTCTCACTCTATATTACCAAACTCATTTCATTAATTGCACAACTGTTGTCACCCAAACATTGTCAGTCCAGGACTGTCCCATTCCGTTGCTTTTTTTTGCGCTGGACATGTAGAGAGAGATAATTCAACACTCTGCTTTGTGGAGAAAGTGAGGACTGCAGATGTTGGAGATCAGAGCTGAAAATGTGTTGCTGGAAAAGCCCTCATTCCTGAAGAAGGGCTTATGCCCGAAACGTCGATTCTCCTGTTCCTTGGATGCTGCCTGACTCTGCATTGTGGGCAAGTTTCTGGAAGGTCTGCTGAATGGGATCATGCCAACATGGGACTTCTCTTCCCCCAGTTGAGGCCATGACACCAGTTCATGCCAGTCTAATCCATCTGGCTTAAAACAATAATTTCGGGAATGCACAGCAATGTCGAAAGAAGATCAATGACCTCTTCATTCCATGGCAATAGGTGCTACCATCCTCTCTTATACTATTGCCTGAAACTTCTTCCCTGATGCGCTGTCACTAACCCCAACCCCCCACATTAATAACTCTGCATGCCCTCTATGCTGCTAAACTCACTTGCTCATGACACTTCCCCACACACACCAACAGCAAGGGCTGTGCCACCCATTTCTGTCTTCAATAATACCTATTTGTATGTATTTCCATGAGGAATACAACCCAAAATAAGGCACAAAGACTCAAAATGGTGTGCTGCCCATCATTTGGCTTATTGCTGTCGACTTTAACCACCCCAATCGCGTGTTGGAGATTGCTTTTGACTAATTATGCCTGGAATCTCTGAGCATGGGCCTGCTGGTAACTATGTCAAGCTTCCTGGTTTTGTGTCTGCACTAAACAGCAAGATAAGATAGCAGCAGTATGAGGATGATAGATCTGTCTAAGGAGGGAAAGCACAAAAAGGCAATGCAGTGATGCTGTGAGCATTCTGGAAGGTTTAAAGTGAGTGAGCAAGGGATAGGTGTATACCACTGGGCAAGAGTTACAGCTGGGGGAAAGGCAATTACGATGCGATTAGGTAAGATTTAGGAAGCATAGGATGGGGAAGGAAACTGCAGGGGATGGGCACATTAGAAATGTGGAGCTTATTCAAGGAAAAGGTCCTGAGTGTCCTAGATAAGTATGTACCTGTCAGGCAGGGAGGAAGCTGTAGAGCATGGGAGCCGTGGTTTATAAAGGAAATGGAATCTCTGGTCAAGAGGAAGAAGAAGGCTTATGTTAGGATGAGATGTGAAGGCTCAGTTAGGGAACTTGAGGGTTACAAGGTAGTCAGGAAAGACCTAAAGAGAGCTCAGAAGAGCCAGGAGGAGACATGAGAAGTTGTTGGCGGATAGAATCAGGGTAAACCCTATGGCTTTCTGTAGTTACTTAAGGAATAAAAGAATGACGAGAGTAAGATTGGGTCAATCAAGGATAATAGTGGGAAGTTGTGTGTGGAGTCAGAGGAGATAGAGGAAGCAGTAAATTAATATTTTTTGACAGTATTCACTGTAGAAAATGTCAATGTTGTCGAGGGGAGTACTGAGATACAGCCTACTAGATGAGGTGTGATTGAGGTTCACAAGGAAGAGGTATTAGAAATCCTGCAGAGTGTGAAAATAGATAAGTCCCCTGGGCCGGATGGGATTTATCCTAGGATCGTCTGGGAAGCCAGGGACGAGATTGCCAAGCCTTTGACATTGATCTTTAAATCGTCATTGTCTACAAGAATAGTGCCAGAAGACTGAAGGATAGCAGTTTTATAAACGACCTGGATGAGGATGTAGAAGGGTGGGTTAGTAAATTTGCAGATGACACTAAGGTCGGTGGAGTTGTGAATAGTGACGAAGGATGTTATAGGTTACAGAGACATAGATAAGCTGAAATCCGTATACACCAGATCAACCACTTTACCCCTATCCACCTGTTTGGTCACCTTCTCAAAGAATTCAATAAAGATTTTGAGGCACGACCTGCCATTCACCAAACCGTGTTGATTTCCCTAATCAACTAATTCCCATCTAGATGATTATAAATCTTATCTCTTATAACCTTTTCCAACATTTTACCCACAACCAAGGCAAGGCTCACTGGTCTATAATACCAGGGTTGGCTCAACTCCCCTTCTTGAACAAGAGGTTCCGGCTAGGAACCCTCCAACCACAAGGGATGAACTCAGATTTCTTCAGTTTCCTCATTCTCCCTCCCCCCACCCTGTCTCAGTCCCAACCCTCGAACTCAGCACCACCTTCCTAATCTGCAATCTTCTTCCTGACCTCTCCACCCCCACCCCCACTCCGGCCTACCACACTCACCTTAACCTCCTTCCACCTATCGCATTTCCAACGCCCCTCCCCCAAGTCTCTCCTCCCTACCTTTTATCTTAGCCTGCTTGGCACACTTTCCTCATTCCTGAAGAAGGGCTCATGCCCAAAACGTCAATTCTCCTGCTCCTTGGATGCTGCCTGACCTACTGCGCTTTTCCAGCAACACATTTTCAGCTCTGTATCTCAGTATTGTCTTTTTCCAGTGTGAATACTGATGAAAATTATTCATTTAGGGCTTCCCCATCTCCCCGGACTCCACACACAACTTCCCACTACTATCCTTGACTGGCCCTAATCTTTCTCTAGTCATTCATTTATTCCTGATATACCTCTAGAAAGCTTTAGGGTTTTCCTTGATCCTACCTGCCAATCTTCTCATGTCCCCGCCTGGCTCTTCTTAGCTCTCTCTTTAGGTCTTTCCTGGCTAACTTGTAACTCGCACATGGCCTAACTGAGCTTTTACGTCTCATCCAAACATAAGCCTTCTTCTTCCTCCTCTTGACAAGAGATTCAACTTCTTCAATAAATCCCGGCCCCCTTGCTCAATCACTTCCTCCTTGCCTGACAGATACATTCTTATCAAGGACACGCAGTAGCTGTTCCTTGACTAAGCTCCACATTTTAATTGTGCCCATCCCCTGCAGTTTCCTTCCCCATCCTAAATCTTGCCAAATCGCATCATAATTGTCTTTCACCCAGCAATACCTCTTGCCCTGTGGTATGTACCAATCCCTTTCCATCACTAAAGTAAATATAAGTGAGTTGTGGTCACTATCACTAAAGTACTCACCTCCCTCCAAATCTAACACCTGGCCAGGTTCATTACCCAGTACCAAATCCAAAGTGGCACCGCCCCTTGTTGGCCTGTCTACATATTGTGTCAGGAAATCATCCTGCACACTTTGGATAAAAACTGACCCATCTAGAGTACTCGAACCGTAGTATTTCCAGTCAATATTTGGAAATTTAAAAGTCCTCCATAACAACTACCTTGTTACTCTCGCTCCTATCCAGAATTATCTTTGCAAACCTTTCTTATACATCTCTGGCACCATTCGGAGGCCTATGGAATTCTCCCAACAGAATGACCTCTCCTTTCCTGTTTCTCATCTCAGCCCATACTACCTCAGTAGACGAGTCCTCAAACATCCTTTCTGCCACCGTAACACTGTCCTTGACTGTCAATGCCACACCTCCTTTACCATCTTCTCTGTTCTTACTGAAACATCCATCTCCTGGAATCTGCAACAACCATTCTTGTACCAGCTCTATCCATGTCTTTCAACCCATGCTGCAAGTTCACCCACCTTATTCCGGATGCTCCTGGCATCGAAATAGACTTCAAACCACCTTCCTGCTTGCCAGTGAACTCTTGCAACATTCAAACCACATTTCTGACTTCACTACTCCCAATCTCCTGGACACTGGAACTACAATTAAGGTTCCCATCCTCCTGCTGAATTAGTTAAACCCTCCGAAGAGCATTAGCAAATTTCCCCTCCAGGATATTGATACCCCTCTGGTTTAGGTGTAGACCACCCTGGTCCCACCTCCCCCAGAATGAACCTCAATTATCAAGGTATCCAAAACCCTCCCTCCTGCACCAACCCTGTAGCCACATGTTCAACTCCTCTTTCCCCCTGTTCCTCACCTCACTAGCATATGGCACGGGCAACAAACCAGATATAATAACTCTGTTTGTTCTCGCACTAAACTTCCACCCTCGCTCCCTGTATTTCTGCCTTAAATCCCCATCCCTTTTCCTATGTCATTAGTACCTATGTGGACCACAACTTGGGGATGCTGTCCCTCCTCCTCAAGGATCTTGAAAACATCATGCAAGGCATGATGAACCCTGGCACCTGGGAGGCAACAGACCAACCGTAAGTCTCTCTTGTTCTCACGGAACGTCCTATCTGTCCCCCTAACTATGGAGACCCCAATGACTAATACACTGTACATCTCCCCCTTTCCCTTCTGAGCAACAGGAACAGACTCTGTGCCAGAGACCTGTACCCCATGGCTTACCCCTGGTAAGTCGTCCCCCTCAACAGTATCCAAATAGTATACTTGTTAATGACGAGATTGGCCACTGGGGTTCCCTGCATTGTCTGCCAGTTCACTTTCAGTCCCCTGACGGTAACCCATCTGCCTCTTTCTTGCACCTGAGGTGTGACTACCTCTCCGTAACTCCTCTCAATAACCCTGAGCACTTCCCGAATGCTCCAAAGTTCATCCAGTTCCAGTTCCCTAATGGGGTTTCCGAGGAGCTGGAGTTGGGTGCACTTCCCACAGATGAAGTAAGCAGGGACATGAGTGGTGACCCTTAATTCCTACATTCTGCAGGAGAAACATTCAACTGCCCTGACCGCCATTCCCACTATTCTGAATTCCGAAAATGACTGTGGAAATATAAAGAATTTTTAAAAAACTAGTTACCTTACCAATCCGGCGCACAGAACATTTTTTTTTGGTTAGAGGAGGAGGATGGGTGGGAGACACTATCTAAGTAGTGTTTTGGGTAACTTCACTTACTCAGCAGTCCCGTGTCCGCTCCTGTTCAGTGTGTGCTCCATGTATTCATAAGGTAAGCTTTGAAAGCAGCGATCCACCTACCCATGCTCTCGCTCTTCCTCCTGCTGAAACAAAAATGGAAGGCCCCAGTGCTCAAGGTAAGTTTTTAAAGCAGTGATTCATCTTCCTGTCAACCCCCTAGTTGATGTTCCCTCTCTTCCTGCTTCCTGTAAGCCCCGGTCGATACTCCCGCACTTCGTTCTGCTGAAGGAAAAAACTCCAGGTAGAGTCGGAACTTTTTCCAGGTGGCAGCCAGTGATAAGTGGGATACTGAGGAGATCGGTGCTTAGACCCCAGCTGTTCACAATATGTATCAATGATTTAAATGAGGGAACTAAATGTGATATCTCCAAATTTTCAGATGACATAAAGCTATGAAGAAGATGCAGAGATGCCTCGGTGTGCTTTGGACAAATAGAGTGAGTGGGCAATTAATGGCAGATGCAATATAATGTGGATAAATGTGAGGTTATTCACTTTGGTAGCAAACACATGAGTACAGGTTATTATCTGAATGGCAATAGGTTTTAAAAGGGGCATTTGCAATGAAACCTGGTCGTCCTTGTAGACCATTTGCTACAATTACATGTGTATGTGTAGCAGGGGTGAAGAAGGCAAATGGTATGTTGGTCTTCATAGTGAGAGGATTCAAGTACAGCAGCAGGGATGTCTTGCTGCAACTCCACAGAACCTTGGTGAGACCACATTGAAATATTATGTGCAGTTTTGGTATCCTTATCTGGGAAGGATGTTTGAGCTCTGGTGGGAATGCAACAAAGGTTTACCAGTCTGATTCCTGGAATAACAAACTGATGTATGAAGAGAGACTGGATTGAACATATTTACTGGAGTTTAGAAGAATGGGTGGAGGGGGATCTCATAGAAATCTATGTAACTCTAACAGGGTTAGATTGGGTAAATGGCGGAAGGATGTTCCCAATGACTGGGGTGTCTCGAACCATGTGTCACAGTCAAAAGATATGAGGGTAGGCAATTCAAGATTGAGGTGAGGAGAAATTCCTCCACCCAGAGAGTGGTGAACCTGTAACATTTTCTGCCATAGAAAATGGTTCAGGCTAAAACATTAAATGTTTTCAAAAAGGAGTTGAAAATCACGCAACACCAGGTTTTAGTCCAACAGGTTTATTTGGAAGCACTAGTTTTCAGAGCGCTGCTCCTTCGTCAAATGGTTGTGGAGTATCTCCACAACCACCTAATGAAGGAGCAATGCTCCAAAAGCTATTCTTTCCAAAAAAACCTATTGGACTATAACCTGGTATTTTGTGATTTTTAACTTTATACACACCAGTCCAACACTGGCCCAACACCGGCACCTTCAAATCACAAAAAGGAGTTGGATATGGTCCTTCGGACGAAAAGGATCAAAGAATATGGGGAGAAAGCAGGAGCAGGGTCCTGAGTTGGATGCTGAACAATGATAACATTGAATGACAGAACAGGCCTGAAGGGCTGAAATGGCTACTCTTGCACCTATTTTCTATGTTTCCATATTACCTTTCAATATTTAGTTCCCAGCCTCAGCCATACTTCATTCAGGTTTCTTTATAACTGCTATATCATAGCAGTATCTTTCTATTTGCACTATCAATTGATCCATCTTGTTACAAATACTATGAGAATTCAGATAAAGATCCATTCAGAGTCATAAAGATGTACAGCACAGAAGCAGATCCTTTGGTCAACACATTCATGCCAACCAGATACCCGAACCTAATCTAGTCCCATTTGCCAGCACTTGACCCACATCCCTCTAAGCCCTTCTTATTCATGTACCCATCCGGATGTCTTTTAAATGCTGTAATTGTACCAGCCTCCACCATTTCCTCTGGCAGCTCATTCCATACATGCACCACCTTCTGCGTGCAAATGTTGCCCCTTAGGTCCCTTTTAGATCTTTCCCCTCTCACCCTAAACTATGCCCTTGAGTTCCGGACTCCCCCACCCCAGGGAAAAGACCTTGTCTATTTACTCAATCCATGTCTCTCATGATTTTAAAAACCGCTATAAGGTCACCCCTCAGCCTCCGACGCTCCTGGGAAAACAGCCCCAGCCTATTCAGCCTCTCCCAATAGCTCAAACCATCCAACCCTGGCAACATTCTTTAAAATCTTTTCTGAGCCCTTTTAAGTTTCACAACATCCTTCCTATAGGAGGGAGACCAGAAGTACGCACATTGTTTCAACAGTGGCCAAACCAATGTTCTGTACAGCCGCAACATGACTTCTCAACTCCTGTCTCAATGCTGTGACCAACACAGGCAAGCATACCTATCATGTTCTTCACTATCTACCCACCTGTGACTCCACTTTGCAAGGAACTATGAACCTGTACTCCAAAGGTCTCTGTTTAACAACACTCCCTCGAACCTTGCCAATAAGTGTATAAGTCTGCCCACACTTGAGCCTCCTCCTCTCATAGAACATAGAACATAGAAAAGTACAGTACAGAACAGGCCTTTTGTCCCATGATGTTGTCCCAAGGTTTAATCCTAATGTAAAGTATAACAACTTAATATATGCACCCCTCAACTCACTGCTATCCATGTGCATGTCCAGCAGTCGCTTAAGTGTCCCCAGTGACTCTGCTTCCACCACCACAGTTGGCAACGCATTCCATACATTCACAACTCTCTGCGTAAAGAACCTACCTCTGATGTCTTCTTTATACCTTCCTCCTAATATCTTCAAACTATGACTCCTCGTACCAGTCAATCCTGCCCTGGGGAAAAGTCTCTGGCTATTGACTCTATCTATTCCACTCATTATCTTGTATACATCAATCAGGTCTCCTCTCTTCCTCCTTCTCTCCAGAGAGAAAAGTCCAAGTTTATTCAACCTTTCTTCATAAGGCAAGCCCTCCAGTCCAGGCAGCATCCTGGTAAACCTTATTTGCACTGTCTCCGAAGTCTCTGTGTCTTTCCTTTAGTAGGGCGACCAGAACTAGACACAATATTCCAAGTGTGGTCTCACCAGGGACTTGTAGAGCTGCAGCAAAACCTTGTAGCTCTAAAACTCGATCCCCCTGTTAATGAAAGCCAAAACATCCCATATGCTTTCTTAACAACCCTATCCACTTGGGTGGCAACTTTGTGGGATTTATGTACTTGCACACCCAGATCCCTTTGTTCCTCCACACTTTCAAGAATCCTGTCTTTAATCCTATATTCAGCATTCGAGTTCGATCTTCCAACATGCATCACTTCCCATTTATCCAGGTTGAACTCCATCTGCCATTTCTCAGTCCAGCTCTGCATCCTGTCCACGTCATGCTGCAGCCTGCAGTAGCCCTCTATACTATCGATGACACCTCCAACCTTTGTGTCACCTGCAAATTTACTAACCCACCCCTCAACTTCCTCATCCAAGTTATTTATAAAAACTACAAAGAGCAGAGGCCCAAGAACAGAGCCCTGTGGGACCCCAGTCAACACTGACCTCCAGGCAGAATACTTTCCATCTATAATCACTCTCGCCTTCTGTCAGCCAGCCAATTCTGAATCCAGATAGCCAAATCTCCCTGTATCCCATACTTCCTGACTTTATGATGAGCCTACCATGGGGAACCTTATCAAATGCCTTTCTGAAGAGCAAATACACCACATCCACTGCTCGACCTGTCTTGACACCCCCTCAAACAACTCAATAAGATTTGTGAAGCATGACTTGTCCCTCACAAAGCCATGCTGACTGCCTTTAATCACACTAGGCTTTGCCAAATAGTCATAAGTCCTATCTCTCAGAATTCTTTCCAAAACTTTGCTGACCACAGACGTAAGACTGACTGGTCTGTAATTGCCAGGGATTTCCCTATTACCCTTCTTGAAAAGAGGAACAACATTCGCCTCCTTCCAATCCTCCGGTACGACTCCTGTGGAGAATGAGGAGGCAAATATCCTTTCTCGCTTCCTGGAGCAGCCTAGGCTAAATCTGGTCTGGCCCTGGGGACTTATCAATCTTAATGTTTTTCAAATTTCCAGCACATCAACTTCATTAATCTTGATCTGGTCAAGACTGTATCCCAGCTCTTCAAAGTTTTCATTCACAACAAGTTCCCTTTCCTTGGTGAAAACCGAACCAATCTCACTATTTCACTTTAAAGTTGTCTCTAAAGTACCATTATGTAATTCAAGAGTATAGTTGTCCAAGCACAAGTCAGATGAAGACCTTCCCAATAGTACTTCTCCTTTATTGCCCCACCTATCAAAATCTATTTCTTTCATAGCACTGAGCCAAATATTCAACTCTGATTTTACTTAGCCAATGCGATCTTGCTCATATTCTTGTGACTAAATTTTTGGCTCTGCTTTTTAATTTAACTTCCAAATGTTTATACTCGCTTTGCAGAACCTGTCTCTTACTCCTACCTATATCATCGGCACGCATGTGAACCACAACTGTTGGTTTCTTACCTTCCAATTGCTAGTCCCTTTCTAGCCTAAAGGAATATCCTTTTTCTTGAACTGGATAGGCAAAGCAGACTTTAGGATACATATTCACTACTGCAGAGAACACTATCTATTCCCAGATCAAAGATCCTTTACTATAATTACATTCCTTTAAGCTCCCTCCACTTACCCACCCCCATAATTGAATGGCATCCTGCACCGCAATTCCTTCATCAGTCTGCTCATTCTCCCTGCAGATCCTGCTGTTGTCCAAAAGAACTGCCAGAGTATCAAAGCTGTTATACAATTGCAAGGATTAAACCTCCTCCTGTGTTTTCATTGGAGATATTTTCAACCAACCTGTTCAGACATGCTATGATACACCTCTGGGGCAGATGGGACTTCAATCCGAGGCTCCTGGTTCAGTGGTAGGGACATGATTACTGTGCCACAAGAGCCCTGTTTTGAGTGACCATATACAACTCATGTTTGTTCCTGTTTAGATTACAATATTTTCAAAACACCATGATTCAGTGATGTTATTACTTTTGGGAGCAGGTGAGTCTTGAACCCAGGCCTCCTGGTACAGACATAGAGACACTACCATTATATAATTAATGATTAAGTCGTCAATCCAACCATTCACTAAGTCAGTCCAAGCCTCACGTATATACATTTTTAGCCTCAACCACCTCACTCTTCTTTCAAAGTGACTTAGACAGCATCTTTTTCCTTGGCAAAGGCAGCTGCCAAGTATTTATTTGGTACCTAAGTTCAACGTATTTGAGTGCAGTTCAAAGGAGAGTTGATTGGGTGAGATTCAAGCGTAGTCTATCCTAGGAAAGAGATAGTTTACAACAACTAAGGGAGTAAATTACTTCAGTGAAAGAATTTAGCTTGTGAAACTTCCAGACCAAGTGCATTTCATCAGAAACATGCATTGGTTATTCAAAGCAGAGTTTGATAAGTAGTCAAGAGGGCTTTACAGCTCACAGGATAGGAACTGAGAATAAGCAGTTAAGTTAAACTTGCAGATTTAACAGGAAAATAAATTCCTCTAGATTTTGATTAACTGTAATGAGATGGGACTTTACTGCTTTTTTTGGAATATTTCAGGTATTGCTATATTTCTTGAAATAGATTTTTTTTCAATTCTTGTGTGCAATAAACTTCTGATTTATTGTTGTAAACAAATATGTAGTGTTGTTTGCTTATGTACCAGTGAAAGACCATCATGTTAAGCAAACCAAAAAAAAATCTATCAAGCCAGATTTCATTATTGAATCTGACTTGTCCAGTGATAACATCAGCTGGGGGCATAACAGTTTGCTTTTACTTTAAAGGTGTTACATAAATGTTATCTGCTATTTGTGTTTGTGTGTGTGAATATACATTATGTATTAGTTAAAGCATGGATGCTGTTGCTTAGGAATTCTTCATGTGGAATGTCTTACCTGTTGTGCTGAATGCAAAAGTGGAATTCGTTATACTATAAAACTGCCCTATGTGCTTAATATCTGTGATGGGAGAGAACGTGCAGTGGATTTTAATAGCTGTTTACGAGTTCACTTCACAGCTCTTTGCTACCATCTGCTATAACTATGCACTGTTTTTCATTACATAATATTTTGACAGTTGATGTATTTCTAATTTTATAGGCAAAATTATTTTGGTAAAAATGTGAATTACCAAAAGCAGAGATCTAAATAGTGTAACTTCTATACACAGAATGTGACCACTGTCATTGCTACAACAGCATTCTTTACAATTTTTAGTGAGATCTGAAAGGGAATCTTTCACTAGCATAGTTGCCAAGTTGTTTTGTGTGCTTGTGTTTTTTTAATCGCTTCAAATAATTTGCATATTGAGTAAATAATCAGCTTAATTATACAACAGAGGCTAGATATTGCAGATGTGGTGGAAGCGGGAAACAGATTAGATCATTTTGTTCTATTTTTCCTCTATTGTAAATTGAGGAAAAAGTAAAACATAAGGTAGGCTATTTCTTATTATTTCTGCTCCATTCCTAAAAGTGTAAATGTTAGGCAGAGTACCATAATTATGAGTTCAAATTTACTAATTTGACCTGCTATTAATTCAATAAATATAAGGTGATTTTAGTATTTCTATTGCCTTGTTTTTCAGTGAACTCAAAATTCAGAAAGATTTTTGTGTCCTCTTTCTGACTGAGGTCTTCAAAGTTACAAGCTGGACCTCTGTTGCTGAGTGAATGGAGAGAAGCCTTATTATGTTTTGTCCAAGAATTTGCAGAATCCACACACTCATTTAAACAGAACCAAGACTTAAAAATGAGAGTTTTCCATAAAATGTTAATGGTAAAATTAGTAGAATTGCCTTTTCAGATTTACACTAAGCATCAAAAATATTAAATATTATGTGCACTTTTATCATATGCACCTTCCCCCACCTACATCCTCCCACATGTATAGAATGATCTTTTGTTGGTTTAGCTGTGTAGTCTAGCCACTGGCTTTGCCAGTCAATCTCCCAGCTTCCTCCCCCATCTCGCAGTTTTTTTTCTTTAACTTGTATATTTTACTGGTTGCATATTGTTTTTCTTACTGTTTTTGAAAATATTGAGCAAGAGAATAACTCCAAAATTAGTCATGTAAAATTGTGTATTACTTAGGATTAACAAAATCTGAAAATGATTGTCAGTTGTGCAAAATATGCTTCTAATAAATGATCATCCTGATTCACACTGTACCTATTTTTTTTAATTGATCAATGAAAGAGCAAAGCAATCATAGTGTAAAATGAGTTATTGCTTTTTGTATTTTGCTACTGGAATAGACCCAAAATTTCAACTCCTACTGAAGGCAAATAAGTACATATAAAGTTGTCAGAATAAAAAAGGAGGGCAAAGGCAATTGTCTCAAAGATGCAAGGCTAACATTAATTATTGCTTTTTAGCCTCATACTTTCTCCTCTTCTCACTGAAAACTCACAACTCTTCCTTGGAATATAATTCCACAAGTAGCTGTAAAATATTTGACTCCATGAAATCGATGCTGATGGTGTGAGCTTGGATGTAAAGCACTTGGCTATTATTTGATCTGAGCCAAGTTTGTCCCTGTCTCTAACTGATGTCCACACATGAAGCAGGAATTTTCAGAAGAGAGGTGTCCAATCAGGCCGCCCAAAGAGACATTTAATGTTCCATGGAGTGACAATTGCATGGATGCATTTTCACTTCTCATTCAGGAGTAAGTTCTGCCTCAGGCAGCCACTGGTCATCAACTTGGCCAGCAGTTCTGTCGTACCAGCTGCGCAACAGAGTGGTGGCCACAGCTGGGACTACAGATAATGCCAGAGCCACCACAACCAACAGAGGTACAGAGTCTCAGAAGAGGGCTGCGGAAAGCTGCCACTGTAAAATAATTTCTCTGAAGGTAACTATTTGAATAATATTGTCCTTCAAGCCAAGTAATTTTGTATTACTTAGTATGAGCCTCATGTAAGTGTTTTTCTGGTTGGCGATCAGTGACTACTGGTGTGATTCAGGCATCAATGTTGGGACTGCAATTATTCACAATTTACGCAGATGATTTGGAGTTGGGGACCATGTGCAGTGTGTCAAAGTTTGCAGATGACACTAAGATGAGTGGTAGACCAAAGTATGCAGAGGACTGTGAAACTTTTCAACTGGTCATAGATAGTTTAAGTGAGTAGGCAAAGATCTGACAGATGGAGTACAATGTTAATAAATTTGAAGTCATTCAGTTTGGAATTAAGGAATTAGGGGTTATGGTGAAACAGCAGGTAAGTGGAGCTGAGGCCACGTAAAGATCAGCCATGATCTTATTGAATAGCAGAGCAGGCTTGAAGGGCCAAATGGCCTACCCCTTCTCCGAGTTCTTATGTTTTTATGACTATTGGGAGGCCGATAGCATAATCCCAATAAGGTGATTATCCCTTTCTTATTTCTCAGTTCCACCCAAATAACTTCACTGAACTGTGTTTACTTTCTTCAGTGATCACACTTGTGATCCTGTTTGGTGCTGAAGGGTAACTTTCAAATACTAGTTTGATCGCAATGGCATCCATTGTGTCAACTGGCTCCCTTACAGCAATCCATGACTATCACAGGAGGTACCCTGGTTCTGCTTTGAACAAAAGTCCTTGTGGCAGCTGTGAGCACACACGAGAAGGGATTCCTCACATCCAGGATGACTAAAGTTTACAGCGGGCCAATAGTAGGTCAATTTTTTTCATTGGATAAACTCAGAACCATCCAGTGATGACAACATTGTCTGAGTCCTCTGAGAGTGTCAAGATAAACTGTACACCTCCTCAAGAAATAGTGAGGAGATGACATGCCAGTGAGTCCAGCGAACCATCTAAATTTGGTTTTAACTTTTAAAAAAGGTGTTCTAAAATGTTAAACTTTTAAAAATGAAGGCTGCTTTAAGTTTTTAACTATATTTTTAATAAAAGCTAGTCCTCATTTTTCACTAAAAAAAATTAATGAATAGAATGGGTTGAGAGGGATGTGGGCCAAATGCTGGCAAACGGGATGAGATCAGTTTAAGTCTGGATGGGATGTTTTTCGGAAAGTCTGTGTGACTTGATAGCCTCTTTCTGCACTGTAGGGACTCTACAAATCTATGATATACGAACATAGTGGCTTTGGTGGTCTAAATTGTTACCTTCCTTTACTCCTTCTTTCAAAGCTATTGTTAATTTTGTGGAAAGTAAGTAATTGCCTTATCAACCATTTTATGAGGTCTTATGTTGCATGGGAAATACTGAAAAATTCAGTTTTAATGGGATCCTGATTTCCAGCTTAACTGTGCGTCCTGACAAGACATGTTCCTCAGCAAATAACACTCTATGATAAAACCTACAAGAATTGTCTCAGACTGTGAATTGGACCAGAGTTGAGAGTGCGATGCTGGAAAAGCACAGCAGATCATGCAGCATCCGAGGAGCAGGACAATCAATGTTTCGGGCATAAACCCTTCATCAGGAATGTTGCATTATGAAGGACATTATCAAAGGCTTTCCTAAAGTCCAAATAGACAACATCTACTGCTATGCCTCATAATCATCTTTGTCACTTCCTCAAAAATGTCAATCAAATTTGTGAGACAGGACTTTCCCGACACAAAGCCATGCTGACCGGCACTAATAAGTCCATATTTTTTCCATATGAGTAAATCCTATCCCTAGGAATCTTCTCCAATAATTTCCCTCCCTCTGATGTAAGGTTCACCAGCCTGTAATTTCACAGATTATACCTATTGCCTTCCTTAAACAAACAATCAACATCAGCTATTCCCCAGTCCTCTGGGACCTCTCCTGTGACTAAAGAGGATTCAGAGATTTCATATAATTTCCTCACCTGCCTACCTCAGTATTCTGGGATAGGTCCCTTCACTTCCTGGTAACATTCCAGCTGTGCTGAGGGAAGATATTCCTGGAAATACATCCAGGGAAGTTATTTGGGTAGAACTGAGAAATAAGAAAGGGATGAGCACCTTATTGGAATTGTATTATAGACCTCCTAATAGTCAGAGGGAAATTGAGAAACAAACTTGTAAGGAGATCTCAGCTATCTGTAAGAATAATAGGGTGGTTATGGTAGGGGATTTTAACTTTCCAAACATAGACTGGGACTGCCGTAGTGTTAAGAGTTTAGATGGAGACGAATTTGTTAAGTTTGTACAAGAAAATTTTCTAATTCAGTATGTGGATGTACCTACTAGAGAAGGTGCAAAACTTGACCGACTCTTAGGAAATAAGGCAGGGCAGATGACTGAAGTGTCAGTGGGAGAGCGACCATAATTCTGTTAGATTTAAAATAGAGATGGAAAAGGACAGACCAGATCTAAAAGTTGTGCGGGGGAGATCGTGCCTTGCCAACTTAATAGAGTTCTTTGAGGAAGTGACCAAGTTAATAGATGAAGGAAGGGCTGTTGATGTCATATACATGGACTTTAGTAAGGCGTTTCATAAGGTTCCCATGGTAGACTAATGGAGAAAGTGAAGTCACATGGTGTGCAGGGTGTTCTAGCTCAGTGGATAAAGAACTGGTTGAACAACAGGAGACAGAAAGTATTGGTAGAGAGAGTTTCTCGAAATGGAGAAAGATGACCATTGGTTTTCCACAGGGGTTAGTGTTGGGGCCACTGTTGTTTGTAATATACATAAATGATCTGGAAGAGGGCACTGTTGGTATGATCAGCAAGTTTGCAGATGACAAGAAGATTAGTGGAGTAGCAGAAAGCAAGAGGGACTGTCAGAGAATACAGGAGGATAGGGATAGACTGGAGAGTTGGGCGGAAAAGTGGCAGATAGTTTTCAATCCAGAAAAATATGAGGAAATGCATTTAGGCAAGACTAATTCTAGAGCGAATTATATAATGAACGGAAGAGTCTTGGGAAAAGTTGATGGGCAGAGAGATCTGGGAGTGCAGGTCCATTGTACCCTGAAGGGTGCTAAAAAGGTGGATAGAGTGGTCAAGAAGGCATAGAAAGAATGCTTGCTTTCATTGGATGAGGTATTGAGTATAAGACCTGGCAAGTCATGTTAAAATTTTACAAGACATTGGTTCGGCCGCATTTGGAATACTGTGTACAGTTCTGGTCGCCACATTACCAAAAGGATGTGGATGCTTTGGAGAGGGTGCAGAGAAGGTTTCCGAGGGTGTTGCCTGGTATGGAAGGTTCTAGCTATGAAGAAAGGTTGAGTAGGTTAGGTTTATTTTCATTAGAAAAATGGAGTTTGAGGGGGGACCTGATTGAGGTTTACAAAATCATGAAGGGTATAGACAGGGTGGATAGAGACAAGCTTTTTCCCAGGATGAAGGATTCAATACCAAGAGGTCACGCTTCCAAGGTGATAGGTGGAAAGTTTAAGGGGGATACAAGCAGTAAGTACTTCACACAGAGGGTGATGGGTATTTGGAATGCGTTGCCAGCAGAGGTGGTAGATTCATTGAAGATAGATCTGGACAAATGCATGAGTAAGTGGGGAGCAGAGCGATACAGATGCTTAGGAATTGACCGACAGGTTTAGACAGTACATTTGGATTGGTTCAGGCTTGGAGGGCCGAAGGTCCTGTTCCTGGGCTGAAAATTTTCTTTGTTCTTTGTTCTAAATTGGAGAAAGGCCAATTTTGACGGTATTAGGCAAGAACTTTCAAAAGCTGATATGGGGCAGATGTTCGCAGGTAAATGGACGGCTGGAAAATGGGAAGCCTTCAGAAATGGAATGACAAGAATCCAGAAAAAGTATATTCCTGCTAGGGTAAAAGGAAAGGATGGTAGGTATAGGGAATGCTGGATGACTAAAGAAATTGAGGGTTTGGTAAAGAAAAAGAAGGAAGCATATGTAAGGCATAGACAGGATAGATCGGGTGAATCCTTAGAAGAATATAAAGGCAGTAGGAGTGTACTTAAGAGGGAAATCAGGAGGACAAAAGGGGGATATGAGATAGCTTTGACAAATAGAATTAAGGAGAATCCAAAGAGTTTTTACAAATACATTAGGGACAAAAGAGTAACTAGGGAGAGAATAGGGCCCTTCAAAGATCAGCAAGGTGGGCTTTGTGTGAACCCACAGAAAATGGGGGAGATACTAAACAAGTATTTTGCATCAGTATTTACTGTGGAAAAAGATATGGAAGATATCGACTGTAGGAAAATAGATGGTGACACCTTGCAAAATGTCCACATCACAGTGGGGAAGTGCTGTGTGTCTTGAAATGCATAAAGGTGGATAAATCCCCAGGACCTGATCAGGTTAACCTAGAACTCTGTGGGAAGCTAGAGAAGTGATTGTTGGGCCTCTTGCTGAGATATTTGTATCATTGATAGTCACAGGTGAGGTGCCGGAAGACTGGAGGTTGGCTAACGTGGTGCCACTGTTTAAGAAATGTGGTAAGGACAAGCCAGGGAACAATAGAGCAGTGGGCCTGTCGTTGGTGGTGGGCAAGTTGTTAGAGGGAATCCGAAGGGACAGGATGCACATGTATTTGGAAAGGCAAGGACTGATTAGGGATAGTCAATACGGCTTGGTGTGTGGGAAATCATGTCTCACAAACTTGATTGAGTTTTTTGAAGAAGTAACAAAGAGGATTGATGAGGGCAAAGCTGTAGATGTGATCTATATGGACTTCAGTAAGGTATTCGACAAGGTTCCCCATGGGAAACCGGTTAGCAAGGTTAGATCTCATGGAATACAGGGAGAACCAGCCATTTGGATACAGAACTGGCTCAAAGGTAGAAGACAGAGGATGGTGGTGGAGGGTTGTTTTTCAGACTGGAGGCCTGTGACCAGTGGAGTGCCACAAGGATCGGTGCTGGGTCCTCTACTTTTTGTCATTTACATAAATGATTTGGATGCGAGCATAAGAGGTGCAGTTAGTAAGTTTGCAGATGACACCAAAATTGGAGGTGTAGTGGACAGCGAAGAGGGATACCTTAGATTACAACAGGATCTTGACCAGATAGGCCAATGGCTGAGAAGTGGCAGGTGGAGTTTAATTCAGATAAATGCGAGGTGCTGCATTTTGGGAAAGCAAATCTTAGCAGGACTTATACACTTAATCGTAAAGCTCCTAGGGAGTATTGCTGAACAAAGAGACCTTGGAGTGCAGGTTCATAGCTCCTTGAAAGTGGAGTTGCAGGTAGATAGTGAAGATGATGTTTGGTATGCTTTCTTTTAATGGTCAGAGTATTGAGTGCAGGAGTTGGGAGGTCATGTTGTGGCTGTACAGGACATTGGTGAGGCCACTTTGGGAATATTGTGTGCAATTCTGGTCTCCTTCCTATCGGAAGGATGTTATGAAACTTGAAAGGGTTCAGAAAAGACTTACAAGGATGTTGCCAGAGTTGGAGGATTTGAGCTATAAAGGGAGGCTGAAGAAGCTGGGGCTGTTTTCCCTGGAGCGTTGGAGGCTGAGGGGGTGACCTGATAGAAGTTTACAAAATTATGAGGCACGTGGATAGGGTAAATAGACAAAGTCTTTTCCCTGGGGTCGGGGAGTCCAGAACTAGAGGGCATAGATTTTGGATGAGAGGGGAAAGATCTAAAAGAGACTTAAGGGTCAACTTTTTCACACAGAGGGTGGCACGTGTATGGAATGAGCTGCCAGACGAAGTGGTGGAGGCTGGTACAATTGCAACATTTAAAAGGCATTTGGATGGGTATATGAATAGGAAGGTTTTGGAGGGATATGGGCCGGGTGCTGGCAGGTGGGACTAGATTGGGTTGGGATATCTGGTTGGCATGGACGGGTTGGACTGAAGGGTCTATTTCCATGCTGTACATCTCTGTGACTCTATATCTACCTTCATACTTTTCAAAATTCCGAAAAACTCCTCCATCTTTCCATTAACATGCCTTAGAATATCAACGTATCCCTCCTGAGCCGCACCATCTGTCATGTCCGTCTGTTTGTGAATACCATCTACATCCACTTCTTCTGGCTCACGCCTACGATCCCTCCTTTGTCCTTGAGTAAACCTACCGTTCTCTGGCTATCCTCTCGCTCCTCATATACATATAAAACATATTGGAATTTTCCTTAATCCTGTTTGCCAAAGACATTTCATGGCACCTTTTAACCTGCGTAATTCTTCAGTTTCTTAAACCTTATTTATCCATTATTTTCCTTTTGACTAAGCTCTTAACTTTTCTTGTGATCCAAGTTTCCTAAATCTTGCTATCCTTAGCGTGGAAAGTTCTTTACACAGATGCTGGTGGGTGCCTGGAATGCAGAGGACATGGAAGAACCAGGCATGATAGCATCATTTAAGATTGTGGCACAGTGGCACAGTGGTTAGTACTGCTGCCTCACAGCGCCAGAGACCCGGGTTCAATTCCCGACTCAGGCAACTGACTGTGTGGAGTTTTGCACATTCTCCCCGTGTCTGTGTGGGTTTCCTCCGGGTGCTCCGGTTTCCTCCCACAGTCCAAAGATGTGCAGGTCAGGTGAATTGGCCATGCTAAATTGCCCGTGGTGTTAGGTAAAAGGGGTAAATGTAGGGGAATGGGTGGGTTGCGCTTCGGCGGGTCGGTGTGGACTTGTTGGGCCGAAGGGCCTGTTTCCACACTGTAAGTAATCTAATCTAATCTAATGTATCTGGACAGATATGTGAGTGGGCAGGGAGCAGAGGGATACAGATCCTTCGAAAATAGGCGACAGGTTTAGATAGAGGATCTGGATTGGCACAAGCTTGGAGAACTGAAGGGCCTGTTCCTGTGCTGTAATTTTCTTTGGTCTTTGTTCTTATCCTTCATTTTCACTGGAGTATGCTGGTCCTGAATTCTAATCAATTGGCCTTTAAAAGATGCCAGATGTGGATTTACCCTCAAACAGCTGTTCCTAATATGCATTCCCCAGTTTCTACCTAATATTATGGTAGTTAGCCTTCTCCCAATTTAATACTTTCACCTGAGGACTACTCTTGATCTTATTTATAAGTAACTTAAACTATGGCCACTTTTCCCGAAATGTTCTCCCAATCAAACTTCAATCATCTGGCCTTGCTCATTCTACATTCCTAGGTCTAGTGCAACCCTTTCCCTCGTTAAACTAATCACATTTTGTTTCAATAAACTATCCTGGACATGCCGAACAAATTCTCCCTATCCAAGTCTCTGGCACTAAGGTAGTCCCAGTCAATATGGGAGAAGTTAAAAACATAACAAACTGTGTTGTTTTCACATTTTTCCATAATCTATCCACATATCTGTCCCTCTATCATCCATTTGCTTTTGGAAACCTGTAGTACAATCCCAACAAAGTGGCTGCATCCTTCCTATTCCTGAGCTCTATCCATATGACCTCATTGGCTGAGCCCTCGAAAGTGCCCTCCCTCAGCACAGCTGAGGGACTTGATATATTAGTGTGTGTGTGTGTATACACGAGTGCATGTGAGAGTGAGAGAATCTATTTGCTTGATCCATTTCATCATTCAATATTCAACCTCAACCAGCCTTCCACACACGTACAATGTCACTGCACTTCACAAAATGTACACCCACATCAACTCACAATCCTCCAACCATGTCCTGAGCAACACAATATGGTAACACCATCATTGGGGTGGAAAACACAGCTTTCGCATTAACTTGACCATCGTGTGCAGTTCCCCTTTTATCAAGGCTTTGAAAACAATGGAGAAAGTGCAGGAGGGGTTAATGATCACATTTCCAGAGATGAGTTATTTCAATTACATGGATAGACTAGAGAAGGTGAAACTGGTCATCTTGGGAAAGAAAAGGTTGAGGAGATATGAATGAAGTGTTCAAATCATGAGGGATTTTGAGAGAAGTAATTGGGAGAAACTATTTCCATTGATGGTAGGATCAGAAACCAGAGGGCACAGATTGAAGGTGATCGGCAAAAGAAGCAATAAAGACACGAGGAACAACCTTCACACTCAATGAGTGGTTAGGATCTGGAATGCACTGCGTGAGTGCATTGAAAAGATTCAATCAATGGCTTTCAAAAGAGAAGGTTGTTATCTGAAAAGGTATAGCTTGCAGGTCAATGGGGCAAAGGTGGGGAGGTGCACTGGGTGTTACCTTCTTCTCAGAACTTGGAAACGGAGAAGCTCCCTAGTTTTCTCAACAATCGCTTTATCATGTTCACTGTCAGCTTGCTGAAAAAAAGAACATTGTCACCATTTAGTCAGAGTGTTGGGTTCAGAACTAACAGCTAAACCCAAACATATAACATGGGATGGAATGTGTCATCAACAGTGATATCAAGCAGAACCTACTTAACAATAACCTGCGCAGTGATGTCGAGTTTGGGTTGCGCCAGACTGCTCAGCTGCTAACCTCATTACACCCTTGGTTCAAACATGGACATAAGGGCTGAATTCCAGAGCTGGGGTGAAAGTGACAGCCCTTAAAATCAAGGCTGCATTCAACCGAGTGTGGCATCAAGGACCTCCTGAAAAACTGGAATCAATGGGAATCCAAGGTCAAACTCTCCAGTGGTTGGAGGCATACCTGACACATAGGAAAATAGTTGTGGTTGTTAGAGATCACTCATCTCAACTTCAGAACATCTCTGCAGAAGTTTCATCAGGGTAGCGTCCTCAGCCCCACCATCTTCAATTGCTTCATCAATGACTTTCCCTCCATCATAAGGACAGAATCAGGGAGGTTCACTGATAATTGCATAATGTTCAGCGCCGTTTGCGACTTCTGAGATATTGAAGAGGTCCATGTCCAATTGCAACAAGATCTGTACAATAAACGGGCTTGGGCTAACAAGTGGCAAGTAACATTTGTGCCACACAAATGCCAGGCTATGATCATCATCAATAAGAGACAATCTAACCACCGCCTCTTAAAATTCAGCGGTGTTACCATCACTGAATCCCCCACTGTCAACATTCTGGTGGTTATTCTTGACCAGAAACACAACTGGACTTACCACATCAACACAAGAGCAGGTCAGAGGCTAGGAATACTGCAGCAAGTAACACACCTCCCAACTCCCCAAAGCCAATCCATCATCTACGAGGCACATGTCAGGAATATGATTGAATACTCCCCACTTGCCTAGATAAGTGCAGCTCCAACATCCAGGACAAAGCAGCCCACTTAATTTGCACGACATCCGCAAGCCTCCAGACCCATCACCACCAACACTCAGTAGCAGCAGTGTGTATTATCTGCAAGATGCACGCCAGAAGTTCACCAAAGATCCTCAGACAGCATCTTCCAAACCTACGATCATTTCCATCTAGAAGGACAAGGGCAGCAGACATATGGAAACACCACCACCTTTAAGTTCCTCTCCCAAGCCATTCGCCACTCTGAGTTAGAAATATATCGCCGTTTCTTCACTGTCACTGAGTTAAAATCTTGGAATTCCCTCCCTAACAGGAGGTGGACTGCAGCAGTTCAAGAAGGCAGCTCACCATGACATTCTCAAAGGCAATTAGGGATGGGCAATAAATGCTGGACAGATATCAATGCCCGCTCCTCACAAATGAATACATTTTTAAAAAGCCTCATGTTTTGTCGAGCTCCCCCTCAAGGAGCTTTCAGATATCCTGCCAACATTCCATCCTGCCATCAAAAGTAAGCATCTCTAATCAAATTTATTGTATGTGGGATCATTCTGTGTGCAAAATAACAAGAGCATTTTCCAGTAGTCGTTGCTTTGAAGTTGAAATCTCTTAATGATTAAGATTGAAGATTACTCACTCGTTTATCGCATACTTTCAAGGAACAGCTCCCAGCTTCACTCAGGATACGCTGAGGATGAGCATGGGATGAATACAAGAGTCCTGGAGCAAACTAGCAATAGTCTACATCTGCCAATGTTGATTCAACTCAGCATGCTTCTTGTCTTCCCTTTTTTATTTTATATTCTCGACAGCCTGGGTCTCCATGCTGGAGTTCAGTCATACTTACACACCACCCCCTTCTCTCCTGTTCTGAATACTTTATATTCCTTCAGATACATTTCCCATTGATTGGAATCATTCCACCCTGCCTCTGTGATACTAATGATGTCCAATCTATCAACCATTGCAAGACTTTTCAGGTCAGATGCCTTGCATTCAATGTGATCACAAGTCCAATACTTCATCCCTTTCTTGTTTACTTTATTAACTTTTTGACTTTATTTTGCCCCCACCAATTGTAACAAAACCTACAACACTTGGGTTTATGTTTTCACTCACACTGTGATTGCCCTCAATGTGTATTTGCTCTCTTACCACAATCACTCATGGTTTAAACCTAGTTTAAACATTCCCACCCTTCTACCTGTCCTTCCTCCGAACACTTTTTAACCTTCTGGTCTGTGTAAGTTTATGTTATATAAAAGGTGTCCTGTTTTGGGGAATCAACCCTGACTTCCAACCTACACAAAAACCATAGTCTGCATCGGATATCATTCCTTCCTGACATTATGAATACTCCAAAAGATAAATTGTCTAAAATCTATAAGCTGATCAGTTGGTGGTTTCTGCTCCATATTGCAGGAGGAGCATTCCTCTGAGCCAAGTTCTCCTGCCAAATCAAACCTTAAGAGCTACAGACAACAATTTGAATGCACAATCTAATTCATTAATCACTAAACTCATGTCTCCCATACCACTGTTTATTCCTAGCAGGCTACAACGACAAAAAGAAACACCATTATCTTTCTGCAGGCACTACTCATTCATTCAGTGTGCAACACTAGTTTCTGACCAGCCAAGCCTATGTCTTCAATCCCCTTCTCATTCGTGGTGACTGTGCTGATGTCTCCCAGAAACCTTTGTTTTCTCACTAGCTCTGTTGGATACTTTTCCTCTTGATGAATACTTGTCTTCTGCAATCCCTTTTTAGTCTTGGTGACTGAACTGACTTCTCCCAGAATCCTCCTCGGTCCTTTCTTACCAGCACCCTTTCTTCTAAGTCCAGTAGCCAGATAGAATCCCATTCATTGATTCTCCAAAGAAGTGCAGTCAGCATATTCAGAAGCCTTCAGCAGAATTGAAGGAGATGGAATGAAATGGTATAATTTGGAAGATCGATGATCACATAGAATAGTTTGGCTCCATTATGTCTATACTTAAGAAGTATGCCTAGACCAAGGCACCTCAACCTTTCACTTTAAAGCTGTCCATATAACACTATGACTTTGGAAGTATTCAATCCTAAATCATCTGAAATAAGGTTCTTTTCCAAGCAGGATGTGAAGCAGGGCTACTGAGCTGACCTTGGCTGGTCTGAATCCCAAGAATTCACAACATTTAGGATGCGAGCTCAATGGTGCTGCTTCCAATGGTTGCCATTTGGTCTGTCTTTCAGGCAACAGCACGGTATGACCATAATGTTCATCGTTTGATGGCAGAAATGCAATAACGTGGATTGGCAGTTATTGGAGTCTGTTAATCCAAGAGTTCTACCTTACCTTGAGCTGGTCTTTCTGATTGATAGTACAAAATACCACATCACATCAGCCAGAAAAATGTTTTCAGTTCCGACAGAGTCCATCCCAAAGCAAGCAAGATTGAGGATATAAAGCAGATGCCAACCCCACAAATAAAGAGGACCTGCAAAATTGCCTTAAGTTCCTTTTCCAAACTTTATATATTGCCAAATTCATAGAAAAGTTGTCTCCACTTGAGAAATGTGCTTGAGAAGGACATCCCCTATGTGTCACAAAATGATCAATGTCTTGCCTTAGGTCTTTGATTCAAAATTTATTTGATTCCTTCAAGCAGGTTTTGTTTGCAGAATCTTTCCTTCTGTGATATTTTGTCCCCAAGAAGGGTACACTTTTCAAGGTGAATCAACTGCTGACAGGCAAGATGAAAATCAATTGCTTTTGGTGTGAAAACTTTGCCACTTGCTCAACACAACACCTCAACGTTTAGCACAAGACATAGCTTTGGCATTTGGCATTTTGTGATTTTACACCGGATCTGAGGAACCTTGGTATGCATGTACACTGGTTTCCTTATGGTATCTGGACAAGTTAATAAAGTGGTTAAAATGGCAAATGGTATACTTATCTTTATTAATTGAGGTATAGCATTTAAGAACAGGGAGATTATGCTGGAATTGTATAAAGTTTTGGCTAAACCAGAGTTAGAGTCTTGTGTGCAGTTCTGGAATCCACTTTATAGGGGGAGGAGATGTGATAATACTGGAGAGGGTGCAGAGGAGGTTTATCAGGATGTTGCCTCAGCTAGGTAGATTCAGAAAGTTTGGACAGACTAGGATTGTTCCCCTTAGATTAGAGGAGATTGAGAGGGCACGTAATTAAGATGCACAAAATTGATGGACATAGATAAGGTACACATGAATAAACTCTTCCCCTTATGGAAGGATCAATAACCAGGGGCTGTAGATTTAGGGGAAGAAGCTGAAGGTTTAGGGGAGATGTGAGGAAAAATGTTTTCACCTGCAGAATAGTGAGAATCTAGAACTCACTACCTGTAACAGTGCTGGAGGCAGAATCCCTTATAACATTTAATAAGTAATTTGATAGTATTTGCAATGCCAAGGCATACAAAGCTATGAGCCAAGGGCTTGAATGTGGGATTAGAATAGTCAAATTGTCATTTTTGATTGAAGAAGATACGACAAGCTGATGGGTCTTTTCTGTGCTGTTAATCTCTATGATTCTAATCAAATAGTCTGATACTTGCACAGATTCTCATGTACATGTGAATGTAATGTTTGTATATAACAGTTTGCTATAAGAAATATCTCTTGGACTTCTCAGTGCCATGTTATCAATGTCTGGCTCTTGAGTTATGATAGATAAGATAAGAATTGCCAGTCCCACTTGACTAGAGGTATGTAATAACATCTGTGAAGAGGTTCATTAAGAAATAAAGAAAAATAATTGACACACCAGGTGAAATATTAGAGGCAAAAATATACATTCATGAACCCAAGTAAGTGGTGTCATTATTTTTCTGGGTGATAAAGATTGTGGATTTGGGAATGTGCAATGTAAGGAAGCTTTGTGAGTTGTTATAGAGCAGTAGATGGCATACATTACTGACACTGTGCATTGATGGTGGAGGAAGTGAATGTTAAATGTGTTAAACTATTAAGGAAGTAATAACAGGAAAATTGGAAAGTCAAAATGCAATCCATCAGAGTCAGCATGTTTTGATGAATGCTATGTAATACTTGACTTTTTTGAAGATGTAACAAGCAAAGTGGGTAATGGGAATCCTTCCAGGAGGCATTTAATCAGGTGGCCCACAAGAAGTTAATAAATAAATAAGATCACTAGGGGTTTGAGGTAATTTCATAGTTTGGGTGGAGGGATTGGCTAACCAACAGAAAGCAGAGAGTCAGGATAAATGGGACTTTTTCTGGTTGACCTGGATGCCACAGATCTTGGTCCTCGGCTTCAACTATTTACAGTCTATATTATTGACTTGAATGCAGAGATAGAACGTATTGCAGCCAAATTTTTGAATTAGTGGGAAAGTAAGTTGTAATGAACAAATAAATAATTTATAAATGGATGTAGATAAGTGAAGTGAATGGGCCACATTTTGGCCAATATCATTTTATGTGGATAAGTGTGAAATTATCCATTTTGGTTGGAGGAATAGAAAGGCATCTTATTATGTAAAAAGAGAGAAACTTCAGACTGCTTCAGTGCAGAGGGATCTGGGTATAACTGTGCATGAATCAGAAAACTGAAATGCAGGCACAGCTGGTAATAAGAAAGGCAAATGGATATTTGGCATTTTTTGCTAAAGTAGTGGAGTTTATAAGTAGGGAAGTGTTAATCAACTGCATAAGCCATTAATGAAACATCATCTGGAGCACTGCGTATAATTTTTGTCCCCGTACTTGAGGAGGGAATGTAGTCACATTGGAGGCAGTTCAGATGGGGATCTATCATCCAGAGATGTTTGTCTTATGAAGAGCGATTGAATAGTTTAGGCCGATACCGTCTGGGGTTCGGAGGCATTAAAGGAGATCTGATTGAATGAGGTTATAGTTTTAGGATAAGGGGTAGTAAATGTAGAATTGCCTCTTTCAAAGCATCATTTATCTGTGGAATTCATTACTCCAGTTTGAGGTGGACACCAGGACACTAAATAAATTTGAGGAAGAGATGGACAGATTATTAGTTAGTAATAGGTTAAAGGATTGTCAAGAGCAGGCAGGAAAATGGAGTTGAGGTGCAGGTGAGATCAACCATGATTGTATTAAAAGGTGGAGCAGGCACAAGGAACTGAATTGCCTAGTCCTCCTCCTAGTTCTTAAGTTAAATGGAATGCAAATCAAGTGGGCTGGTTTCTCCTGATGGTGCAGAACTTCTTGACTGTTGAGGGAAATGCACGCATCCAGGATAGTTAATGAGGTGGCATGGTAAGTGAAAGGAAAAGAATGTTGTTGGGTAGAAGTAGGCACTTAGTTGGTGAGAGGTATGAGAGGCCAGGGGGATTGGCAGAGGGAATTAGATTACATGAGATGAAATGGAAAGTGTAGTGGGTGTCAGGGTGAGTGCTGGAGAAATATTTTATATTTCCTCTTGAACCTGGTTCTAAGAAAATTTTGGTTGGAGGTAATATTGGGGATTGTGAAAAAGAGGAAAGTGAGGACTGTAGATGCTGGAGATCAGAGTCGAGAGTATGTTGCTGGAAAAGCACAGAAGGTCAGACAGCATCCATGGAGCAGAAGAATCAATGTTTCGGGCATAAGCTCTTCATCAGAAATGGTGGTGCTCGAAATGGCTTGTGCCTGAAGCACCGATTCTTCTGCTCCTCAGATGCTTCCTGACCTGCTGTGCTTTTCCAGCAACATACTCTTGACTCTGACCTCCAGCATCTGCAGTCCTCACTTTCTCCTAGTTTATTCTAACCGAACTGCAAAGCCTATTCCAAGGATGCCTACCTTGAAGAAGTTCTCCTCCTCTCTCTACAAAGATCTCAGTGAATCCCTCTCTCACTGTACCCCCACCCTCCCACCAAAGTTCTCTCCACTGCCCTGAAGCTCTTCAAACAAACTCGCGGTCACAGCCACATTTCATTCCTGATGAAGGGCTGGTGCCCGAAACAGCAATTCTTCTGCTCCTTGAATGCTGGAATGTCTTCCAGCAACACATTTTTGATTGTGAAAAAGGCATGCCTGTGCCTAATAAAATACGCAAACTCAACAGGACTTGCAAATTTTGTCATGGAAATGTCTAGAAAGAAGTGGAGTTAGACCATAAGACCATAAGACATAGGAGCGCAAGTAAGGCCATTCGGCCCATCGAGTCCACTCCGCCATTTAATCATGGCTGATGGGCATTTCAACTCCATTTACCCGCATTCTCCCCGTAGCCCTTAATTCCTTGTGACATCAAGAATTTATCAATTTCTGCCTTGAAGACATTTAGCGTCCCATGCCCCACTGCACTCTGTGGCAATGAATTCCACAGGCCCACCACTCTCTGGCTGAAGAAATGTCTCCGCATTTCTGTTCTGAATTTACCCCC